>NW_027397112.1:6236843-6282270 GCF_003265705.2 Callorhinus ursinus
AAGAAAGAAAGAAAGAAAGAAAGAAAGAAAGAAAGAAAGAAAGAAAGAAAGAAAGAAAGAAAGAAAGAAAGAGAGAGAGAGAAAGAAAGAGAGAGAAAAAAATAGAAAAGGATGAAGGAGGGGAATGTTACATGGAATGAATTCAAATGCAGCTTAAACTAAGCTTGCAAAATGTCAGGAGCCCAGCTGATTAAAATAAGTCCAAGTTGAGATAAAGATCACATAAGCTACAGGGACAACAAAGGTGGGAGTCAGAACAGGGAGAACGGGGCTGGTGTTCTGCTTCACAAAGAAGAGGGTTCATACAGCACAGAATTATATGTTTATTCCTCTCATTATAAAAGCCTGTTATGTCTGTCTAATCAATCTGGAAAACAAATATTCGAAACAAATGAAAATCCTATAATCTTGCCGCGCAGAGTTACGTCCTTGCAGCGTGTTTATACCAACATTGAAATCAGGATCATACGCAGCATATAATTTTGTGTTTTATTTTCATCTCATAAGCACTTGCTTATCATTACTTATGTTTTAATGGCATGCATTTTTAAAGTGACTGTATAATCTTTCATCAAATATAGTTTAATCAGCTCCTGACTTTTGGACATTTCGATGGTATCTTTTACCACTGTGACTAACGCCACAGTTAAGATCCTTTTATAAAATCTTTGAATACATTATTTTCTTAGGTTCTTATTTCTAGAAGCGGAAGGACTTGAACAAAAAGCAAAACATTTTTTAAGGATCTTGATACATACTACATGGTTGCCTTCCAGAAAGGTTAGCCTGATTTACGTTCCGACTTTCCAGTGCTTGAAGGATCTAAACATAGGGCAAAAAGAGAGCTCAGTTATTTAATTTTTAGTCTTCTTCTGGCTTATCTAGCAAAGAAAATATACTCACACCAAAAAAGGTAAGGTGGACATCATGAAGATGAATCGAAGCTCAGCTAGAAAATACTATGAGCAACTAGCTGTCCAAAATGCATTTTGAGGGGAGCACCTGGCTGGTTCAGTCAGTGGAACATGAGGTGATCACTAGAAACCCATGTGGGTTCTCTTCCACGAGGTTACAACAAATTTAGACTGAGTCTGATTTTGACACAGCTTTTAGGTTAATAGATATGGAGGAATGCTCTAGCTATAGTGTGTGTCTCTGTTTTAGCAAAGTCTTTGATGACTTCTCTTCTGATGGAATCCCTGTGAGGGGGATGCTGAAGTGTGGATTGGACTGGGGCGCCTGGCTGCCTCAGTTGGAAGAGCATGTGACTCTTGATCTTGGGTTCGTAAGTTCAAGCCCCATGCTGAGTGTAGAGATTACTTAAATAAAATTTTAAAACTTAAGAAAAGGGGCGCCTGGGTGATTCAGTCGATTAAGCAGCTGACTCTTGATTTCAGCTCAGGTCATGATCTTGGGGTCCTGGGATCAAGCCCCACCTCAGGCTCCACGCTCAGTGGGGAGTCTGCTTCAGGATTCTCTCTCTACCTCTGCCCCTCTCCCCGCTTGCACACTCTCTCTCTCTAAAATAAATAAATAAAACAAAAAAATCTGAATTATGGATTGGACTAACATATTACTAGTTGACTTAGTAGCTACTTGTACAAACCGTATGTGAAAACTCTGTATAGTAGCTCCAACAGAACAACCATGCCACATGGCGGCGGGGGGGGGCGGATTATAGCTCCAATAGGGTTAGACTATGTGAAAGCAAAGGAGGTCTTGGGGAATGGTTCACTATTTTAAGACAGTTGGGGCATAAATCTCTCCCATGAATATAATCTATCGCTTTTTTTTTTAAAATGTGCTTGCTTCGGCAGCACATATACTAAAAAAATTAATCTTTACATTTAAAATGGGTATATACACCCAACAATGTTGATTTATGTGGACCCCTCAAGAAGACCATGGATTTTAAGAAACATTCTTAAAGCATCTCATTATATGAATGTGCACAAATACATAAAGGACCTTTACGAATTCCCTTGTCTCCTCGGTGAAAACAAATCCAGCTGATCATTTAACCTATCAAGGGCATTCACGACTTTCCCTTTGTTCCTGTGTGTTCTCATATCAGTTTTCTTCAACATAGCGTACCTACCTTCATGTAATTGCCCTGCTCCTAATCTTTCCACGTATCTATCAATATCCTGGAGCGAAGGATCTCTGTGCTTTGTGCATGGGATACACTCCTCTCCTTACTCAGTCTATTATACAAAAAGCTGATAATTTAGAAAAACTTTCAACAAGAAAACTCTAGAATTCTGTCCCCAGTCCTATTCTGTTTAATATTTTCAACAATCAGATGAAGTCTATAAAGTACTCCTGCAGGTTTTCAGATGTTGCCAAAGCCGAGAGAATACAGAGTTGATCACAAAAAAGCAACATCAGCCAGAAACCACAGGATAAATTTCACAAGATCAATGCAAATCACCGCATGTAGGTTGATTGAGTAGGGGATGGAGCAGTTCTCGCTTGAAGAATTTCCAGATCCTTCTGTTGACCACAACTTTAGCTTGACCCCTAGGATGAGGCTGAAATGTAATCGAGTTAGGCTGTGTTCAAAGACATAGGCAAATCCAGTCTTGGACACAATTGCTTCTTTGTCTTGTGCTGGTGAGACCAAAGTTTGGCAGTTCTTAAGGAGCATATTGAGAAGTCAGAACTCTCTGAAACACAATGAATAGTTTCAAAGTCATGTAATGGGATAATAATTCAAAGGATCATGGATGTTTACCCTAGAGAGGGGGAGACTAAGAAAGCTGTCTCCAAAAATTTCAAGATCCATTATGTGGAAGTTTTAAACTTGTTGTTTTCAGTTGTCCCTGAGGGCAGAACTTGGATGAATGAGTAGCATTTGTAGCGAAGAAGGATTCAATATATGAAATAAATGTTTAATAATGAAAGATTTTCAGCGATGGAATCAGTTTCTTCAAGAAATGGTGAGTGTCCTGTCCCTGGTAAAATTAAGGTTCTGGGTCCTTGGAGTTCAACGAGTGATCATCCCAAGAACAGATTAGGCCACTCTCCTGCTTAGACACTCCATGGCTCCCCATTAAAATCAGAACAAAATGCAGGTTCCTCACTGTAGTCTGTAGTGCCTTCCGTAGTCTGGCCCCTGCCGACCTATATTTTCGGCTCTCTTTCCTTTTCTGCTTTTTTGTCTATTTATTCATTTATTTTGTGATTATTCTTTAAGGATGACTGTGTGCCAAGACAGCCGTGAACAAAGCCAGCAAAAATCTTTGTCCTGAAGTTGCTGACATTCTAGTGGAAGAAGAAAGACAAGAAGATGATGATAATAAACAAATAAATGAAGTGTCAAGTGGTAAGTGCTATGAGGAAAAATAAATAAGGTAAAAGGAATAGCAAGTGATAGAAGGAAGTGCTGTTTGAAATAGGGCAATCAGGGCAGGCTTCTCTGAGGAGGTGACTTAGAGTCGAGACCTGAACAAAGGAAGGAGTGAGCGCCAGGGATCCCTGAGGATGCATCAGGGACACAGCTCCAGGTCAGGAAGGTGATGGGTATGTCCAAGGAAGAGGTCAGCGAGGCTGGAGGGGAGTGAGCCAGGAGCGAGTGAGGTCTGAGATGGGGTAGGGAGGAACTGGCGAGGGGAGGGTAGCAGATCTCATGGGGAAAGGATCCCTCCTGTGGTAGGTGGGGAGTATGCTCTAGGTCAACACAGGCAGGAGCAGGGAGACCAAGACGTTGGGCTCTCTAATAGTCGCTCAGACAGTTTGGGGGGCCAGAGGTTTATTAGGAACAGGAACCAACACTTATGAAGAAAGGAGAAGAAACTAGATTTGCAGAGAAAGAAGTCGAACTGAAATGTGAAGCCAGCAAGCCTTGGGCAACCCAGCGGAGAGCTCTGGGGCATGTACTGGCCGTCAGTGTCCTGAAATGGCTGGGCTTTTAGGTCCCCTTCCAGCTCAGGCACAGGATGCAGGTTCCCAGGACAGGCATAACATCAGGCAAGGATGGGAGGCCCTCATCCAAGGAGATGACAGTGGGAGGCTGTGTGCTGGCCACACTTCCTGTAGGTGGGCAGCAATCTTCCCTGATGGAAGACTCTGGTGGTGCATCTGTGCGACTACCACAGAGATAGATGCAGAAACGGCTGGAGTTTCTCTTTTGTGTATTTCTGTCTAAGAACGTCCCCAAGTTTTATCAGAACCAAGGGCTGTCCGGCTGGATACCACATTTCCTAAAACTCCCTTGCCGCTAAGTGTGACTATATGACCACATCCTGACCAATGGGATGTGAGGGGAAGTGATATGTTCAACTTCAAGTTTGCATCCTTAAAAGGAAAGCCAGTGCCTCCCCCCCAAAACACACACACATATCCTCACTCCTTTTCCCTCCCTTGCTGTGGGCTAGAATAGAAGACATGGTGTTGAGCCTCCTCCAACCGTGAAAGGAAGAACAATAACTTAAGGAATACTGAAGACACAAGATAGAATCTGGTTCCCTGGATGACCTCACAGCATAGAGCCTTCTACCCCTTGGCCAGAGAAAAATAAGCAGCTACCTTATTTGAACCACCTTATTTTTAGTTCCACATCTTAGCTAGGATGATATTTCTGTTTCAGCATATTACCCAACACCCTAACTCCTGCTGAAGCGATTGCCATAGTTCATGCTTGCACCAAGATGGCAGCAACGGAAGTGGTGAGCCGTGATCAAATTCATCTGGAAAAAACAGTCATTGTGATTGGCTGATGGATGGGATATGAGATTCCAGAAGAAGAGAAGGTCATGAATGACCCAAATTGTAAGCTTCAGCGATTGGAGAAATAGAGATGCCATTTATTGAGATAGGGAGACCAGAAAGGGGTTGACTTTGAGGTTGGTTCGTGAAACCAGAAGTGCAGTTTTTTACCCAATAGATTTGGGATACCTACTAAAGCCAAGTTGGATATAGGAATCTGGAATTAAAGAGATAAGTATAGGCTGGAGAGATGAATCTGGGAGTTTATTAATGGTATTTAAATCCACAGCCTTGTTTCTTTCCCTGAAATATACCAAAGTCTTTGTACTGTTTCTCTCTGCTTGGAAACCCCTTCTCCCAGATATTTGGGTCGCCCTCCCTTTCATCACTGGGGGCTCCTGCCTTCTACAAACCTGATTGAAACATCACCTTGACCCCCCCATTCACTCTGACCCACACCACCCTGCTGTATCTCCTCATAACACATACCAGCACCTGAAATTACCTTTATTAATTT
Organism: Callorhinus ursinus; assembly: GCF_003265705.2. Taxonomy (NCBI): domain Eukaryota; kingdom Metazoa; phylum Chordata; class Mammalia; order Carnivora; family Otariidae; genus Callorhinus; species Callorhinus ursinus. The sequence continues at coordinate 6,242,068 of NW_027397112.1, forward strand.
GCTTGTGTAAATACCCAAAGTCTGCCTTTCCACCTGGAGTGCAGGCCCCTCGAGGACTGGTGCTGTCTTTACCTATTGTGTCCTCAGCACCTAGATCAGTGCCCGACACACAAGTCAATGCTCCATAAATAACTGTCAGTTAACTGACAGAAGAAGAAAAGAATCAAGCAACATGGTTGTTCAAAGCCACTTCTCTGGCAACACTCACCAACTTCTGATTTACTTCCACTAAGAAACCTCTTGGGAAAATGCAAGTGCTTCTTAGGAAAGTTAAGTCTCATCCACATTGTAACAAAAATTAATTGAATCGGATTATAAATATAACAAATATATATTATAAATATATAATAAATACATAGATATCAGATACAGTAGCATTCAAGAAAGAAGCATTTTGGTTGAAATGGGAGGACAGTCTTGAAGGGGGTAGGTGGCATGGCGACAGCTAGAACAAAACAGTCAGAGTGTGCAGTGAGGGCAAACGTGACTGGCCCAAGCGGAGGGAGAGGGCAGAAATGGGAAAGACACAGAACAGAGAGTGACCAGGGCCAATTTTATCTTTTGGTAGCATCCCTGGAAGCTGTGTGCTGAGCCTGCATTAAAAGATCCTGGGGATGCCTGGGTGGATCAGCTGGTTAATCGTCTGCCTTTGGCTCAGGTCATCATCCCAGGGTCCTGGGATCAAGTCCTGCATCAGGCTCCTTGCTCAGCGGGGAGTTTGCTTCTCCCTCTGCCTGCCGCTCCCCCTGCTTGTGTCCTTTCTCTCTCTCTCTCTCTCTCTGACAAATAAATAAAATCTTAAAAAAAAAAAAAAAAGATCCCGACTGCCTTTGAACAGTGTGTCTTAACCGCTTTCAAACGAATGTGTCTAAACAAACCAGTGCCTTCTATCGGAATTTGGCAGAAACTCTGGAATTGTCTTTGACAGAAATTGTAACAATTTCACCACAGCCAGTAATGTATAAGAGAAACACGGGTTGTTTAACTCCGGTCTCAGCGGATGTTTCCTTCCGTGAACACCAGGTGGCGAAACAGACCCCAGCGTGCACGCCTCATTTTGGTTCTGTAGATTCCGTAGATGAATTTGGCAAACCAGTTGTACATTAACGAATCTCTGTAGATGGAGATGTTTCAATTCATCAGCAATAGCAGATGGTAGCCTGTGCTTTTCCCCCCCCTTTACTTGAAAGAACACTAAAAAGATCATCTTTTGCTCCATGATTCTTCCCCATTACCCAAACACTACCTTTTCTCCAGCTGAATGGAAAATGTGTGAATGGTATAGAGAACACAAGTTAGCGATAATAACTCTTGGAGTTGCATTTTATGTGTGAAAGTAACTTATTTAGTTCATGTTGCTGCAACAAGGAAATGTATGAACATATGTATGTCACATAAGAATATTTCTTCGAGCAAATAGAAATGAATAATTAAAGTTGATGTTTTTACTATGATAAGGCTTCCTTTTGGCAGTACCCCAGCAAACCAATTTCACAGCAGAAAAACATTTTTTTTTTCCTGGATAGTGTGTCATTGGAACAGAATAAATATGTTTAGAGTTGCACCTGCTTTGCAACTTATGAGTATACTTTTCAATCTGAGTTTAAATAGCTGCCCCCAACCCATAGCCCATAGTCCACATCCACCCCATAGAGATAGTACTTGTTAACTTGTGTGTGCTCACCTGTGAAACACTTTCTAGTCTGCAGGGGGAAATATTTTAAATCAATCCATCCCTTCTCTAACAAGGTAAACAGATAGGAAGTTAATGAAGTTGATCTGCTGAGCTACCTGTATGGGATCAATATTTACTACCTACTACAGAGTCTATCATTGCTCTTCCTGAGTGTGTGATAGATGTCTCATTTGTGAAGTATCTGAAGACAAGACGTGTGTAATTTTAGGGGCAAAAATTGTCTGGTCGCTATAGTTCCTTGGGACACTAAAAAGTCCTTAAGCTGAACAGGAAAGGACCCTGCCTCAAAGAGGGAAAAATTAAGATTTATGAAGACCTATTAATTACTAGATCTTTTCCAACTGCCGTCTCATTTAATGTCTAATACAACTTCATGAGGCAGAAGTTACATTTCTGTTTTAGATGAGGAAACCAGGTTCAAAGAAGTCAAATGACAGGCATTCATTAACACAGTTACTGAGTAGCCATCAGGATTTAGATGGAAGCCTACCTCCTAGGCCAATTCGAGGTTCTCAGTGTGTGGCCCCCAGACTAGTAGAATCAGCATCACCAGCAAGCCTGGAAATTTCATCAAAATGTGAATTCTCAGGCCCCAGCCTAATCCAACTGAATCAGAAACCCTGGAGGTGGGACCCAGCAATCAGTTTTTATTTTGTTTTATTTTATCTTATTTTTTTTTAGAGAGAGAGTGGGAGGTGGAGGGGCAGAGGGTGAGAGAGAACCTTAAGCAGGCTCCACACCCAGCACGGAGCCCGACATGGGGCTCAATTTCATGACTCTGAGATCACGACCTGAGCCAAAATCAAGAGTCAGACGCTCAACCGACTGAGCCACCCAGGCGCCCCCAACAATCTGTATTTTAATATGCCCTTCAGGAGATTCTGATGCAGGTTCAAGTTTGAGAACCACTGTCCTAGAGGGAGTGATGCAGAAAGAGACAGAGCAAGTGTTCACAGAGCACCATCGAGAGCCAAACACTATGATGGGTGTGTCCCATCTTTTAATCCTTAAACAGCCATGCAAGTTAGGTGTCATTATTTTGATTTAACATTGAGGAAACAGAAGCTGAGGATGATAAGGTCATTTGCAGATGCTCCCAAAGCCAGTAAGAGTTAGAAAAGCAATTCATACTTGGGTCTATCTGATTCCATAGCCTAAGCTTCTTTCCTAATGCACTAGAAAGTTCTATCCCAATAGTGAGATTGGTCGGCTAAGTGTTTGTCTATTCTGAGGGTCCTCTTCACACACAATTATCGTAGGCTTGATTGTGTGGCCTCCCAGCCTAAATCTAGATCAAACCTCACCAATGAGAGGGATAGCGCTAGAATGTACTAAAGGGAGCCCAAGGTAGCAAGTAGATAGCTAAATAGTCTGAAAGCTATTAAAAAGGGAATAACTTTTTTAAAAGTTGAACTTGTTGCCATAATAATGGATATCCCAATGGCGGGTGGGTCCCTGAAAATAGGTTGAGCTTTCCATAGAATGATGTGCGAAGTGCATCTTAGAAAGATCTGTGTAAGAAATGGTTAAAGTGAGAAATGTTTTGGCTCTTGAGGCTCAAGGTGTAATTCACCTGAGCAATTCTTCTGCACAGAATTGGGCATTCCTCAAGGCCACGAGTGCCTCTAATCCAGCTGGCCTCAGACTCCCGACCCTACCTTTCTTTCCACCTCACTTTTACTGTTAAAGGACTCCAGGTTGCACCCTGCCCTAGCCCTCAGCCTGGAGAGACTGGACACAATCCCATGGAAAAGGCCGGAAGCTTGAATTTCAGTTGTTAATGCTCCTGAAATAACAGGTGAGAAGCCTAGAGGAGCTGGCCCATCCCTTCATCCTTCTGAATAAATAGAAATAAAAGAGGACCCATGAGTTCGAGCCCCACCCAGGGATGCCATAAATAAATAAATAAATAAATAAACAAATGCCCCATGAGACTGCTCTAGAAGAGACCTCAAACACCTTCTTAGCCATTTTTGCTACTATGGTCACTGACCAGAGATTCCCCCCCCCCCAATGTTCCTAAGCAGGATTTTTTTTTTCCTCACTGAATAACACCAGGCTTTGATAGTTGCAAATAAAAGATGAGCTCACAGACCACATATCAGAGTCGTAAATGTCCAGGAGAAATAGGACAAAGAAGTGCACAGAGAATCTAGGAAACTGACAAAAAAGAACAGGTCAGTGGGCCTGCTTGAGGGTTCGGCTCCCCGAGCATCCTCTGCCTCACTTGGCAAGTACTCAGCCAATGGTAAGCCATTGCTGCTAACAAGATCATGATAATTCAGAGCGCCAGCAGGGTTGTGCCGGGGTAGTCAATGAAGTCTCGCCGGGGAAAGAAAAAAAATGTTCCTACCTGAATCGTTCATCAGGCTGAACTCATTACTGGCTTCTCTTGAGTTGGGCTAAAGCAACAGGATAGCAATTTAGGGCTGGCTGATCTAAAGCACATCAGGGCACAGTTGCTAAGCAGATACCGTGGCACCAACTTCAAGGCAACCCTAAGGCGGCTCCTGCCAGCAATGCCACCAGCACCATCCAAACAAGCTTCATAAAAAGTCAAATGATAAAGCAGCAGCAATTTCCACTGGCTCGCACACATGGCGGAATATCTGAGGAATTGGGCTAACGCGTGGGGTGGGATGGAAAAAACAGAAGAGACAGCCACACCCAGAGCCCAGCTCAGCACCTCGTCCACGCTGCCTCCCCTCCTAGCTCTGGCTCCATGAACAACTCCTTTTCTTCAATCTGTTTATGAATGTTAGTGCACAGTTCCAACCATGTGCCGGGCACAGTGCGAAGGGCTCTTCTTCCTTTATCTGCTAGAATCCTCATGATTCTATGACATAAGTACTATTATTTCCCCCTTTCCCAGATACAGAAACTGGGGCTCTCAGTAAGCGTAAATATCTTACCCAAGCTAAAGCAGCTGTTGTGATGTGGGGCTGGGATTCAGACTCAGACATTCTGACTCCAGAACCTGCCCTCTGAACCCATCACCCTTGCTATTCAAGTGTGGTTCCCAGAACAGGGATATGGCCGTGGAGAGTATCAGTATTGCCTGGGAGCCTGAAAGAAATGCAAAGTAGAATCTCCAGTCCTTCCTGCCCTGCCCCAAACTGAATGAGAATCTGCATTTTAACAAGATTCCCGGGTGAATCATGTGCTTAGTCCATCCAGGGACCAGCTTGCTCTGGACTGCTGTGTCTCCCCTCCCCGTCTACTCCCAGTCCACATGCATACCTTGGGGACAGGTGGGGACCCGGCAGTGCTGGAGGGAGGGATGGGGCAGACTGTCGTAGAGGACAAGGCTGGCATACCACAAGCAGTAAGATCCAAAGGGGTGCTGATGTAGATCCTGTTACTTCCAAAGATGTGAAAACGACTTTTATTACTATTTCCCCGAGCTTGGCAATGTTTCGTGATGCTAATGGGCTAGAACACTCTGCCATTCTAATGTTTCCCTCGGTGCCTGAGTCATTACCAAGACACAGCTGCCTACCACTGACCTCTGTCTCTTAGAGACTGTTAACAGTCTTTAGAGCCTGTTTCAGTGCAGACCTTGTCCCTTTAATAAATGAGTTGGAGGGGTTCCGCATCGGGCTCCCTGCTCAGCGAGGAGCCTGCTTCTCCCTCTGACCCTCCCCCCTCTCATGTACACACTCTTCCTCTCATTCTCGCTCTCTCAAATAAATAAATCTTAATAAATAAATAAATAAATAAATAAATAAATGAATGAATGAATGAATGAATGAATGAGTTGGAACTTAAACTCTCTGGCTGAGAATGACTATCCAGCCTAGAATCAAAGATCTTGTTGGGGTTAGGGTAGCTGTGTAATCCAGCACCTGGGGATGCCTCCCAGGTCTCCAAAAGCTCTTCCAAAACATACCCCTGAGTCCTCTCCAGATTCAATGAGTCAGGGTCTGCAGGGAGACCTAGGGATCCTTGTTTTAAAAGCTCTCCAGGTGATTCTGGCATAATCTCAGGAGTAGCAATTGAAAATCTCAGGAGTAGCTATTTCTTTCCCAACCCCTGCCCTCGCCCAAATAAAATCCCGTGGGCTAGGAGAAATCAGCAACTTCAGCACTTGGTTGTCCAGCCTGTGTTTGGTCACCTCCAGTGACAGGGTTTGTCATCGCTGGTGATATGAACACTGAAAGCAAATCAAGATGAGCAGTCAGAGAAGGCAGAACTGACCCTTTAAGAAATCAGGATCCAAATGAACTTTAAGATAAAATAGCTGCCTTCAAAGGCATTGTAGCTTTTAACAGGCAGTTGATCTATGGGCCCAGATTCCTCCCAGGGGCTCCCTGCTGATTCTCCTCTGTGGTTAGGAAGTGGGCAGTTCCGAAGAGCTCTGGCCAAGACAATGGTTCTCAAACCTGGCTGTGCTTTAGAACAGCAAGGGAAGGCTGTTGAATATATGGATGCCTGGCCTCATTTCTGGAGCCTCTCGTTCAATGGGGCATCAATTCAGGACTTGGATGGGTTCTCTATGTTCCTCCAAGTGATTGCAATGTACGAACAAATTTGAGGGCCACTGGGCTGGGGACTGCTAGCTGCCTCCGATGCCCAAGTAGTTCAAGTGGCTAGGTTAGAAGGGCTGGGTTAAGACCCTGAGGTCCCAGAAGGCGCCCAGGGAGCCAAGAAAGAGAGGACAGCCTTAACCCAAGAAGGATGTTTGTTTGCTTACAGACATTGCTTCTGTGATGAAACGAATGCACCTGACTTGCTTGCACAGTTACTGACTACGGCGTCAGGGAGGCAAGAATTCCTGTCCCCTCAAAGGTCCTCCTAGCTGGACGAAGACTAAAATGGACATGATACAGATTAACAGGGGAAAACCAAATTTAATAGGTGTATGGATGGGAAACCCACATAGACATGGAGATTTCAAAGACAGCAGGCAAAACGAGGTCTGTGTGCCATTCTGAGCTGAGAAGGGGCTGGGGGTCTGGGACTTCAGAGAACAGAAATGCACTTCACGGACGGTTAAGGAGAGCAGATGTTTGGTAATTAGATGTTTGTCCTGCCAAACAGATGGGTCACTCAGATAAAATGTATCTCTGTTAATGACCCTTAATCTGGGAAAGACCCCCAATTTAGATTCTCCTGTGTGGGTAAGGGAGGACAGAAGTTCCTCTTGAGCCCTCGGGGTCTCAAGCGCTTTCAGCTCAACACAATCCACCTGCCAAAGTGGCCCATGCTGGTGGGGACCATCCTGAGCCCCTTCAACTGTGAAGGCTGGAAACTGAAAAGTGAAAAAGTTATGTCCTGCGTGTAAATTCGGGTGCACCAAAAATCCCATTACTTTATGTCTCAAATCGGCTTTAAATTGCTTTGGGCTCCTACCCAATGACGGGCCGAAAAGTCAACCCCAAGAGATTCTGGAGGGTCCTACCACGCTCCACTTGGTCATACAGTCCTCTGGCTTTTGTGGCATTAACAAAGTGGGACAGGAGCTAGGGCCGAGGCCTTGGTCCATCATCACCACCATCTTTCAAGCTGTTCTTTGGCCTCCAAGATGCTGCAGATCAGCTTTGGTCCCGCCAAGACACGGTCTCTGACTCTCAGGCCTTGTAGCTTTGCCTTCTCTGCAACATCCTCCTCCCAAATTGCTCCGAGGTCCCCTTCACTGTCCTGAAGGTACTGCATGCAAGAGGCATGCTCATGCATGCTCAGAGGGAGTAGCCACCTCCCCTCTGCTCACTTCTGCCTCCCAGCTTCCCTTCTAGCTGCTCTCATTTGCTTATTTCTGCAGATCCCCCGGCACAGTGCTGTTGGACATGCCATGCTGGCCTCTCCTTCATAGGAATGGGAGCCAGTGGGGAATGGAGAAAAGAACCCCAGTTAAAGACCTATTTTTTTTTTTTCCTCCTCAGTAATTCTCCCCGACTCTGCTGTGGAGTCCATGGTTGGCTCCTTCTTCTTTTTATTGCCCTCAGCATATTTGGGGAACAAACACATTTGCCAACCAGGGATGGCCAGGGCAGCCCCCACAGTCATAGCGATTATGTTCTCTAGATGGCAAATGGAAAGTGCCCCCTACTCCGCGCCCACCCGCACCAAGAATGGGCATTTCCCAAAGCACACTTTTCCTGAATCACCAGTTGGACCTGCTTAATGTTGCTGCTAAGAAAGCCCACATTTTGCTTAATAGCAGTCACGTCCTTTATGTTAAGTCTGGTCCTGAGATTTACATTCATAAATGGCTACAGTATAAAATATCCTGAAACTTCTGTTTTGCTCATTCTATTCTAGATGTCTGTGAGTCAGGGTTCGGAGCTGCAAGTAACAGCAAGTTACTCGGGCAACTGTGAGCACAAAAGAAACACACTAGAAGGGTATCAGAGCGTTCGTGGATTCTGCAGGAAGGCTGGAGAACGAAAGCTTCGAAAAGGCAGAACCAGGGGAGGGGAGGTGGCTGGAAGCCCAGCTGTGGTGCTTTACAGACAGCACTGCAGACCACAGGACTTGAAACACAACTGCCGTGAATCATCTCTCCCCTCCACTCCTTTTAAAAAACATTTGTACAAATAAATAAATAAATAAATAAATAAAAATATTTGTACAGGGGCCCCTGGGTGGCTAGTCGGTTAACTTACGTCGGACTCTCGATTTCCCTCAGCTCATGATCTCGGGGTCATGGGATCGCGCCAAGTCAGGCTCCCCGCACTCAGTGCAGGCTTGGCTTGAGATTCTCTCTCTCCCTCTTCCTCTGTTCCTTGTACACACTCTAAATAAATAAATAAAATCGTTTAAAAATATTTGTACTGTAAGCCATAAAAGCTTAAAAAAATCATCTCAGCGTTTTAAAATTTACTTGTTTGTTTATTGATTTATTTTTAAGTAGGCTCCATGCCTAGCATGGAGCCCAACGTGGGGCTTGAGCTCATGACCCTCAGATCAAGACCCGAGCTGAGATCAAGAGTTGGATGTTTAACCAACTGAACCACCCGGGGGCCCCTCAGCTTTTTAAAAATTTTTTTTAATTTTTAAAATTTTATTTATCTTTTAACTTAAATTCAATTACTTAACCTATAATGTATTATTAGTTTCAGAGGTAGAGGTCAGTGACTCATTAGTTGCATATAACACCCAGTGCTCATTACATCACATACCCTCCTTAATGCCCATCACCCAGTTACCCCATCCCCCCACCTCTCTCCCCTCCAGCAACCCTCAGTTTGTTTCCTATGATTAAGAACTTTCAGCTTTGTTTTAAACTGAAGTACAGTTAACATACAATGTTATATCAGTTTCAGAAGTACAACATAGTGATTTAACAATTCTATACATTATGCAATGCTCACGCTGGTCGGTGTAGTCACCATCTGTCACCATACCTACTCTGGATTGTATTCTCTGTGCTGTACGTCTCATCCCCATGACTTATTGATTTCATCCTTCTCACCTATCTTGCATATCTCTCCACCCAAAACACCAGTCTCTTCTCTGTATTTCTTTTTTTTTTTTTTAAGAGTTTATTTATTTATTTGAGAGAGAGAGAATGAGAGATAGAGAGCACGAGATGGAAGAGGGTCAGAGGGAGAAGCAGACTCCCCGCTGAGCAGGGAGCCCGATGTGGGACTCGATCCCGGGACTCCGGGATCATGACCCAAGCCGAAGGCAGTCGCTTAACCAACTGAGCCACCCAGGCGCCCCTCTTCTCTGTATTTCTGAGTCTGTTTCTGTTTTATGTTTGTTTGCTCATTTGCTTCGTTTTTTAGATTCCATATCTAAATGAAATTGTATGGTACTTAAAAAAAAAAAAAAAAAAAGAAATTGTATGGTACTTGTCTTTCTCTGTCTGACTTATTTCACTTAGGATAAAACCTTCCAGGTCGATCTGTGTTGTCACAAATGGCCGAGTCATTTTCCATTGTATGGGTATGTGCATCTATATACACATACACACCACATCTTTATCTCTCATCTCTTGATGGACACTTGGGCTGCTTCCGCATCTTGGCCATTGTAAATACTGCTGCAATAAACGCAGGGGTGCATATACCTTTTCAAATTGGTGTTTTTCTTTGTTTGTTTCTTTTCTTTCTTTTTTTTTTTTTAAGTAGACTCCATGCCCATTGTGGAGCCCAGTGTGGGGCTTGAACTCATGATCCTGAGATCAAGACCTGAGCTGAGATCAAGAGTCGGATGCTTAACCAACTGAACCACACTGGTACCTCAGTGTTTTAGTTTTCCTTGGGTAAATACTCAGGGTATAATTACTAGATCATATGGTATTTTTATTTTTATTTTATTTTATTTTTTTGAGGAATTTCCATCTTGCTTTCCATAGTGGCTGCACTCATTTACATTCCCAATAAGCGGACAGCTCGGTGGCATGCAGGACATTCTCCCTGCCATATGCACCCATCACCACCATCCATCTGCACAGCTGTTTCATCTTCCTAAACGGAAACTTGCTCCCTATTAAATGACTTCCCATTGTCCCCTCCCCCAAGCACCTAGAAACTACTCTTCTATTTCAGTCCCTATAAATTTGGCTACTCTAGCTGCCTCATGTAGGTGGCATCATACAGTCTTTGTCATTTTGTGACTTTATTTCATTTACCAAAATGTCCTTAAAGCTCATCCATGGTGTAGTAAGTAGCAGGATTTTCTTGCATTTTAAGGCTGAATGATATTTTATTGTATGTATATGCTACATATTTATTTAATTTTTTATTGTTATGTTAATCACCATACATTACATCATTAGTTCTTGATGTAGTGTTCCATAATTCATTGTTTGTGCATAAAACCCAGTGCTCCACGCAGAATGTACCCTCTTTAATGCCCATCACCAGGCTAACCCATCCCCCCACCCCCCTCCCCTCTAGAACCCTCAGTTTGTTTTTCAGAGTCCATCATCTCTCATGGTTCGTCTCCCCCTCTGACTTACTCCCCTTCATTCTTCCCCTCCTGCTATCTTCTTCTTTTTTTTTCTTAACATATATTGCATTATTTGTTTCAGAGGTACAGATCTGTGATTCAACAGTCTTGCACAATTCAAGCGCTCACCATAGCACAAACCCTCCCCAATGTCTATGACCCAGCCACCCCATCCCTCCCACCCCACCCCCACTCCAGCAACCCTCAGTTTGTTTCCTGAGATTAAGAATTCCTCATATCAGTGAGGTCATATGATACATGTCTTTCTCTGATTGACTTATTTCACTCAGCATAACACCCTCCAGTTCCATCCACGTTGTTGCAAATGGCAAGATCTCATTCCTTTTGATGGCTGCATAATATTCCATTGTGTACATATATCACATCTTCTTTATCTATTCATCTGTCGCTGGACATCTTGGCTCTTTCCACCGTTTGGCTATTGTGGACATTGCTGCTATAAACATTGGGGTGTGCGTACCCCTTCGGATCCCTACATTTGTATCTTTGGGGTAAATACCCAGTAGTGCAATTGCTGGATCGTAGGGTAGCTCTATTTTCAACTGTTTGAGGAAAATCCATACTGTTTTCCAAGGTGGGTGCACCACCTTGCATTCCCACCAACAGTGTAGGAGGGTTCCCCTTTCTCCGCATCCCCAGCAACATCTGTCATTTCCTGACTTGTTAATTTTAGCCATTCTGACGGGTGTGAGGTGGTATCTCATTGAGGTTTTGGTTTGGATTTCCCTGATGCCAAGCGATGTTGAGCACTTTTTCATGTGTCTGTTGGCCATTTGGATGTCTTCTTTGGGAAAATATCTGTTCATGTCTTCTGCCCATTTCCTGATTGGATCATTTGTTCTTTGGGTGTTGAGTTTGATAAGTTCTTTATAGATTTTGGATACTAGCCCTTTATCTGATATGTCATTTGCAAATATTTTCTCCCATTCTGTCGGTTGTCTTTTGGTTTTGTGGACTGTTTCTTTTGCTGTGCAAAAGCTTTTTATCTTGGGGCGCCTGGGTGGCTCAGTCGTTAAGCGTCTGCCTTCGGCTCAGGTCATGATCCCAGGGTCCTGGGATCGAGTCCCACATCGGGCTCCCCGCTCAGCGGGAGGCCCGCTTCTCCCTCTCCCACTCCCCCTGCTTGTGTTCCTGCTCTCGCTGTCTCTCTCTGTCAAATAAATAAATAAAACCTTAAAAAAAAAAAAAGGTTTTTATCTTGATGAAGTCCCCAGAGTTCATTTTTGCCTTGCTTCCCTTGCCTTTGGCGATGTGTCTAGGAAGAAGTGGCTGCGGCTGAGGTCGAAGAGGTTGCTGCCTGTGTTCTCCTTTAGGATTTTGATGGACTCCTGCCTCACGTTTAGGTCTTTCAACCATTTGGAGTCTATTTTTGTGTGTGGTGTAAGGAAATGGTCCAGTTTCATTCTTCTGCATGTGGCTGTCCAATTTTCCCAACACCATTTGTTGAAGAGACTGTCTTTTTTCCATTGCACATTCTTTCCTGCTTTGTCAAAGATCAGTTGACCATAGAGTTGGGGGTCCATTTCTGGGCTCTCTATTCTGTTCCATTGATCGATGTGTCTGTGTTTGTGCTAGTACCATACTGTCTTGATGATGACAGCTTTGTAATAGAGCTGGAAGTCCGGAATTGTGATGCCGCCAGCTTTGCTTTTCTTTTTCAACATTCCCCTGGATATTCGGGGTCTCTTCTGGTTCCATACAAATTTTAGGATTATTTGTTCCATTTCTTTGAAAAAAGTGGATGGTATTTTGATGGGGATTGCATCGAATGTGTAGATTGCTCTAGGTAGCATTGACATCTTCACAATGTTTGTTCTTCCAATCCATGAGCATGGAACGTTTTTCCATTTCTTTGTGTCTTCCTCAATTTCCTTCATGAGTATTTTATAGTTTTCTGAGTACAGATCCTTTGCCTCTTTGGTTAGATTTATTCCTAGGTATCTTATGGTTTTGGGTGCAATTGTAAATGGGATCGACTCCTTCATTTGTCTCTCTTCTGTCTTGTTGGTGGTGTATAGGAATGCCACTGATTTCTGTGCATTGATTTTATATCCTGCCCCTTTACTGAATTCCGTTATGAGTTCAAGCAGTTTTGGGGTGGAGTCTTTTGGGTTTTCCACATACAGTATCATATCATCTGCAAAGAGTAAGAGTTTGACTTCCTCTTTGCCGATTTGGATGCCTTTGATTTCTTTTTGTTGTCTGATTGCTGTGGCTACAACTTCTAATACTCTGTTGAATAGCAGTGGTGACAGTGGATATCCCTGCCACGTTCCTGACCTTAGGGGGAAAGCTCTCAGCTTTTTCCCATTGAGAATGATATTCGCTGTAGGTTTTTCATAGATGGCTTTTATGATATTGAGGTAAGTACCCTCTATCCCTATACTCTGAAGAGTGTTGATCAAGAAAGGATGCTATACTTTGTCAAATGCTTTTTCTGCATCTATTGAGAGGATCATATGATTCTTGCCCTTTCTTTTGTTAATGTATTGTATCACATTGATTGATTTGTGGGTGTTGAACCAGCCTTGCAGCCCAGGGATAAATCCCACTTGGTCATGATGAATAATCCTTTTAATGTACTGTTGGAATCTATTGGCTAGTATTTTGGTGAGAATTTTTGCATCCATGTTCATCAGGGATATCGGTCTGTAATTCTCCTTTTTGATGGGGTCTTTGTCTGGTTTTGGGATCAAGGGAATGGTGGCCTCATAAAATGAGTTTGGAAGTTTTCCTTCCATTTCTATTTTTTGGAACAGTTTCAGGAGAATAGGTATTAATTCTTCTTTAAATGTCTGATAGAATTCCCCTGGGAAGTCATCAGGCCCTGGGCTTTTGTTTCTTGGGAGATTTTTGATGACTGCTTCAATTTCCTTAGTGGTTATAGGTCTGTTCAGGTTTTCTATTTCTTCCTGGTTCAATTTTGGTAGTTGATACATCTCTAGGAATGCATCCATTTCTTCCAGGTTATCTAATTTGCTGGCATAGAGTTGCTCATAATAGGTTCTTAGAATTGTTTGTATGTCTTTGGTGTTGGTTGTGATCTCTCCTCTTTCATTCATGATTTTGATTTGGGTCATTTCTCTTCTCTTTTTGATAAGTCTGGCCAGGGGTTTATCAATCTTGTTAATTCTTTCAAAGAACCAGCTCCTAGTTTCTTTGATCTGTTCTACTGTTCTTTTGGTTTCTATTTCATTGATTTCTGCTCTGATCTTTATTATTTCTCTTCTCCTGCTGGGTTTAGGCTTTATTTGCTGTTTTTTCTCTAGCTCCTTTAGGTGTAGGGTTAGGTTGTGTATTTGAAACCTTTCTTGTTTCTTGAGAAAGGCCTGTGTTGCTATATCCTTTCCTCTCAGGACTGCCTTTGCTGCATCCCAAAGATTTTGAACAGTTGTGTTTTCATTTTCATTGGTTTCCATGAATTTTTTTAATTCTTCTTTAATTTCCTGGTTGACCCATTCATTCTTTAGTAGGATGCTCCTTAGCCTCCATGTATTTGAGTTCTTTCCGACTTTCCTCTTGTGATTGAGTTCTAGTTTCAAAGCACTGTGGTCTGAAAATATGCAGGGAATAATAATCCCAATCTTTTGGTACCAGTTGAGACCCGATTTGTGACCTAGGATGTGATCTATTCTGGAGAATGTTCCATGGGCGCTAGAGAAGAATGTGTATTCCATTGCTTTGGGATGGAATGTTCTGAATATGTCTGTGAAGTCCATTTGGTCCAGTGTGTCATTTAAAGTCTTTATTTCCTTGTTGATCTTTTGCTTAGATGATCTGTCCATTTCAGTCAGGGGGGTGTTAAAGTCCCCCACTATTATTGTATTGTTGTCAATGTGTTTCTTTGCTCTTGTTATTAATTGCCTTATATAATTGGCTGCTCCCTTGTTATGGGCATAGATATTTACGATTGTTAGATCTTCTTGTTGGATCGACCCTTTAAGTAGGATATAGTGTCCTTCTTCATCTCTTATTACAGTCTTTGGTTTAAAATCTAATTTGTCTGATATAAGGATTGCCACCCCAGCTTTCTTTTGGTGTCCATTAGCATGGTAAATGATTTTCCACCCCCTCACTTTCAATGCGGAGGTGTCTTTGGGTCTAAAACGAGTCTCTTGCAGACAGCATATGGGGTCTTGTTTTTTAATCCAATCTGATAGCCTGTGTCTTTTGATTGGGGCATTTAGCCCATTTACATTCAGGGTAACTATTGAAAGATATGAATTTAGTGCCATTGGATTGCCTGTAAGGTGACTGTGACTGTATATTGTCTGTGTTCCTTTCTGATCTATGCTGCTTTTAGGCTCTCTCTTTGCTTAGAGGACCCCTTTCAATAGTTCTTGTAGGGCTGGTTTCGTGTTTGCAAATTCCTTTAGTTTTTGTTTGTCCTGGAAGCTTTTTACCTCTCCTTCTATTTTCAATGACAGCCTAGCTGGATATAGTATTCTTGGCTGCATATTTTTCTCGTTTAGTGCTCTGAAGATATCATGCCCATCCTTTCTGGCCTGCCAGGTCTCTGTGGATAGGTCTGTTGCCAATCTAATGTTTCTACCATTGTAAGTTACATATCTCTTCTCCGGAGCTGCTTTCAAGGTTTTCTCTTTGTCTCTGAGACTCGTAAGTTTTACTATTAAATGTCAGGGTGTTGACCTATTTTTCTTGATTTTGAGAGGGGTTCTCTGTGCCTCCTGGATTTTGATGGCTGTTTCCTTCCCCACATTACGGAAGTTCTCTGCTATAATTTGCTGCAATATACCTTCTGCCCCCCTCTCTCTTTCTTCTTCTTCTGGGATCCCAATTATTCTAATGTTGTTTCGTCTTATAGTATCCCTTATATCTCGAATTCTGCCCTCATGATCCAGTAGTTGTTTATCTCTCTTTTTCTCAGCTTCTTTATTTTCCATCATTTGGTCTTCTATATCGCTGATTCTTCTGCCTCATTTTTCCTAGCAGTTAGTGCCCCCATTCATTAATAGCCTTTTTGATTTCCACTTGGTTAGATTTTAGTTCTTTTATTTCTCCAGAAAGTGTTCTCTAATAACTTCCATGCTTTTTTCAAGCCCAGTTAGTATCTTTAAAATCATGATTCTGAACTCTAGGTCCGACATCGCACTAATGTCGTTATTGAGTAGGTCCATGGCAGACGGTACTACCTCTTGTTCTCTTTGTTGGGGTGATTTTTTTCATCTTGTCATTTTGTCCAGAGGAGAATAGATGAATGAGAGAACAAAATGCTAACAGGTGAACAGCGTCCCCAGAAAATATACTCTAAACAAATCAGAAAAGACCTGAAACCAGGGGGAAAGAAAGGAAAAAGAAAGAGAAAAAAAGAAAAAGATAAAGATAAAAACAAACAAAAACAGAACGAAACCAAAAAACCAGAATATGATCAGATATGATCAGGCTGGTGCATAGATCAGTGCCACACACTAGATTTTGGGTGTATTATGGTCTGTTAGAAGATACTGCCTCCTAAAATTTTAAAGAAAGAAAGACTTATATATGTACAAAATAAGGTTGATACGATGAAGGGATGGAATAGGACTGTAAAAATGAAAATTATAAACAATTTTAAAAGAGGAATTGATCAGAAGGTGTTTGAAAAAATAAAGAAGAGGATTTAAAAAAAGGAAAGAAAGAAAGAAAAAAAAGGGGAGAGAATGTGATCAGGCAGGAGACTGGAAAAAAGCCATACACTAGAGATTTAGGGTATATTTTGATCTGTTAGAAGAAACTGTATCTCAAAATTTTAAAGAGAGAACAACTTATATATATATGCCAAAAATAAAGGTAACTACTATGAAGGGGTAGAATATGACTCTAAAAATGAAAAATAAAAATGTTTTTTTTAAAAAAACGGATTTTTAAAAAAAATTTTTATTTATTTTTTGACAGAGAGAGAGACAGCGAAAGAGGGAACACAAGCAGGGGGAGTGGGAGAGGGAGAAGCAGACTTCCCGCCGAGCAGGGAGCCCGATGTGGGGCTCGATCCCAGGACCCTGGGATCATGACCTGAGCCGAAGGCAGACGCTTAATGACTGAGCCACCCAGGCAAGGGATTGATAAGATGTTGGTTGGAAAAGGGAAAAAGAAAAATTCAAAAAAATAAAAAAATAAAAACAGTTTAAAAAATTAACTTTGAAAGACTAATGAATCATGGTAAAAAAGCCATGAATTCTGTGTGCAGTATTCCCCTAGCACTGGAGTTCTCCCGTTCTACTTGATCGGTAAACTTGGTCTCGGCTTGCTGGCTGTTCCTGCTGATCTTCTGGGGGAGGGGCCTGTTGCCGTGGTTCCCAAATGTCTTTGCCGGAGGCGGAATAGCCCCGCCCTTGCCGGGTCGGCTAAGTAATCAGCTCAGGTTTGCTCTTGGGAGCTTTTGTTCCCTGCAAGCTCTTGGTACAGCTTTGGGGGACCAGGGTGAAAATGGTGGCCTCCCAATCGCCGCCGGGGAGGAGCCGAGAACTCGGGGTCCCGCTCCTCAGTGCTCCCCCAGAGAAAAGCAGTCAGTCGCTCCCGTGTCCCCGGTCTCCGGCCTCACTGAGTGCTCACCTGGCCTGTGACCGAGCGTTTCTATGTCTGGCACCCGACCCCGTGTGGAGTCTCCAAACCCAGCAGATCCCTGTGGTGCGCTCCTGCGCCGCTCCTCCCGGGGGAGGAAGGGGAGTCTCCCCGGATCTGCCGCTTGTTGGGTCCCTGCTGGAGGAGCAGTGGCCCGACGGGGCCGCGGATCACAGTTTATGGCCACCCCGAGCTTAGAGCCCGCGCCTCGGCTCCGTCTCTGCAGCCGGCTTCCTCGATCCGATACCTGGGAGCTCTGCCGCACTGAGGCATCCCCGGTCTTTCTGTGACCCCGAGGGTCCTGAGACCACCCTGTCCTGCGAGGGTTGTCCCTCTGCGGAGCCGACTTCTACAAGTTCCGATTTTGTGCTCTGCGGCTCCATCACTTGCCAGAAGCGGCCGACGGAGGCCCCCTCCCCTGCCGTCTATCCTCCCGAATATCGCCTCGGATTCACTTCTCTGCATGTCGTACCTTCCAGTAAGAGGTCGCTTTTCTGTTTAGAGAGTTGTTGCTACTCTCTTCTTCGATCTCCTTTTGAGTTCGTAGGTGTTCAGAATGGTTTGATCCCTATTCAGCTGAATTCCTGAGACCAGACGAAATCCAGGTCTCCTACTCTGCCCTATGCTACATATTTTTTATCCATTCACCTGTTGATGGACACTTGGCTTCCTTCCCTTGGCAGATAACGTAGTTATGAACATGGGTGTACAAATAGCTCTTCCAGACCCCGCTTTCAGTTCTTTCAGGTATATAACCAAAAGTGAGTTGCTGGATCATATTATGAATAATCTCCTCTTTGTTCCTATACCTTTAGTTATCACCCTCTTCCCCAATCCACTCATCCCTAAGCAACCCTATGTTCCTATCTCCACAGATATTCCTGTTCTGGGCATTTCATGTAAATGGAATCACATCATACATGGTCTCTTGTGTTTGGCATCTTTCACCTAACGTCATGTTTTCAAGGTTCATCCGTGCTATAGCCAATGTCCATACTTCATTCCTTTTTGTGGCTGAATAATATTCCAGTGTGTGGATAGACCATGTTTTATTTATTCATTTATCTGTTGATGGACATTCAGGGTGTTTCTCTCTTTTGGCTCTTTTGAACAGTGCTGCTATAAACATCTGGGGTCAAGTTTTTGTGGGGACATATGTGTTTATTTTTCTTGGGTATATGATTAGGAGTAGAATTGCTCTAGCCTTTCTTTTTTATTTTTTTATTTTTTAAGGATTTTATTTATTTATTTGAGAGAGAGAATGAGATAGAGAGAGCACGAGAGGGAAGAGGGTCAGAGGGAGAAGCAGACTCCCCGCCGAGCAGGGAGCCCGATGCGGGACTCGATCCTCGGACTCCAGGATCATGACCTGAGCCGAAGGCAGTCGCTTAATCAACTGAGCCACCCAGGCACTCACTAGCCTTTCTTTTTTAAAATTTTTTTTAAATTCAAAAAGATTTTTTGAGAGAGAGCACACGAGCACATGAGTAGGGGGAGGGGCAGAAGCAGAGGGACAGAGAGAATCCTCAAGCAGACTCCCCACTGAGCACAGAGCCTGATGTAGGCCTCAATCCCAGGACCCTGAGATCACGACCTGAGCCTAAATGAAGAGTCAGAGGCTTAACCATCGGAGCCACCCAGGTGCCCCTCTAGCCTTTCATTTTTAAAAGACAACTGTGAGATTCATTCTAAATTGTTGCCCAGATGGTCCCCAGCTGGATGGAGGACCCCCGGTGCCCACACCAGAGGCAGCCCAGTAACACACCCTTAACTGGTGCTTCCTTTTTCTCCATTGCACGTTCCCTTCCCCTGCAGGCTTGCTCCCTGGGATCATCTCCAACATAAGTTCCCCAAACCCGAGTCCTTGTCTCTGGCTCTGCTTTTAGGCAACTCAAACTAAGAAGTGAAAGCTCACCATTGGTGACACTCAACAACACATTTGGTCTTCCAGGGTCAAGGAAAAGGAGCTTCACCTTCCATAAAGGGAGACAGGCCCTGTGACCCCCAGACTCATCCCCAGATAAGAAGCGTGTGCTGGTGTAAGGTAGGAAAAACAAAATACCACCACCACTACCAAAAAAAAAAAAAAAGACAGATGTCCCCGATAAGGGGATCCCAGGGTGTAGATGAAGAGAACTCGCATGTTTGGTGCATACTACAGTAACAGGGACCCAGGTAATTCCCACAGCAGCAGGTAGGTGCTGCCAGAGAGGCTGGGAATTTGCCCAGGGTTGTCCAGGAAGGGGAGGGCCCAGCCTGGCAGCCAGGTTCGTCTGGTTCTAGCGTCTGTTTTCTTCTGCATCATCTGCCATTCCTACGGTGCTCCTCGCAGCAAAACTGTAATTCCCTAATTGCATTGAAGTGAGAGTCTCTTTTTGGCTCCATATCCCTCTGCAAATGATGCCAGATGCAGCTTTTTCAGCCTTGTGAACTTCCCATCCCTGAGAAGAGGTTGGCTCTCCTTTTCCCTGGATAGAGTACAATTTCCATTTGCTTTTCAGCCAGCGTATTGGTTGAATGCTGTTCTGAACTTTGCCATCCTCGACGCCAAATGGGCCCCTTTGGCATGACGACTCTTTTGAGTTGAAGAGCAATTCAAACCCAGTAGATTCAGGAGAAGCTCTTTACCTCCCCCTCGACTGCCTCAAGAGAATTTACATGGAAGTCCTGCTCCAGGAAGAGGGCTATCACCAGAGATATGATTATGACATGAACTAGCTATGACAGACAGAGAGGAACCTAGCAAGGTCCATTTGATCAAAGTCCTCTGTGTCTCATTGTGTCTGAGTGGCCCAGCCAACATTTTTTACCAAACATTTACTCTTTTCTCTCTTCCTGAAGATTGCATTCCTTCCCTTTGAAGACCCAGGTCCCTGCCCCCTCTCCTTAGTTCAGAAGGACATAAATACTTTGTTTTGCCTGTCTTTGGGATTCCCATGTCTGTGGGTTTCCTGTATGAACACCATCAAATTTTATTTCTGCTCTTAATCTGTCTTGTGACAGTTTGATTCTTAGTCTGACTAGAAGGACCTTGAAGGGGACAAGAATTCTTGTTCTCTACAACACATCACCTCCAGGGTAGTAGTATGGGGCAGGGGGGATCCCTGTTGATGAGGCAAGTCTGAGATAGAGCGGCATTTCTCGTGTAAGAGCTGCTTTAGCTTATTCCTCTGTTAAAAGCCAAGCATGCCTCATGGACAAACACTAGAAAATCAGTCACACCTGCCATTTGTGGCTGGTGTAGGTGATAAAGTCATTCAACCTATGGACTCTGCAGTGATCCTGTACCTCATCAGAGATGACAGTAGCGGGGAAAATCCACCTTCCTACTAGGTTATAACAACAGCGGCAACAACAAAAATGAGGTCAGCAGTATTTGATGGAAAGAATATCAGCTTCGGGATCAGAAGAGCTGAGAATGAGTCCAGGCTCTGAACTTTCCAGCTGTGTGAGCTTGACCTAGTCAATTCGCCTCTCTCAACCTCCACGTCCTCATCTACAAAACGAGGCTTGGGCAACGATCAAATTAAATTATATTTGTGAAGGGTCTATACAAATGTTAGCTTTGTTACTGTTATCGCTAGAAAGACCGTACTATATATTGTTGGTTTTTTATTGCTATTTTCTTATAAACCAGGCTGTTGCCTGAAGTATGGAGCAATTGTTAATAGTATCTGTACAAAGAAATGATTCAAAAGTCGAAGCTTTGTTTTAGGGATGCCCATTGCATGGACAGGAGGAAGAAAGGGAACCTGTTAAATCCATGTCTTAAGTCTCAGAAAGAGCCCGAATGCTTTATTTTTTAAAAAGATTTATTTATTTGAGAGAGAGGGAAGGGGGGAGGGGCAAAGGGAGAGAAAGAGGGGGAGAGAATGTCCAGCAGACTCTGCCCTGAGCACAGAGACCAATGTGGGGCTCGATGTCATGACCCTGAGATCATGACCGGAGCTGAAATCAAGAGTCAGATGCTTAACTGACTGAGCCACCTAGGAGGCCCGAGCCCAAATACTTTAAAATAGTGGTTCTCAAAATGTGGGACCAGGACCAGCAGTAGAAGCATCACCCAGGAATTTGTTTAAGATGCAAATTCTCAGGCCCCACCTGGATCTATTAAATCAGAAACGCTGGAGGTAGGGCCCATTTTAATGAGATTAAAAAAGGCTTCATTAATTAACATTTTTTTAATTTAATAAAAATTTAACATGATTAACATTCTTCAGGTGGCTGAAGTTGGAGATCCAGTGCTTTAAATATATGACCTCAATTACTCCTTACAACAAAGTTGATAGGTATGCTTTATTATTACCATTTTATAGTCGAGAAAACTAAGGCTCCAGAGAGAAATAGGATTTGTCCAAAGTCACAGGGATTCACCTGATTCCTATGTACTTCCCTCCTACCTTACAAATTACCCTTTAGAGATATTAAATGCCTAAGACAGTCCTTCCAGTCAATGACTAAGTAAGCTAGCACAAACTTCCAGACTAGCCAGTAGAGTGACCACAATGTATCAGGAAGATGTGTCACTAAGAAAACAAGACCAGCAAGGAGTGCGTATTGTGCCAGGATGACTCACTGGGGCTCCAGGGGCTCCAATCTGATTATGAGCATCCTCCTATGACCTTTTCACATCTTACTGATCCTTTCCCGATTGGCTCTTCTGCACAGTGCACAATCATTCCCATGCTGCCTGCCCCCCACCCTGCTTCAGTCTCCCCCCAGTGGAGCCAGGGTCCTATCCCTGGCTGAGATTTCAGGCTGACCTTCCAGGGGCCTCTGCGGAGCGCCCCGCCCTCCAAGCCCTCTTCAGGCTCTCTGGGCACAAACAAGCACCTGGGCATTTCCATTCTGCTTTAGCTAAAAGGTCCTCTCTTCCAGACTGACTTTTCCTTGTACTGAGGGTGGGGCCCCTCTACTTCTGGCCCTCTCTTCCCTACCCACTGCAGCTCTACAATCTCTGGGTGTGTCACCCTACCACCAGTAAGAACAACCAAGAGTCGTCCCCAACGCTTCACACAGAAACCCTCTTCTCCCCAATGGGTTTTCCATTTTCCTTCTTAGGCGCCCCAAAGGTGTAGTAAGGCACCCCCTCCACCCCCACCAACACTTATTCCACACCCACATGAGGGAAGAGTTTAATTCTTCTAAGTCCCAGGGAAATGTCTCCTAAATGATATCACGTCTCCCAAGGCTGGGTGGAAAAGCAGGTTATAGTCAGGGCTCTGTTCAAGCCACCAGAAGACTTGGGTCATGACCTTCCAGGCTGCCCTTCCCTGCACAAAATCTCGTTCACATCCCTCTGGACATTCTAGCTACAAAGGAGGCTGTGGTATTTTTAGCTGAGCACAATGTCTCCAGAATAGGCTAGCAAGGAAGAAGGGGCAAATGGGGTTGGGTAGACAACTAGTCTTCTCAGACACCAGGGCTTGGTTGGCTACAGAAATTGTGACTTTTAAGGTCAGCCATGGCAACACCATGGAGACTAAGAAAAGGCCGTACAACTTGGCAACCAAGAAGTCACTAACGACGTTTGACAGGGTGGGCTCAGTAGAGTGCCGTGTTGGGAGTGGGGTGTGGTAGAAGACATATGACAAGGGTTAGACAATGAGTGAAGGCTGAGGAAGAAAAGCTGTAGGACCCAGACATCTCTACAGAGGTAGTGGAGTAAAGAGGAGAGAGAGAGAACAGGAATGTACACAAGCCCTGACCTTTATTTTGACAGCATCTTTTCTGCTCCCAACTCAATCTCGACAAGACTTGCTAACAGCGAAATTGATTGGGCTTCAGCTACTCTCTCTTCTTCCCAGGGCAGGTGCCAATGAGCAATAAAATGGCCAAAGGCTGAACTGCAGGAGGGAGAGGGGGAGGCCTTGGAATAGGTATCAGACCAGATCTTGCAGCATGGAGGATTTTCTCCAACACAAAAAGGCTTTCTGTTACCTTCTTAGTCTTACTCCTGCTGGCCCTCGATTTCCCCTTCCTTGTCTGCTTTTTGTTCTTCCTTAACGATCCTTTCTTTCTTCCACCCCTAATATATATCCTAAGTAGGGAACTTACATTTATTGAGCCCTACTATGTGCCAGATACTGGGCTTGGAGCCTCGTGTCCATTATCCCACGAAGTTCTCCCAGTAGCCTCTGTGGGCGGTGTCCATTAGTATCCCCATTTTACAGAACAGGAAATTAAGACTCACAGAGGTCAAAAAAAATCTATCGAGGTCGAACAACTAAATAGATTGCCCCCTGGGAACTGCGTCTAGATCTCTTTGCCTCTAAACCCTCATTCTTGCCATCATTTTTTTGGAGGATCCCTGAAGTGTTATCAGGTAGTTACAGAAATGTAATTACTTATTTGAGTTTGAATTCACAAAATAGACATGGAATCCCTGTTTGTTTGTTTTCTATAAAGTCCTGATCTGTCTTGTTGTCAAGTGCCACTGGCCAGCTAATAGAAATCCTCAGAAGGTTGATCTTGAGGAATCCAAGCTTTGGCTGTCTGACTAGGTTTTCTGTGAGCCTAAACAGGCAGCAAGTCCCCCGCCGCTCAGCCAGCCCCGTCCAGGGGCACTTGACCTGTGAGGAAGGCAATGGTGAGTGGGAGCCAGGCCCGCATGCCTCAGCTTACAGAATCTCTCAGACAAGGGACAAAAGAGTATCAACTTTCATAACAACTTGACATTGACAGAGTTTTTAATAAACATAGACTTTTTCTACTGTTACTGCTCTAGTCCTTCTCACAAAAAGTCAAAGAGGGTTTTGGCCCCTACTTGGATGATCAGCAGTAATAAAACATCTGGACTGAATCCACAAGAGGCCTTTCCAGGAACCTGTGTGTGTGCATGTGTGTGTGTGTGTGTGTGTGTGTGTGTGTGTCTCCCTCCCTCCCTCTCTCTCTCCCTTCCACCCTCCCTCTCTGCAGGCCATGTTACATTTCTGTTTATTCATTGAAGCTCTTTTATTTGTGGAAACCTGCCTTAGATCATGTGGTAAAAGAGGCAAAAAGTGATGATTATGTACTCATTTATTATTTTCCCATTAAAGGGTCCTTTAGTGAACCAAAAACAACCTATTTGGCCAATTAACATTTATTGATTTCTTCTAAAGCTGAGTAAACACGCAAAGAAATTACTGGAGGTAGTTAGAAAATGATATCCTAACCTATGGAGACCGTTAACGTTTTAAGTCCAAAAGTCTGGCGGAACCAATTTGCGGATACTTGAATCGGGCACGGCAGTGATGAAGGCTATCTGGAGCATTTTGTCTTTCACTTTTCAAAAACTTGGATCAAGACTCTGTGTTGTGCAACATGAATATTTTTCTTTAAAAGGCAAGTATATATAGAAGTTACCTCTGGGGGCTGGGAAGGGAGGAGGCAGTGGGGAGAAAAACATTTCTCTAATATTTGTATTTTACCATGTGCCTCTCTGAGCCTTCTTTAAAAAAAAAAAAAAACACTAGTTCAGATGAAAAAAGAACACCCCCACAAAAGAGGGGGTACAAGTAAAGGTTGTTTTTGAGAAACTCACCCTCTCTGTAGAGATTCACTAGAAACATATCATTGCCGTTTCTTTCAAGCTGACATGCCTGTTGTAAATTCACAAAGATTCTCAGTTGTTAAGATCACTAAAAGGGAGAAATATGGACCGAAGGGTTTCGGGTTTTGATCCTAACTTCTGAATTGTTCTGGCTGGTTCTCACTGCCACGTGAACCCGGTGAAGGGTGAAGGGGAAAGCCGAGACACATTCCTGAACATTCGGGGGAAACCATTTTTAACTGTAATTCGAGGGATGTTTCAGGAACACTCACATTGCCTTTAGCTCTCCACTTTGTTTTGTTCAAGAACCTCCAGGGCGCCTGGGTGGCTCAGTTGTTAGGCGTCTGCCTTCGGCTCGGGTCATGATCCCAGGGTCCTGGGATCGAGTCCCACGTCAGGCCGGGCTCCCCGCTCCGCAGGAGGCCTGCTTCTCCCTCTCCCACTCCCCCTGCTTGTGTTCCCTCTCTCGCTGTCTCTCTCTCTGTCAAATAAATAAATAAAATCTTAAAAAAAAAAACAAACCTCCAGCCCCAGCATCCCCATTTGTAAGTGGTGTTTTGTTGTTTGTTTGTTTTTTCTTTCTTTCTTATTTTTTTTTTCAGTTCAGAGATTCATTAATTCGGAGCCCCTGCCTGGTTCTGCCTGGATGCATAGGGCTCCGGCACCTCAGGCAGCTGCAGCCGAAACCCACATGGAATCTTTTTCAGTGAATAGGAATCCATTTTGCATGTCCCTCGGGGCCATGCAACTGCAGCATCAAGAAAGAGTAACGAGAGGCTCGCTCCATATCCTGCCTACCCTTCCTTTAAATACACATATTTATTTATTTCTCACATGAAGCAGCAGGAGGCAAGTTGGTGATTATTAGGGTATTTTATGTTACCAAAGGACTCCTTTTATTTTTTATTTTTATTTTTTAAAGATCTTATTTATTTATTTAAGGGAGAGAGAGAGAGAGAGAGAGAGAGAGAGAGCGCAAGGGGAAGGGCAGAGGGAGAGGGGGCGGGAGAATGTCCAGCAGACTCTGTGCTGAGCACAGAGCCTGACGCGGGGCTCGATCTCACGATCGTGAGATCATGACCTGAGCTGAAATCATCAAGAATCAGATGCTTAACCGACTAAGCCACCCAGGTGCCCCAGGACTTTAAAAAAAAAAAAAATGGTTAGTGTTTGATAGTTCAGTCCAATAATCCAACGTTTTCTAGACACTGGGGTGGGTAGAAATGGATGTGCTTATACTTTTGTAGGAGACCCTATGTCTGAAAATTCAATTTTATGAAAGGATAAATTAGAAATATTGTGGATAGTTTTCTTACTAAGTCCTTTTTTTTTTTAATTCCGTAAAGAACTTCTTCAGATAAGAGCTCTTCAAACTCACCCTAGTATGTGTTTAAAGATGATTAATTGCTTGAGTTGGGGATCAGAAAAACTTAAAACTAAAGTGTGAAAGGTCGCTGTTTTGGATGATCTAGTCAGACGTGAAGTCAGAGCATCGTCCCAAGATCATCAGTCATTAGATAAAACAAGTTGGCCCCGAGCTCCTTAAAGACAGGAAACTTAGCTTTCATTTCTGATTCTGAGGACCCAGCAATATGTCTGAGTGGCATCAGAAGCCACGGGCCGTGCACTCAGCCTACCGTGTTTGAGATGATAGGGCACGGGAGGGCCATCCCTGGGGCAACTGGGGTACATTTGAGATTTCAGGGGCATGAGGGTATGGAGGCAGCAGGATGGAGGAAGAGCAGTGCGGGTTCAGGGAGAGAACAGGACAGGGCCAGCGTGGCTCTGATGGCAGCACAGGTTGGAGAGTCTGCATCCTTGGGCACAAAAAGGGAGAGATTGGACAATATCCCCCAGAAGCCAGGTGCTCCCCGAGAATCAGCCTCCTGGCAGAGACAGGGAATAAAGGATTGGAGGAAGAGGGAAGAGGTTGATTAACTTCCCCTTCTGACGATCTCCCATTTCACAGGCACCCAAGGTGGGATATACTTCCATGGCCCTCATGGAATCTGGAATGAGAGGGTCAAGAAGGCCACCCGTTACCTCAAGTCTCTCCCCTTTCCCTGATCATGCAGATTTATCTAAAAAGCCAGAAAGACAACCCACAGATGGACAGAAAGATTTAAAATGCAAATAAGATCGACTGAGGAAATTAAAAAGAGATAAATGGCTTGGATCAAAGTGAGAAGGGCTGGGACCAGATTCTATTTGGCGTTCACACGGTTCAGTTCAGCCCAGCCCACTGGATTGGAAGCTCCACCGTAAGAGGGACTTTATTTTAGTAACTGCTGTATCCCCCCAGTGCTTGTACATAGTGGGCAGTCTAGGAATATTTATTGGCTGTGGAGTGTGCCCAGTGCTGTGCCAGAAAGTGGGAAGGTCCAAAGAAAGGATTTTATAAAGCTTGCTGTTGGGGAGACTAAACAGGAAAGGCTAATTATCCCAGAGCGTGCTGGGGATAAACTCGGAGGGGGTGGGGCTGGGGGAGCAAAGAGAGAGAAGACAGACACAGAAAGGCAGGAACTACTTCATAGGTAAGGGGAGGATCTAACACTACTGAGTCGGGAAAGTGGTGAATGGAGACAAACTTGACCATGCCAATGACACGCCCAAGGGCTGCCTGGTTATCTTTGACGCAAAGTCCAACAGAAACTCTTTGCAAAGGTACTTTTGTCTTGATGGTCAGATGTCTAACCCCTTAGAAGGAGCAGTAGCAGAGTTCATTTGCAAGGCTTTACTCACACCTATGGTATAAAACTAGGTGTATGCGGCTGGAGTCTGTCTACAGTCTCATTTGTAGTACCGGAGATTCTGATGAGTTTAAGACATCTTTATCAGTTTTAGTGACTTTGCTGGTATGTGTTGAAGAAGCTGCCCTGGAAAGGCAATAAAAACCATAAACCATTCACCATTTGTTGTTATCCAACCTTTGCTACTGTCCACAATATCACCTTTCTTTTCCGTATTCTCTCCATACATTAAATGGTTGCAAACAAAAGCAGAATCCTCCCGGGTCCACAAGGGAAAGACAGGCTATGACAAACACGGGATAGCTCACAACCACCAAAGTGTGTGCATGTTTTTAGTTCTCAGCTTGCAAACACAAATTATTATTCATTAATGATTCTCGGCTGCTTAGGCTCCTAGGTTAAGGTTGACATAGCTGGCGAAGAACAAAGTATCAAGCCTTGGAGTTTGTGTTCATTTGCAACATCTTTGCCTAGTCCAAGTGCTCTGAGGTAAATTATACACTCTATCAAAGGAAAAAAACCCTAACAAAAAAGGTGGTGACTCGGACGGAGGTGTCGGAATATTTGTTTTGCCTGTTTTTTCCTACTTTGAGCTACATTAAGGAAGCTCTGTGTTCAACTGCTACAAATCATTCTCACACCACTAGATGGAAGACTGGCTTCTCTCCGACTCCTTCAATATTTACATTCTGTCAGCGGCAGCTTTAGTTCCTCACCAAAAGATTTCCTAAACTGGAAAAAAAAAAAAAAAAAAAGAAAAGAAAAGAAAAGAAAAATCCCATGCTACCCCGGAGAGAACCAACTGAGGAGAATTCCTCTTGTCAAGACATAGAGTTGACATGCAGAATGCTCATGCTACCAGGCCCGTCATTGTATATGGCAGCCAGGTGAGTGGACTGGTTTAGGACATGGGCTGTGGGTCAGGCTGCCGGGGCGCAAATCTCTCAGCTCTGCTAAATTCCTAGTTGTGTGATCTTGGCTATGTAACCTCACCTCTTCGTGTCTCAGTACCCCTTTGCTCCTTGTAGGTTGTGTGGGGAACAATATTAACACCAAGTCCTATGATGTGAAGTTGAATAAGTTAACACTTGCCTGTAAAAAGCTTAAAATAGGGGCACCTGGGTGGCTCAGTTGGTTAAGTGTCTGCCTTTGGCTCAGGTCATGATCCCAGGGCTCTGCTCAGCAGGGGAGTCTGCTTCTCCCTCTCCCTCTGCCTCTACCCCCTGCTCGTGCTCGCTCTTTCTCTAATAAATAAATAAAATCTTTTCAAATAAAAGTTAACATAGTTAAAGTTTAAAATAGTTCCTGGGACATCATTAAACCCCCGATAAATGTTAAGTTCTTTTTTATTGTCATTCTCTCTTGTTAAACTTTGTACGTTATCAAGTCTGTTTAGGTTAGCTATAGAGAGCTAAATGATCTGGCGTCAAATACAGGTATTTATTAGAGACGGTGTTTATAAATTTAACATTTATATTTCATTGGTCCAAATGGGCAAAGTATACCATTGTCTACGCCTCGGCAGACCTACCCTGGATGTCATTTTTCTGTCTGAGAACATCTGCCCTCAAATGGTATGCTTTCTGTGTTCGATTAATTCACTCCTTTGAAATTCCACTAACATTGTTTTCTAAGGCTATGGAGCAATTTGTAGGCCAGATTCTCTTTCATGTTAGACCTTCATTTCTCCACATAGGTACATATTTTTAGCTCAAACCATTTTTTTTCGATCCCCGACTCCCGGGCTCTAAGGGAAGCACCAAGTTTCCAAGATAATGAATCTAGATTTGACAACTTTTAGTCCAATTCCCTCCGAAGATGTGTTTGGTACTTTTAGGAAAGCAACTCATGCCCTCTTAGAAACGTATGTGCACACAGGACCCCAGCTACGGAACTTGGACTTCCCACTGTTCCTAGACCCTTGTACAAGGACAGAAACAAAAAAATCTCCACATGAAACTGGTTATAAGATAAAATTACACACAAAACTGTTATTAAAAAGAAAAGCACAGGCTGAAGATGGTGTCACTTAGAACAAGTTCCTAGATGGATGTTTCATATACAATCTAATGGCAGTTGCAACCTTCCCCAGAAATGTAGTGGTACTTAACTGGTCGGCCAGGAAAATTTTCAGTCCATCTCAGGGCGTCTGCCACCTGGTTCCTCTCCACGGTTCCCCAAAGAAAGATGAGGTAATCTGTGTGATAAGGCACTTTGCTTTTCCCCCTAGAAAGCAGCCTCACCTGGAATAATTCTTTTCTTTTGCTGATAACTTTCTTGCCCCATGCTCCTTCTATGAAAGCCTTCCATTTTGTACTTCTTGGGAGTGCCTCAACTTGCTAGATGGGAGGCTGCCCGATTCACGAATTGTTGAATAAAGCCGATTAGATCTTCAAATTGACTTGGTTCAATTTTGTTGTTTAACACTGTCAACCTGAGTTTTTATATCCCTGAGTGTCACTCTTGTCATTCTTTTGTTTTGCCCAGAAAAACACTCAGTACATATTGTTAACCTTCATGTTTAATTTACTAACGTTGCAGTTTTAAAAATATAGTTCTTCCTTAAGCTTTTAAGTTCAACTTACAGAATCTTACTCTTTTATTTACAAATCACTTTAGAGATGCTTGAAGGAAACCCTAACAAACCATGGTAAATTTCCAATCGTCTGGCAAATGCAGGTCCCCCCGTTAAGACTTACCACTTAAGTTTTATAAAACGAAGGGATTAAACTTTATAAAATGGATGAATCTTAAAATTGTCTTAATCATTTGACTGCCGCCTATAAAGGCAGTATGATTTCAACTTAAAATCACAGTCTAAATCCATTACTCGGTTGCACATTTTAAATTAGAATCATAAAGTAAATCTGTTGAAAACTCTCATATGCCAAATTCTCTCGAATACAAGTATATGCAGTTTGTTTCTAAGATCAACTCAATAAGACAAACACCATAGATTTTTTTTTTCTAAGATTTATTTATTTGAGAGAGAGAGTGAGTGAGCAGGGAGAGGGGCAGAGGGAGAGGGAGAGAGAGAAAATCCTCAAGCATACTCCCTGCCAAGCTCGGAGCCCAAAGGGGGCAAAGGAGTGGGGCTGGATCTCATGACCCTGGGATCATGACCTGAGCCGCAATCAAGAGTCAGAAGCTTGGGCGCCTGGGCGGCTCAGTCGTTAAGTGTCTGCCTTTGGCTCAGGTCATGATCCCAGGTTCCTGGGGTCGAGTCCCACAGGGGGCTCCCTGCTCAGCAGGATGCCTGCTTCTCCCTCTCCCACTCCCCCTGCTTGTGTTCCCTCTCTCGCTGTGTGTCTCTCTCTGTCAAATAAATAAATAAAATCTTTAAAAAATAAAAAAAAGAGTCAGAAGCTTAATCGACTTAGCTACCCAGGCACACCTAAACGCTGCAGGTTTAATGTATTTTATTATCTATACAGGCGAGTCTAGATCCCCTTGGGGTGAAGAACGTTCATCTACTGAATAAAAGACATTTATACCGTACCTGTGATTTGAGATTGCCTTCTCACTTAGCTGAGGCTGTTGCCAGACATTCCAGAAGAGAATGAAATCTACAACTACAACACTAAGGGTGACTTTTCTCATGACTGCCTGTGGAGTTGACCCTTTTTCAGAGTCACTCTGCCACAAACTCCATTCTCCTTATCTGCCTAAAAACAGAGCCTTCCAAAAGAACTCAACTGTCACCGATCCCCTCCTTGGGAGTTTCATAACTTTTATCATTGGAGATGAAGTCACTGGGATAAGAAGTCACCTAAACAGATTACTGTCACAAAAATACCATTATTTCCCATCTATTCTAAAGGTCCATTTGTCCTTACTAAAAAGTCATTTGTTTTTTGCCTAAGTGTCCTTTTTCTTCCCTCTCTACCTCTGTTAAGATGTCATACAAGCCCCTAATTCTGACCACCCCTTTGAGTAACATTTTTCTGTGGGCCTCTGCATATACATGAATAAACCTTGGTCTTTTCTCCTGTTAATCTGTCTTTTGTTAATTTAATTCACATGCTCCAAACACTGAACCTAAGTGGGTAGAGGAAAATTTTGTTCTTCCCCAACACCCATCAACCATACTTAGTCAATATATCTACTTGACGTATGTGTTTATTGTTCCCTCTCCAGGGTGATTCCCATCCTCACATGAATATAACGTTATTCGCCCATAAAACATGTATTTAGAGCTCACTGACCACCCTCCTCTACTTTTTAAAAAATTTAAATTCAACTAATTACCATATTATTAGTTTCAGAGGTAGAGGTCAGTGACTCATCAGTCTTATACAGTACCCAGTGCTCATTACATCACGTGCCCTCCTTAATGCCCATCACCCAGTTACCCCTCCTCCCCACCCTCCTCCCCTCCAGCTACCCTGTTTGTTTCCTATGAGTCTTAATGGTTTGTCTCTCTCTCTGATTTCGTCTTGCTTTATTTTTCCCTCTCCTCCCCTATGATCCTCTGTTTTGTTTCCTAAATTCCACATATGAGTGAGATCATATGATACATGTCTTTCTCTGATTGACTTATTTCACTCAGCATGCACCCTCCGGTTCCATCCACGTCGTTGCAAATGGAAAGAGCTCATTCCTTTTGATGGCTGCATAATATTCCATTGTGTATATATACCACACCTTCTTTATCCATTCATCTGTTGATGGACATCTTGGCTCTTTCCACAGTTTGGCTGCTGTGGACGTTGCTGCCCTCCTCTACTTCTTTCACTCCTGTTTGCAGTAGCATTCTATACTCTCTCACTTCAGTTTCTCTTCTTCCCTTCTCTCTTAAACCCCCTCCAAACAAGCCTTGATGCTCCCCACCTCTCCACTGAAACTGTCTGTTCTGTCCACTCTTCATCCCCAGTGTCTGTAACAGTGCCGACGCATGTCATCTGTGCTCCATCGGCATTTATTAAATAAATCGTGTTTCTGAATACTTTCCTTATTCATCCTACTTGTTAGAGCCACACTTTGTATAGAAATTGGAGTGAGATTTGAATGGACTCCAAGTCTTTGGGAGGGCTCACCATCCTAGTTCCAAGGCCATGCCAAACACAGATACAATCGCAGATTGTTGAGCTTGTCAAAAAAATAGTAAGTGTGCATTCAAGAGAACTAGGCTGTCACCACTGCACTGAACCTTGTGAAACAGCTCCACCCCAGAGGAGGTTGGTATTCTACGCCACTGACTGATTCACCTGTATAAACTTTGCTGGACATACCTTCTGAGTGGCTTCTCCAAGTTCTGTTTGAATCTTTGCCCTCTGCCAATTGGTGGGAGTGGTGCTATTTTTACTCCGTTACTGCATACAGCATAAAACATCCAAACTAAAATGAGATCAACATTTTGAAGGTAGTTATGCATGTACATTAAAGGATGGCTATCATCAAAATAGAAGTGAGCATATGTGAGGAGTCAAATTTTGCCAGGTGGAAGTGTCCCCACACTTCCCTCTCCCACTCAAAGCACAAAGAGAATGTAAGTTACACAGAAGCAGGGATTGTATTTGTTGGGCTCACCACTGCAGCAATCCATAGCAAACACACGGGACACTCTAATATTCAGGACCTAGTCTTCATTGTCGTGCAAATGGCCCTAGAGCTGGTCATTGCCAGGGCTCTCCCTCTGCTCAGTTGCCTTGACGCTCACTCCTCCCCTAACCTACCCGGTTTAAAACCAGTCCCTAGTAAGTCAGGGGGAGACGAACCGTGAGAGACGATGGACTCCGAAAAACAAACTGAGGGTTCTAGAGGGGAGGGGGTTGGGGGGATGGGTTAGCCTGGTGATGGGTATTAAAGAGGGCACGTTCTGCGTGGAGCACTGGGTGTTATGCACAAACAATGAATCATGGAACACTACATCAAAAACTAATGATGTATGGTGATTAACATAACAATAAAAAATAAAAATATAAAAAAAAATAAAATAAAACCAGTCCCTAGACTTTCGGTGATGCAAAATCATAGAAAGAGTACAGAAGAAGGCCTCACCCTGAAGGGAGAGGTGGAGAGAGGTTTTGCCCAGAACAATATATAATAAAGGGTACAAAAAATAACAAAGGGAAGGAGAGAGAGTCAAAGCCAATGGAGCTGTGGGTAGGGAAGGGACTATTTTGGGGGAGTGAGGGGGTTTCTGAGAGGCTACTGAGAATGTGGGAGGTCACCAGGAGTGTGGCAAGGAAGAAAAAGCAGGGAAAGGGGGATCAAAAAATCTGGTTGGGCCTTGGTTATGGATCGAGTTTTGTTCGGTTCCCTTTGGACTTGAGAAATAAATGACATTCTTTTAATTTTTACTTTATTTGCTTTTGCTTGTTGGACTGTGTGCCTTTAAATGATACTCCACTCCAGGGCTAAATCTCTCTCCTTTTGGGCTACGGCAGAATGACACAGCTCCCTGAGGGCAGGGAGCATATCTTCTTTATTTTGAATTCCTGGGTGTAGCAAGGGGCCTGCCTTAGGGCTGGAGCTCAATGAGAACTGGAATGGAAAAAAACTGGACTGTCCCCTACCGGACAGAGTGGGCTTGTCTTAGCACCCCGGGGGAAAGGGCAGCTGAATGCCATGTGGAAGGGTCAACTGGTTTTTCTACTAGTCTTCTTCTGGTTTGTCTATTTGTTTTAGTGTTCTTAGCTATTTAGCCTTTAAAAATTTAAGAGTTTTGTTAAGGTATAATTGATTTCCAATAAAACGTACACAAATTTAAAGTATTTAATTTGGTGAGTTTTGATCTGTGAATACCCAATAAATAATGAACGTAGCCATCACCCCAAAAGTTTCCTCCTGGTGTTGATGTTTGGGCATGTTTTACTTTGTTTCAAGGTCTTATTATCTAGAGATAAAGAGATGAGGCAGGTGTTGGGTGAAACAGGATTCATCCTGAACTGATAAATGTTGAATCGGGGTGATAGGTACATGGGGTTCATTTTCACACTTAGGTCCTTTCCCCAGCTGTGGGAAAGTGAGGTAAGTACTCACTTAAGTACTTACCTCTTAAGTACCCACTCCTATTTCAATTAGCAGTGAATGGAAAGTCATGGGAGTTGCTTGGGTTGTCTTGCAAACAGCATTTTCAAAAGAATCCAGGCACTATGACCTTCGCTGGAAAGCAATTTAAAGGTGAGGGTTGGGGGCGATGGTGTTTGTTTGCTTTGTAAACTCTAAGATATATTTTATTCTCCTTCCACACAACATCTCATAGTCACTGGAAATGGAGGGAAATTCATGTCAGTTTCGGAGGAAAAACTAGCTTCGGGTAGGGGAGCTCTCAGCTCTCTTTCCCCAAAGTGCAGACTTGGTAGAGCTGAGAAGCACCCTCCTACCTTGCACTGGTATGAAACTTTAGGATTGATTAAACACTTATACTCATTAACTGCTTAAAAGCCTAAGAAAATCTAGGTTAAGAATATCTCCATTTTTAGGAGAAATACAGACTTGGAGAAGTTAATTTGTTCAAGTTATACAAACCAGTAAGTGCTGGAGCTAGTACTCGAACCCACATCTGGGTTGTGCCATGGTTACTGTAGGAAGCTGGATGAAAGTGGAGAAAAAAACACCTTAAGGGGAGAGGTGAAACATTGGACACCAAGAAGCCTCCTTGGGCAGTCCACTCAGGATCGACCCCCGTTGTGGATTAGAGCTTAGGAAGAAGTGAGGGTCAGTGGTTTAAAACAGACTTCTCAGATATTTGACATTCAAATTGGTATGGTTTCTACTCCATGCAACAACAACAAAATTCTGGCAATAAAACTTGCTGTGTTTAAAATAATAAATGCCTCCTCTTTGATTAGAGGAAAACATTAATGAATTATGGCTGCTAATGTCCTTTCAAAACGTGAGTACTAGGCCAAAGGCTTCTGTTCCAGGGCAGATAAGTATCTAGATTCCCACCATCCAGAGATAGTCACTTAAATGAACATTTTGCTGTATGTGCCTTTAGATACATGTGTGTGCATGCATTCACAAGCATATTTATATTTGTATAGTTATAAGTGTACAGACATTAAAAAAAATGGGATCTTGGGGCATCTGGGTGGCTCAGTCAGTTAGTTGAGCGTCTGACTCTTGATTTCAGCTCAGGTCATGATCTCAGGGTTGTGAGATCGAGCCCCGCGTCAGGCTCTGCACTCGGTGCAGGGTCTGCTTAGGATTCTCTCCTTCCTCTGCTCCTCCCCCCACACACTCTTTCTTTCTCTCTCTCTCTCAAATACATAAAAAAATAAAATCTTAAAAAAAAAATGGAATCTTACTTTGAATACCGTTTTATATCATGTTTCTTCTACTCATGAGCAAATTATGGACTTCTTTTAATACACTATATCTAATTGGAAATCTATGGTGTTTTGTTTCCAGGCCTTTCAAAAGTTACCTTTTTTCTTTTTTTTTTTAAGATTTTATTTATTTATTTGACAGAGAGACAGCGAGAGAGGGAACACAAGCAGGGGGAGTGGCAGAGGGAGAAGCAGGCTCCCCACTGAGCAGGGAGCCCGATGAGGGGCTCGATCCCAGGACCCTGGGATCATGACCTGAGCTGAAGGCAGACGCTTAATGACTGAGCCACCCAGGCGCCCCAAAAGTTACCTTTTTTCTTAAACTAGGAAGAAATTTTCTGAAGTACAAGAGAGGACACAGTGAAAAGTAACTCTTCCTCCATCCCAGCCCCCCTTTTAAAAATATTTTTTTTATTTATTTGAGAGAGAGACAGAGAACATAGAGTGAGAGAGAGAGAACACAAGCAGGAGGAAGGGCAGAGGGAGAAGCAGGCTTCCTGCTGAGCAGGGAGCCCGATGCAGGGCTCTATCCCAGGACCCCGGGATCATGACCTGAGCCAAAGGCAGACGCTTAACTGACTGAGCTACCCAGGTGCCCCCCTCCTTCCCCTTGTACAACCATCCTGGCAGCCCTGGTATTAACCTCTGACTGGGGCTTCTGACCCACCAACCCCTATGAAATATTATCCTCCTCCCTAACTTACCTAGCAACGGCCTCTCCCCAGCTAGATCTTGCCTCTACACATTTCATGAGACCTGCCATTCACCCCAACTCTAAACACTGCCTAAGTAATTATATATTCCACCAGTTGTCTCAGCTCTCCTAAACCTTGGATTAAGTGCATAGAGCAAAACATGAGTCTTTAAATTATCTTGGTTACTATAAATCTCAGAATCAAGGTTTTATACATGTAAGCAATTCCTATTGCTCAATTTCATAATGGCCTGATCCGTTTGAAAACAGACTGGTGATCTGCATGGAGCAACACGTTTTAGGTTGCATCATAAAGATTACTGGTTTTAAGTACACCACTCTGGTTTGAAATCACCATTTTTGCGGCCTGACTTCGATCCCAGCCCACAGCCTCTGGGTCCTGCTGGTCTAAACAACGCCTCTCCGAAGAGTCTCAAGCTTACTTCTCAAAGGCAGGACTCACAGAGGAGGGTTCTGACAAACTCTATAGTCAGTCTACCATTCCCTGTTCCTTCCTGCACTTTCTCCATGAAGCAGCTGACTCTAAAGTAATTACTAATGCCCAGGACTGACTGACCACTCCCTCTCCTCCTTTCTGTAAACCCCTCCAATTCAGGGCTACCAAGGAGACTTCGCAGGTGGGCTGCAGGGGCAACCCGGGGCCCACATTCCCATCAGTCCTTCCCACTGCTTGGGAATCCCGCTCCAGGTGCCTCTCCCTCCCCTAGTCTCCACAAGTGTGCTAAGCTGTAGGCAATTGACCACTGAAGCTTAGCCCAGTTATCAGTCAACCAACTTCTAGTTAGTTCTCTCTATACCCACAAGGAATGACAGTAATAACTAAGGCAAGAAAGCAAAGCCACAGCCGGAAAGAGATCTACTGTCTCCATCTGGTCTACCCATTGCTGAGATCAGTCACTCCACTCCACACCTGGGAGGTGATCACGCGGCTGCCATAGCCCATTTGGTTCTTAGTTTATCTTCCCTATTTCTTTGCTCAGAGATTACAGCATGAGCAACCCCACCCTCCAGTTCTGCCATTTTCTTTTTCCACCGTTACATCAAAGCTTCAGGGAAATAGAAAGAATCTTGTCTTCATAAGATGTGTGAGAACCAGTCTTAAATTAAGATGGTTATGAGGAAAGAATTGGGTGTTTCATTCTACTGTGCTCGATTGGATTTACAATCAATAAATAATAAACAACCATGGCTTGGGAGGGATGCTTACAGTGTTTTGTGGAAAATTTGATCAATTTTCCCATGCCCTGCTTTTCATTCCTTCCCTTGCCTCTTCCTTTTTTGGCCTCCTTGGCTTGGAGGAGCTGCCATGACTGCTGAAATTTCTGACCCGAGTATCAAGCAGGGACAGTCTCTTTAAGCACTAACAACTTTGGCTCAAGAGTTTGTAAATGGGCCAACAAAGTGCAGACTCCACTAATGGTCAGTCAATAGCTTACACTACATTTCTAGAATCAAGCATTCAATTAGGCAATCTTAAAACGTGGTAGCCTATGTGATCTTTGTGATATGCTCTAAGGTGACATGTACCTTCAAAGCTTTTTTCCTTTTCTTTTCTCCCCTAAACTTCTTGAAGACTTAAACAACGTGTTCTTTTTCTTGATGTTCTTCAGCTCCTGTAGTTGTTTTGTGAACTTAGTGAATCTTGCAACGAGGTGAGTCGATAGTGAAAGGCTGGGGGATGGTTGTTTCCCTTATGTATTTTAGCATCCTAGAGGCAAAACTAATAAATATTCAGCGAATGATAAGCTGGTACATCCCCACGTGCGTCCTTTGCAGATCCATGCCAGTTACCCTTTCATAAGCAGTTTTACTTGGTAATTTACTAGGGCTCTGGCTGCACTCTGCACCTGCCAGTATTGCAGTAATTAGTTTATGGGTATTAGTTTATAGGATGCAAAATTATTTCTAAATTAAGGCTCTGGACTTGTAAAATCAAGAAAGGCTACAATCAACGTTGTCACTGTAGTAGCCAGCGAGTAACGGGATAAATAAGTAGGACAAGTCCTGAACCATCATCCCACGTGCACATTAGAGGTCTATACAAGATGCAGGTGAAAAACAGAGGCAGGTGGTAGGGTCCTTGTGCGATGATTTACAAACACGCCGTTGCTCTTGTCATATATAAGCAGCGCTGGGGGAGAGGAGGGAAGGGTTTGGGCATTTTAGGGCACAGGCATGTGGAGTGACATAAAACCTGAGCATCGCGGCCAGGAGCACCGGCGGGTCCTGGAAGGTGGGGAAGGGCGAGCCTCCGAGCAGGTCGGACCGAGAGGCGGCGGGGGGCGCCGCGTGGAGCCCCGCGCAGGGAGTCGGACTTCTCACCGGAGCGAGGGCGGCCGGGAGCCAGGAGCCAGGAGGGGAAGGATGAGCGGGGGAGTGGGCGGAGGGAGCCGGGAGAGCAGCGGGCAGAGCCCGAGGGCGGAAGAAAAGGAGGAGGGCGAAAGGGAGGAGAGCGGGCGGAGGGCGGGGAGGGGAGGGAGGGAAAGAGGAAAGGAAAAAGGCGGCGGAGGAGAGCGGCCCGCCCCTCCCGGCGTCCTCCTCCGCTCCCAAATTCGGGGGGGCCCAGCCCAGGCGGCCGCCTGCCCTCCCGGGGCTGCTCGCAAAACGCGGAGGCGCCGACTCCCCGGGCGCCCGCGTCCGCCCGGCGCGCGCCCCCGGCCCCGCGCGCGCCCCCGCGGCTCTCGCGCTCGGGGCATGCGCGGTGGGCGGTGCCGCTCCGGGCCGCCTCTGCCGCGGAGAGTAGGAAGCGCGAGCGCCGGGCGCCGGGCTGTCAGTGAGCGTGGGGCCAGCCGGCGAGCAAGCGAGCGGCTCCGGCTCCGGCTCCCGCGCCCGCTCCGGCCCGACTCTCCCCGGCCGCCGCCGCGGCCGCCGCTGCCGCGACCTCGGCTGCCGGCCGGCGCTCCCGCCCGGGGTCGCCCGCCGCCCCTCCCCCGCCCGCCCCCGCCCCCCCTGGCCCTCCCGGGCTGCTGCCGCTCCCCGGTGGAGGCAAGAGGTGGTTGGGGGGACCATGGCTGACGTTTTCCCGGCCAACGACTCCACGGCGTCTCAGGACGTGGCCAACCGCTTCGCCCGCAAAGGGGCGCTGAGACAGAAGAACGTGCACGAGGTGAAGGACCACAAATTCATCGCCCGCTTCTTCAAGCAGCCCACCTTCTGCAGCCACTGCACCGACTTCATCTGGTAGGTGCGCGCGGGCCGGGGCGCACGGCTGGGCGCCCGAACACCCACCCCACCCCGCGGCGCCCGGGGCTGGTGACCGGTCCCTCTCTAGTCCGGGTCACTTCGTCCCGGGGACCCTCGCTCGGGCCCCCCAGCCCCGGCGCGCCTGTTCTGGGGCTGCCTCACTCGGGGAACTTGGGGAGAGCGGGCCGAGTCCGAACTCTCGCCCGGAACGACTCGCGCGCGCCGGGGACACTCGCGGGCAGGACTCCCGGGGAAGTCGCCGCCAGGTCACACACACCCCTGCCGCAGGAGGGAGGCTGGCTCCGCGCCGCGGTGACCCTGATCACCTCCGCGGGTCTAGTGTCCCCTCTGTCTCCCAGGCGCGCCCGCCCTTCTGTACGGACAGGGGAGCCGCCGCTTGTTGGCTGTGAGCGAAGGGGAGAGCGAGAAAGGGAATCCAAAGGGCAGAGTTTCCCGGAGAAACGCCCGGAGTAACCGGGGAGCGGCGGCGATTGCGCGGGGCGGTCCAAGTTACTGGCGAGCGGGGCTGGGCGCCTTCGGGGGGGGGGGGGGGGGGGGGGGGGGGGGGG
>NW_027397112.1:6282370-6765368 GCF_003265705.2 Callorhinus ursinus
CCTCCGTGTGTGTGTGTGTGTGTGTGTGTGTGTGTGTGTGTGTGTGTGTGTGTGTGTGTGTGTGTGTGTGTGTGTGTGTGTGTGTGTGTGTGTGTGTGTGTGTGTGTGTGTTCCCAGCGGGCTTGGACTGCTCTGGAACCTTGGGTCCTTGCCTACTGTAGCTTGTATCTGCTGGGCACGGGAGACTGGACTTTCCAGGGTGAGCCCAGGGAGAGCCGAGAGGCAGCAAACTGTTGAAAGCTTGCAGTGGGGGAGGGGAATTAAAACCGAGCAGGCAAATGGCAGTAGGGCAGAGGGAGTCTTTTTAAAATAGACCCTGTCAGCACGAGATTAGACCTGCAGCCCGGCTGATGAGGACAGAGGCCTTAGTTAAGAAAACTGTAAGGTGTCGGAGTTCAGGTACAGAGTTTACAGTGAATGCCGGTA
Organism: Callorhinus ursinus; assembly: GCF_003265705.2. Classification (NCBI taxonomy): domain Eukaryota; kingdom Metazoa; phylum Chordata; class Mammalia; order Carnivora; family Otariidae; genus Callorhinus; species Callorhinus ursinus. Next base: position 6,282,797 of record NW_027397112.1, read on the forward strand.
TTGTGGGCCCAGGGGTTTGCGGGGGGACCTCTAAAGGGATGGCCTTCAGGGGTCTTTGAATCCTGCGAAACTAGGCACAACTGTATATACCTTCTTCTAGTGAGAGCTAATGGTTCTTACTCTCAGAACATGGTGACCCTCCCCCCCACCCCCCAAAGTTTAGAACGCTGAACCGTATGGAACCGCAGGTGCTCCAGTTTGAGCAGGGAGCAGTTTTTTTCTCAGGTTGGCAGATACCCGGCCTTTTTCTATCTCCTGTTCCTGAATGTAGGTAGGAAACTCCCCAAGTCAGAGTTATGGTGAAGGTTCCTTAATTCCTGTCTCTCATAGGTCAGGGGGCTGCACTGGGGTGACAGTGCCACAGGGCCACTACCCTCTGTGGCATGTATCTTTTGGGGCCCTAGGCAGAACTTACGGATGGCTGTGTGAATCCATCACACCGGGGGGGGGGGGGGCGAAGCAACTCCAAGGATGAAGTCCACAAATGTGCTAATAAGATGCTTAATTTTTCCTTTATGGATGGCATCTGAATTCACCCCACGGGGGGGGGATATCATAAGCCCCACAGATATGCTAATAAGGTGCTTAATTTTTTTTCCTTTAAGGATGGCATTATCTGAATCCATCACATCTGGAGGAAATCACCTCTAAGGGCCCCACAAGCGTGCTAAGATGCTTAACTTTTCCTTTATGGATGGCTATTCGAATCCATCACGCTTGGGGAAAAGCATCTCTAAGGGAGAGTCCCCCCCCACCCCACACACACACAGTGCTAATAAGGTGCTTTTTCCTTTCCTTTTTGGAAATCTCAGAAGTACTTTCATGAAAAGCACAGCCACCTTTGCGAATGATTTCCACTGTGTAGTCATTATATGAAGCAGTTATGCTCAAAGTGACTATAGATAAGGCTATCTAAGTTCTTGGAGCATCAGGGCAGGAGGTTACTGCATCTAAGGGGACTTGTTCAGCCTCCCATGCCAATTGTGAGATGCAATAAAAAGGGAGCTTTCAGACTGCAGACTACTTTTGGCGGGGGGAGGAGTAGGTGAATTAGGAAAGGAACATACGTAATCAGGCTAGCTAATGTCTTTCCACTATCAGTTCCCCTGGTGAACTGCTATGGTACTTGAGGTCACCAGGTGTAATGTGAAGTGGAAAATAAAGGTCTCCCTGTCAGCTTCCTCCCTGAGTAATTCCTGTAATACTTCTCCTAATTAGAAACTACTTGAAAGTTCCAAAAAATATTCACCAGGATTATCTAGCAGTGGTTTTAACTTAAGTTGTCTTTCTTTTTGTCTATGGGTCCTTAATTTACAAGTTTGTTTTAAATATTAAAATACTTTAAAACTATAAATGTTTGGGCTTAAATCTGGTAGAATGAGTAAGTTATATATAAAGATGCATGAAGTGCTTTGTCAACTTTAAATGCTATGTAAAGAGATTATGACTAACAATTTTAATGCAGTTGATCGTAGTTGAAAGTGTTTACAATTTAATGTCCATGGTAGGGCTCTCTGCTCAGAGTAAATCTTCTAATTTGCAAGAACAAAATAGCCTCTGTATTTGCTTTCAATGCTATTGATGCTCTAAAAAAATTAGACATAACTTCAAATGCAACCAATAAAAACATTTTGTGAAATCTGGCTCCTTTTAAACCAAAATTTAATGTGGGGTGGTACTGTTTGGTGGTTTCTAGATACCTATTTGAAGTACATTCACAGCAAATGAAGCCACTTTCTAGTTGTGTTTAGGGAGAAAAAGGATTTTCATTTTGTCTTTAGGGACAAAATTAAAGCACTTCCTTCAATCGTAAAGTCTTTATTGAATATTATAGCCAACTCTGAATATCAGTCATGTTTTTATCTGGAAACTTAAGTATGGGTAACAAAGTGTAAACTGGAAAGAACCTTGATACATTGAAACAATTCAATGAGCCTCTCAATGAGCCTTTGGAGGCTATACAGAGGTTTTTTTTTTCCCCCCAAAGTTGGATTTATTCAGTACTCTAGGCATGTTTTTCCTATCAAATCATTGGTTTTTATGTACAAACCCTTAATTCTGTGGAATACTTTGTCTCATAACTGGCTTAAAATATGGTATACAACAAAATATGTTAAGATACTTTGTTGTTTCTGTTTTTCAGGGGGTTTGGGAAACAAGGCTTCCAGTGCCAAGGTAAGCTGCCACATTGGATTTTATTTTCAAGTACAACACGAAATAAGCATTCCAAACAGGAACAGTATTTCTAGTCCTCTTTTCTTTGTGATCCAAAAAAAAAAAAAAAATTAGATATTTTCAAAATGAGGTCTGTAAATTTGGGCCGTTAAAAAAAAAAATTGTATCGCCTAGTAATCTGCATATGGAGCTGCCTTTTTCTCATTGAAAAAAAAACCTTCCTGTAACTTTATTTTTTGCCAAGAACATTCTTGTCAGAAACTGCTGTCTTTGTGTGGGTGTTGAGGAAAAGAAATGGAATCACTTTGTATTCATGTGGCTTTTCTTGTTCTTGCTCAGTTTTTGTTCTTTATCTCTTACCTATGCCCTGGGTTGGACTCTATAATCTTAGGCCATGCATCATTCTCGTAGTTCTGTTTTTGATTACTGATTATTGTTCAGAACCAAGTTAGCACATTTTAAAGTTTCCTAGATTATAACGGGTTGCTGTGCTAGGAGGCATGTTTTTCCTTTACTGTGAATGTGCCTTTAACGTGTACATGTACTACTGGTTGCATCCGGAAAGTCCATTTATTTCCACCTCGGATCTGTAGTCCCATTTTATACACATCAAGAATCTCCTTTCTTATTCTCTCCGTTCTGTTTGTTTAAACTTAATACTTTGTACCTTGTGAAGGCATCCCAGGCTCCTAGGCCACCGTCTAGCTCTCCTGATCACTATATTATGTTTGTTTAGTTCTGGTTACATTTCCCATCTGGGCATTGGTTTATTAGGGAAAGTGGGAAGTGTACATTCAACCCAGAAAACATTATCCTGACACTGTTTAGTAGTAAGCACGTTAGGGAGACACTGTGTACTTTAAAATTGTGCTAGTGAGTTAGCTTGTAAAGTTTTTCAAATTCATGAACTTGTTTCTTACACTTTCTAAATCTATTTTTGATGAAGATATTTTATGGTGTCATCTACCTTCATGATGTGCTTCAAGCCCCTATTGAATAAAAATCACTGAGTTACATTGGGAAATAAAGGGATATTCCTTTAAAGAATAAAGAGAACCATCTGTTGCATCCATCTTTATAAAAGATGAAAGGAAGGTGGAGCTCTTTACATTTCTTAGTTGTGGACCTGAACTTAGGCAATATTTGGGTCTCAGCTTGAAATGTGTTTTTCTTTTTTTAAGTTTAAATGTAGAAAGTGTGGTTCTGAGCAACTGATTTGCATCTATTGTAATATTTGGGTGGGAACCTATGGAAACATAAGAATACTTGAGAAAGGCATGCTAAACTGTACCATTTCTTACATACGAAGACTTCAGGATAAGGTTGGTCCCCTTTAGACCTGCTTGTTGGAGTCAGTTTTGTTGGTGAAATCAGAGTGGCTATATTAAGGGGCACAAGGGGGGGGCCTGCATGATCCCCCCCTCCCCCGGACTGTATGGACTTATTTTTGAGTGGATTAGCAGATTAATAGTTCTATGTCAGCATAACTGTCCTAAAGTAAAAAGTGAAATTCTATGCCCTCTCTTTCCTTCAGGGATAAGTTCTTAAGATATCCACTCATTGGGGCACCTGGGTGGCTCAGTCGTTAAGCATCTGCCTTTGGCTCAGGTCATGTTCCCAGAGTCCTGGGATCGAGCCCCACATCGGGCTCCTTCCCTGCTCAGCGGGAAGCCTGCTTCTCCCTCTGCCACTCCCCCTTGCTTGTGTTCCCTCTCTTGCTGTGTCTCTCTGTCAAAAAAATAAAAATCTTAAAAAATCCACTCATTCATAGCTTTTAAAAGATCAAAATTTTAAAGATTTTTTTTTTAAAGATTTTATTTATTTGGCAGAGACAACGAGAGCAGGAATACAAGCAGGGGGAGTGGGAGAGGGAGAAGCAGGCTCCCTGCAGAGCAGGGAGTCCGAAGCGGGACTCGATCCCAGGACCCTGGGATCATGACCTGAGCTGAAGGCAGACGCTTAACGACTGAGCCACCCAGGCGCCCGAGATCAAAATTTTAAATCCTATCATTTGCTGTTCCCCCACCCCAGAGTATATGGTGGATGTCCTTCACCGTTAAAACCTTTTTCCTAACTTAGTGGTGCATGTGTGGGTGTATCAAGCTTATCCGTCTCTCTATTTTAAGTTCTTACTAGTCCAATGTTGCTGTCAATATCCTTGGACACTAGTATTTCTAGAATACCTAGAAGAACGTGTGTGCACTGTAAGTTTTAGGGAGCATAGCTACGTTGCTCTCAAAATGTTACAATTTACATCTTCAGTATTGAGTGCCCCCTTCCTTTCACTCTTACCAATATTGGAGAATGCAGGTCTTTGACATTTTTGCTCTAGTAGGTGAAAAGGCCCCCTCCCTCCCCCAAATCTTCATCTGGATAAGTCTGAACATTTTTCAAACTTGTTTTAGCCATTTCTGTTCTGTGACTTGCCTTTATCTAATACTTGAAATTTAGTTTTTACAAGCTAGACAAAATAGAGCAGTGAATATGTAATGTACTTCATGCCCTGTTCTTTGAAGAAGTAAATCACGGGTCTCCTTACATGAGTTTCTGTACTGCATCTACAAGTCTGAATTCGTAAACTATTTCAAATACAACCTATGTAACATGCTATGTACTTGTTTAGTGTCTGTCCTCTATATTTGACTTCGAGTAGACATATAATTATGTTAGCTCAGGACAGTGCTTTTTAACTGTACAAATACAGTTACCTAACACTTCCATTTCGACGTTCTCAAAAGTACTAACATCTGGCCATTTTATTTTTAAGTTGGCTCCATGCCCAGCATGGAGCCCGACATGGGGCTCGAACTCACAACCCTGATATCAAGTCCCGGCTGAGACCAAGAGTTGGATACTTGACCTACTGAGCCACGTAGGCGCCCCCCCCCAACATCTGACCATTTTAGAATATATTTGGGTTAGAATATACTTGTCTTCTCTTAATGTTCTCCAACTTAAAATTTTTCCTGCTCTGTTTGGTAGTCCCATTCATCAAGAGGGTATTTCCTCCTCCTCCTGGGCCTTTGGCAATAGACCCTCTGAAGATGGCAGCTAGGGTTGAGACTCTTATTCCTTATCAGTTTTCTCACCTGATGGAGGCAGCAACTTCTAGCTCCCGGTATGTAGTAGGTCACTTTGGTCAGTAGATACAATATCTGTAGCTAAGTATACTTTAGAGAGGCGCATATGCTCCAAATGAGTCCCTATAAGATAGCTTTAAAATAGCCATTATTTCACTTAGTCTCCCAGTTCTTAACGCTGACTCAAGATGTGAGGTGTTATCCTTCAAAACTTCTAATCTGTGCTATTTAGACAGCCTTTTACAAGCATATAAAGATTTTTCCCCGGGCGCCTGGGTGGCTCAGTTGGTTAAGTGACTGCCTTCGGCTCAGGTCATGATCCTGGAGTCCCGGGATCGAGTCCCACATCGGGCTTCCTGCTCAGCGGGGGGTCTGCTTCTCCTTCTGACCCTCATGCTCGCTCTATATATCTCATTCTCTCTCTCAAATAAAATCTTAAAAAAAAAAAAAAAAAAAAACTTTTTCCCCTACTTCTTTCCTTCCCCAAGATGTAATCTGAGTGGAAGCAGGAAACTTTTCTGAAGATCTATTGGATTGTTGCCCCTTGCACTCCGTGGACACTATGCCCTTTAGATTGCAGTCTAGGTGGCCAGCCCTGAAAAAGTGGATATTACCTGGGCAAGTCACACAGCAGGATCCCACTGAACATTTGCTGCCTAAAATAGTGAAACCAAGGGCCCTAAACACTGGGGAGAGCAAAGAAGGGTGCAGAGTAGATCGAGAAGCCACGACATAATTCTCTTAAGATTCTTAGAGATGAAGACAAGCTTGTCCCTTTGTAGATCTGAAATACCCCCGATGACAGAATTTGCCTTTTGATTTTTGTTTGGCTTCACATTCTCCTGGCTTGTTTGATCTCCTCAGGGCTGATTTCCTCCTGTGAGTCTAGCAGAGAGCTGGGCCTCACCCACAGCCTAGTCCCTCCCTCCCTCTCCCCAGGAGAGGGAGAAAAGTTTGGTCTGGTCACTGAAGTTGAGATTCAAACCTGGAAGGTCTGTCTCCTGTCGGTAGTCTCGTGCACTGGCTGCTTCCAAGAGCTGTTGTCCTGGAACAGCAGAGCCATCCACCACGCTGCTCAAATGTTGTCTTCCTCTGAGGCAGGGGGGCCAAAAGGGTCTTATCTCTTACTTTGACCACTGGAAAAGGGAATGAGCCAACTTGACTCCCCCCCCCCCCCCACAAGACTGGCTCACTTCTCATTTCGGTGATAGAAACAGCCTCCAAATGGGACCTGCTTATTTGGTGTGCCAAATACTTACATAGCCTGATACATTTGATTCATCTTAGCATGTGTTCTCTGCTTTTTCTGTTCTTTAATGTCACAAATCAAAATGAATGACTAAGCCAGGATCTTTAAGATACCCTAAAGAGACAGCATCAGAATCCATCCCCACCAAACCGTGATCAATAGGAGACTAGGGCTCTGAATGATCAACACTGGATATTTGAGGGGTCTGTAGGGAACTGAATGCACATTTGTGTGACTTCAATATGCTGCTCTGAATCTGTTCTGAACCCGGAGCCATTTCTCTGCTAAGCACACACCAAATATTGTACTTAACCTGTGACTCTAGCTGAAGCTCTGTTTTTTTTCAGCAGTTATGGGTTAAAAATCTGTTTCCCTTAGCTTTTGACATTCCATTTTGAAGGCGTGTTTCAGGGTAGATCTTTCCATCAGCTCACGTGAGCGGGAGGGTGTTTCTTATCCCTTCTTTAAGAATGAAAGTTGATGTTTGAGGGAGGAAGAAAGTTCCCCCGCCCTCCCCTTCTTGGCTGTGTAAGCAAAGGAATTCCAGAAAACCAGACAGATTTAAGGGAGGATGACCTTTAACAGAGAGGGGATGGAGTTGGCAGCTTTTCAGAAAAGGCTGTCTAGTTATCACAGCTTTTGGGATGCTTATAGGATGCTGGGGGCCAAGCAGGGTGGACACCAAGTGCCAGGAGATAGAAGGGGGGCTGAGGTCCAAGTAAGTTGACTGCCTTTAACAGACTTGTCGTTATGTACTAGATCAGCCACTCCTAAACTCTTAGCAACAACCTGCTGATTTTTACAGTTGACAACAGGATTTTCCAACTTCAAACCTGGGGTTAGCATCTCAGCACCCCATTTCTCATTGGTTAGTCCTCAGACCGGAAGCTGTGTTAACTATAAGTGAGCTCCCAGGGTCATCAGTACAATTCTGGGAACACCAATCCATGGAAGAATATAATTTGAAATTCTGCCGGTTTTGCTCTGAGGTCTGATCAAAGGATTTCTGCTTCGAAGATGAAATTGTTCAGGAATACCTAAAACCTAGAGAAGCGCAGTACAGATGGGCAGTTGGAACTGCTTTTTTTCCCCAACACTTTCTTCCTTCACAAAAATGCATGAATACTTGGTAGAAGCAGGGATGCACGGACAAAACCGTTGGGTATTCCCATTTGGTGCTGTATCCTTGTTCGGAAACAATTTCTGATTAATGGCTTTCTGAATTGCTACTTTCACTTAGTGCATTAAGTGCAAGCGTTCTGTTTTACTCACACACTCCCCACCAGAATCCAGTGCTGTAGCCTATGGAGTGGTTCTTCCTTCTCCTAGGCAGTAGAAACCCTAATTATTGTTGCAGGTGAATCTGACATTGGAGTTTCCGCTTTAATTTTATGATATGATTTTACTATCCTCTGAGTGTTTCACTCTCCTAGGTAATGTTATTCAGACTTAAGTTTTTAGGCCTATGAACCCTTAGCTTGCTCATTTGTTTTCCATCAAAGTATTGTTTTCAATCAAAGTATAGTTTTCAAAATAGCATTCATTGCAGAGTTTCCCCGATCAGGATGAAGTCCAGCTCCTCAGCAGGATATTTCAAGTCTGTTTTGCTTTTCCAGACTCGTCTAAGGATGCTTTCCTTCTCTCCACCCACCAGTCATTGCAAATAAGTTGGTTTCCCAGAAAGTGTCCTGTTCTAATCCAACTCCCCCCCGCCCGCCATCAACACCTGTTTCACCTGTGAGTCTCAGCCTAAGTTTAATTCGGATCTTTTCCATCCTCCTTGCTATTCTGGATGCTTTCCCCATCCTAGGACCCTTCACCCTGCGTCGTTTGTCTCCTCTGCTAGCCTTGAGAACAAGTGAGTCTTATTTCTGTCTCCCGGGTTTAATGCGGGGCCTGGCGCTTGGTAGATACTATATAAATATTTGTTGGGTGTGTGATTATATAAAAGAGAGATGATATGAATGTCCATAACCAGAAGGATCACAGTGAACTTCTGCCTGCATACCATTTTTTTAAATCTAGTTTATAGTTCAAAGTTCTGTCAACTAGGATAGATCTTTAGGTGACTTAAAAAGTATTTTCTGGGGTGCCTGGGTGGCTCAGTCGTTAAGCGTCTGCCTTCAGCTCAGGTCATGATCCCAGGGTCCTGGGATCGAGCCCCGCATCAGGCTCCCTGCTTGGCGGGAAGCCTGCTTCTCCCTCTCCCACTCCCCCTGCTTGTGTTCCCTCTCTCTCTGTGTGTCTCTCTCTGTCAAATCTTAAAAAAAATTTTTTTTTCTGAAGCTAAGCAAATCTATTCAAAATAAAGAACAGAAAATGCTAATTTGTATCTGTAAGTTCTATGCAATGCTAAACCTAATAGGAATAAACCACTTAATGTGCCTCCTGTCTTTAGAGAAGTATCTAGGTATCCGTAATGAATCGTATTGCCACAAATGAAACCAGAGCCTATTCTGGACCACAGCTGGAGCCGGGAAAGGTCTTGGGTACAGGGTGAAAAATTAAAACCAGGGGTGCCTGGGTGGGGTCAGATGGTTAAGTGTCTGCCTTCAGCTCAGGTCATGATCTCCAGGTCCTGGAATCGAGCCCCACGTCCAGCTCTCAGCTCAGTGGGGAGCCTGCTTCTCCCTCTCCCTCTGCGTCTCCCCTTGCTTGTGCTCTGTCTCTATCTCAGATGAATAAAAATCTTAAAAATATATATATATATATATAGATCCACTACACGTACTTGGTACAGTCCTTTAAATGTTCTGTCTTACTTCAAGATGGCTAATAGCTGAAACCCAGACGGTCATGCTCCAGAGGGAGTAGTAGCTCAACTTTATTGATTCTGATATTTTTAAACTTCGTGTACCTGAAAGGTTTCTGTGCCTTGATGTGAGAAGGGCCGGATGAGCGTGGCAATAGAAGCATCTGAGTGGAACTATTAGAACTGAATTAGTCACTTTAAAGATCTCAGTCCGTTGAGAGGGAAGATGAACGGTCGATGCTGGATGTGTTGGAGCGCTCACTTTTTCTGTGCGTTCATCCTATGAAGCACAGGATCTTCTCCCCTTAGAAATGAGTGTGCTGAAGAACATACCAGACTGGCAGGGTGGAGCAGGGCTTCCTATTGAAACAGTTCTGCAGAAAACATTTTTCAGAGCCAAATGGAAACTTTTTCGGTACTTACAAAGCCTGGATTTATATTAGAGGAAAGAATGATGCCATGAAGGGAAACATGGAAACGTTTCTTGGTGACAGAATTAAGGCTTCGCTGTCCTCCTGTCAGAATTTCCATGACAAACCCTTTATTTCAGGTCTTGTTTTCTAAATGGTGCAACCTTAGGTTAGACTTTCAGCCTGAGAAGTGAACACTTCAGGATTGGTATTGGTTAAGTTCTGATCTTGTGCTGACAAATCATTCCCCTCCATTACATTTTTGATAGAAATCTATTTCCAGAAGCCATTTTCCCCTTTGTATAATTTAACAGAGGGCTTTGATGTTTCTTCTGTTCATTAGGCTTATGCCACCAGCTTGACTATGGAGGTGTGGAAAAATGAAGAGTCGTTCAACTCAGTAAACTTACCCTGCCTACTGCTCATAGGAGATAATGCCAGATGTGTGGACCGGCTCTGTGTATCGTGCCAGGCACCGCAGGGCATGGGTCAGAGCCCCTGGCATCAGAGCAGAGAGAAACACTGGATGAGGAAAACTTCGTAATAGAAGGCCGGATGAAGTGGGGCTTGTTGAAGCATGTGGGGAGAGGTTTTCTCAGCTTGTTAGGAGGAGGATACAGAGAATTTCCTTTGAAGAGATGGGGGAAGGTTTTCTAAAGGGAGGGGAATAACTGGAGCAAAGGACAGGGAGGGGTGAAAGACTCACGTCCAGGGAGCAGCATAGACCGGGATAGAGGGGGGCATACTATTCGGGATGTCGCCAGTGCTGATCCGCAACCGAAAAGTGGATTCCACAAATGTATGTAGAACTACATGCTTTTCCCCCACATACTGCTTCTGTGCCGACACAGGGTTTCCTATCTTTTTAGGTTTCCTAGTTTGCAGAAGAAGGTGGCAGTTACGGGAGACTAAAGCATTGTATTTCCATGTGAAAGACAAATTGTATCGGAGCTTAGAAAATAACTTAGAAAGTGCATGGCTTTGACACTATTCCAAGGGGGGGGGTTCTCTCTTATGAACCTGGTACAGTTGATGACGGCATCCTGTTGGAAGCCCAGGGTGTTACAGCGTGGAAGTTGTGTGATGAGAGGTGAGATGCTGAGACAAGATTTGCTCATAAACATTAATAAGGGGAAGAACTAGCCTATTTAAAATCACGGTTTTGGAAACCGCGTACTAATTGTCATCTTCTGGCTCATCAGTGGTTATTCGTTCTCCATGGTGCTAAACTCGGGAGATCATAAACCTGATCAGAAACCTTTGTGAAGGAAGGCAGAGGGGTGCTGCAGAGCACTGCAGCTCGGAACAGAAGATGGATTTTCATGTGGGTTCAGATTTGCAACAGAGAAACTCCTGTATTACTGCTACGGTGCGGACCTGTGTTTAGGAGATGCTCATGCCCTGCGGGGAGCTGGCCTTACCATTCCTGATCTGTAGGAGCAGACGCGGGGGCAGAGAGAAGTCAGGTTGTTGGTCCGTGGTCTAGTGCCCTTGAGACCAGGCAGGTTTAGTAAGTATACGGATTTAATGGGTAGTGGTTTACTATACAGCTATCCAGATAAGTAGCCAATCCCTGTTACTTCTCTTTTCATTCGTTCTTCCTTTCCTGAGATTATCTAATAAAGTATGATTTGTGATGCCGTTTGTTGTAATTGGAATAAAACACTCATCGATTCAAGAAAGCTAGGCATGTTCTTGTAAAGGCTTTTGTTAGCTTCCGTTTGGATTGGTCTTGAAATTAAGAGGCAGTAAATGAGCTTAATGTATTTTCCTTTTGAATGAGTGCATGCAACTATAATTCTTAAAACATGAAAATGGGAGATGACACAAAAAATCTTAGATGCTGCAACTTAATTCTTAACTACTTACAATGTAGAGAATAGTTCAAATCCTACTTTCATCTTACCCTGTTTTTCAGTGTAATTGTAATCATAAGCTGTGCATGGATGTTTAACATTTAATAGGTGGATTACAAAACAATGATCAAGTTATGAGTCATTTGCCTGATTTCGAAATCTTAAATCTTTTTCACATGCTGAGTTTGATCATTAAGTTGACTTCTGTTTAGTTTCACATTACTTTCTTCAATCCGAATGACTCATTAAGATGGAAAACCTCATTCTTAAATTTTCTCTCTACCACATGCGTACCTTTAAAAATCCAATGAACATTAAGCAGTTCAGAAGCGTGCAGGACTGATTTTTATTTAGGTCTAAATGCAAGTTTAGGGATAAGAGTTGAGATGCATGGTCTTTATTTTCCCTTTTTGCTTAATTGTACCATCACACACCATAGCACCTGCTGGTACTGAGCAGAGTCTGTGCTTATGTGATGCAAATTAACTTGCAGAATTGCATTTTATAAAGATTAATTATCGGGCGGGAGCTGGAGTAGTTGGTATGATTAAGACTTGCCTTAGTGGTCTAAAGCGAATCTAATAAAATGCGGTAGAAGAATAAGCTGAAAGGTGAAGGGGTAGAGCAGGGGATAACTCATTGGATGAGGCTCTGGGTTTATTAAACTTTGTATTATACCTCTCATTGTATTAATGTTTTCTATGACTTAAAGCACAAACTCAAAAAATAAAGTGTTCATGATGGTAACTTGGATAAGATGGTAAACTGACTCTCATTGGTACAGAACTAATGAAGGCCCAAGTTTTATCTCAGAATTTTGAAATGCACTGTTACCTTTTGGTCCTTGTTTGCATTTTCTGTGTATCCCTTTTATGTTGAATTCGATAGGTTTATTTTGTCCTAACAGCCTGCAACTATATGGAGACGTCCTTGGGATATTTAACTTATTTGAAATGGTAGAATATATTCACATGAGATGGGCAAAACTTTTGGTTACTGAGAAAGAACCTGGACAGCTCTTACACAGCATTGGACTTCATATTGCTTAAGTTACATGTGCTTAGGTGATAAAAACATGCTTGTGTTTAAATGTGGGTTAATAATCTGAGTTAATATACATCTAAATCCTCCCCTTTGTTTTCCTCCTTGGTGATTTCTGTAGTCACAGGATCAGGAAGAGCCAGGTTCTTGGAATTTTATTATTTAAGCAATCTCTACACCCAAAGTGGGGCTCGCACTTATAACCCCAAGATCAAGAGTTGCATGCTCCACCGACTGAGCCAGCCAGGCACCCCCATGTTTCTAGAATTCTAGAGCAAGAAAGGACTACGGAGACTATGTAGTTGAGGTCCTTGAATTTATAGCTGTGGGGTTGGCCAGCAGAGTTTAAGTGACTTGATATAACCACACAGTTGTGACCACCTACATCCCTAGCCCCAGCTTCCATCCATTGTTACCTTCCTGCTGCTTGGTAGCTCGTAAACCTTTGTACTCTGTAGCCTTGATTCTTAGGTGCTGTTGCCAGTAAGTATAGGTGCTCATCCAATCTCTGTATTTAAAGAAAAGATACCAGGAATCTGCAGACAAAGTAGGCACTAGATTCCTTTTATTTGAAAACTGTCTGTGCCTTCTAGGGATGAATATGCATCTTGCTCTAAAGTCTAGGAGTTTTGTTAAGGATCGTGTCTTTGTCTTTTATAGTGTAGATGACCAGTCTGGGAATAAGACCTTGAATTTGTGTTGGATAGGAATCTGAGCAAGAGAGAGGACTACTTGAAATTACGTATTTTTCTTTGACTTTTGTCTTTCCAATTTTAACTCTTGATTCTTTAGGGACAGGCCACATTCCTATGTTTCTTATCTATTAATCTTACACTGAGATATTACACCAGAGCTAATTTTTGTATTTTATATATTACCTGAAATATATATGCACAAATCAATTAGTATCTAGTTAATCTGCAAACGCATATCTTTCTAGTAGCCCCCTAGACAAGATGCGAAGAGTGACTGAATGGAACCATCGAGTTTACTTGGTTTTTGCCTTCTGTAGTAAAAGTAACTCCATCCGTGGGGCACCTGGGTGGCTCAGTCGGTGAAGCATCTGCCTTCGGCTCAGGTCATGATCCCAGGGTCCTGGGATTGAGCCCCGAATTGGGCTCCCTGCTCAGTGGGGAGCCTGCTTCTCCCCTTGCTTGTACTTTCTCTCTCTTGGTCAAGTAAAATCTTTAAAAAAAGGTTAATGAAGGGGTGCCTGGGTGGCTCAGTCGTTAAGTGTCTGCCTTCGGCTCAGGTCATGATCCCAGGGTTCTGGGATCGAGCCCCGCGTCAGGCTCCCTGCTCGATGGGGAGCCTGCTTCTCCTTCTCCCACTACCCCCTGCTTGTGTTAACCTCTTTTGCTGTGTCTCTGTCAAATAAATAAATAAATCTTTAAAAAAAAAAAGTGAGAAAAAAGTAAATCCACCCTTAGAATTTATTTCGGGACAGGAGTACAGCCAAATACAGAAGTCATAAGTCATAACTTTATTTTGTAGTTTCAGTGATGTTGATTTGAGGTTTTGACCTTGGTAATACAGATACGGTGATAGAAACACAAAATATACAAAATGACAGATCTGATGACATGTTTGTTTATGCATACCTTTCCCAAAATTTATTTTCTATCTAAATCCAAATAACATAAGTCTTGTAATTTTTCCCTGGAAAATTTTTCTTCATGTCCTAGATTCTTGGTGAATTTCCCTGCAATATTCTTGGGCGTCTTTATTGCTCTGTCTTTGAGCCATGTTCAAAATTAGGAAATTCTAAGTGGAAAAAATACCACTGCTGACTTGATGTGTATGAATAATTTTGAAAAATTTTGATAGGACTTAAGTGTTGAGGGTAGGAAGCTTCCATGCCCCCTTCGTGACTGCTCCTTTGCACCTGCTTTGGATTATAGCCTGCCTTTTCAAGTAATTCTGTTCAATTTTCTGGAAAAAAAACCTTTGAACCTAGGGTGGGCCAGTGAGTGGGGGCTTGTTACTGAGAAACCAGCCACATCTCCTCTGCAGACGATTAAAATGTCCCTGGCTGTAACTGGGGTTCTTATCAAGCTCCTTCTTAAACCTTTGGAGGAAATAGGTGGTTGTTTTTGTTTTGTTTTGCCTTCAAACTGTTACTTTGAACTTATTTTAGATTAGGAAAGGTGAAAAATGATAGGGGGGGGGGTTTCCATAGATCTCTCACTGGCTTGTGTCAGTGTTACATTTTACATATATTTCCCTTATAATGTATCTGGGAGTACCTGGGTCATTGGACCTGTGGAGCTACCCCTGGTCAGAATTTTCCCTGATCCCGATGCTCATTGTGCAGCATACCATGTTCCTCTATTTTCAGCAAAATGGCACCTGGGTGCAGAAGTTCGATTGGACTCAGGTTCAGTCTGGGTCATGGTTTTTTAAGATGCCATTATAACCATGTGCATGTTAGTCACATGTATATTAACGTGGAAAGGACACCAGTGTATTTTCCTAGCAAAGTATCCCAAATTGAGGACTGTTTAGGTAGTGAAATTGGTTTGTTACATTTTGCAATATACGGTATGCAACGTGGAAACACCTGCACGCTACATGTGGGAAACAGGTGGTCAGGTCTTTCCAAATGTATGTTCATTATACCTCTATGCAAATTTCGGTTTTTACCAAGTACTGTGGGTGAGAGGGAGTGTGTGTGTGTGGGTGTCTATTGATGGCAGTGGAAAGAATTGCTAATTGTTAAATAGCTGTTTACCTGTCTGAGTCTCATCCACAGTCCTTGTTCTACTTGCTCTTGGTCTTAATTTCCAACACAAGATCAAAATTGGCACTTCAGAGTAATTTTTGTGCACTGGAACATCGGGGGGCAAAGAGAATAAGCACATGAGAGGAGAGTTTGGTGTGTTCCTGTTTGAAGAAGCAGATATTCATCTGCTCTTGGACCTGCTGTGTACAGAAGCATGCATTATCTGTTGATATGGGAGAGGAGGGTTTTCATAAGAACTAGAGGGCCTGTTCACTCAGGAATTTAAAATTTAACTAGCTAAGGGGCCCCTGGGTGGCTCAGTCTGTTAAACATCTGACACCAGCTCAGGTCATGATCTCAGGGTCCTGGGATTGAGCCCCGTGTCGGGCTCCCTGCTCCGTGAGGGGTCTGCTTGTCCCTCTCCTCCTCCCCCCAACATGTTCTTGCTGTGTCTCAAATAAAATCTTTAAAAAAAAAATTAAAAATAAAATTTAACTAGGTAAGTGTGACTTAGATGCATAGAGATCTAAAGGATACTTTTATTAAAAAAATCACATAGGAAGTGCTAGGCTGGTAATTAGGTAATCTTGGTTTGAATCCAGTTTAGGCCCCTGTCCTCTTTGTAATGAGGGAGTTGGCCTCTCTTAAGGGGGGGTAGCAAATATGTGACATTCTTGCCAGGGGCTATGGCAGAGAATACTAATCATGATCCTCTTTCAACTTCAGAATCCTCAACTCTGTACTCCAAGTAGCCTTAAATATCAGTTGATTGGAATTGACATGGAAGCCCAGCAAACTTACTTGCCATCCCTAGGCTGGCTACTTTCCAGGTCCCCTCCTAGATGTTGCTCTCTCGAGGATAAGGAAGATGGGAGAACTTGATCACCTTGCTGCCCAGTGTTTATATTTCTGCCTTTTATTCTTCCATATAAGGAGAGTATCTGAAAAATAATCATATGGTACTGAATTTAAAAAATACCATTGACATTTTGAAAGTTTCATGCAGAACAAATCCTTGGTTGCTAGGAATTAGTCTTAAGCAGGAATGGAGTTGGTTTAGGATGGGGTGCGGGGTGGGGGGAAGCTCTGTTTATTCCCTGATGCTGTTTTTATTAGCATGTAAAATGTTAGATTTTTTCTGACTTCTGATGGGGCTAAGCCGACAATTTTTACTGTTCAATTTATGTGAACTTCTGAAGAGTTGAAATCTGGTATTTGTTTTGATTTTTGTGGTCTTTTACAGAGTTCTTTGGCCCAAGTAATCACTCTGGAGTCCCCCTTTCTCCTAATCTGTAGAAGAACTACTAGGAGCACACCTTTGTTTTTGACTTTGTGGGAAGCATGACGAAGGCTGAAGTAATGGGACCCTAACCTGAGCAGTGGTTGGTGGTAGTGGGAGTACAATGCTCTGTTGAGAAATGCATCCGAGGAAATCAGGTTGGAAGCAGTAAATCAGGATGCAATGTTCTTGAAATTGAACAGAGTTAAGGGAGAGGAGAAAAGCCCTATGGGGTGGGTAGTTTTGTGTGTGTGTGTTTTGAAATTTTGCTTACAATCCTTTGAGCTGGACAGAACCCTAGGATTACTTTGAGTTTATAAGACTGCATGCTTTTGCATGCACAAATCTTATTTGTGCAAATTTGACCTTTAAAATCTCCATTACTGTCTCCTTATCCCTCTCCTTCTTGCCTCCTTTAAAAAAAAAAAAAAACAAAAAAAAACACCTGGCCTTTTATATGAAGTGTTCGGTTTTATGGTTGATGTTGAGGCCTGAAGACTTCCATCTGCGGTTGGCTACTGTAAATCTAATATATACCTAATGTTATCTACCAGGCACTGTGCTAACTGCTGGGAGTAACAGCCACTAAAATCTATTACGTATGGCCTTTGTGTATGGCTAGGTGTAAAGCATTTCACATAGCTATCTTATTTAATTTTCGTAATGAAACGAGGACAGGTTATTTTATGGATGAGGTGCAGAGGTTGTGTTGCCTGAATTCTACAACAAAGTGACTGTTTAGCTTAGTATTTGAATATAGATGGTGATTATGGAATATTTTTTTTTTATCAAACATGGACTTTTGTGATCTTTTGTCCAAAAAAGTGGTTTTGGAAAGGTAAATTCTTCATGGATTTACCTATTTTTGAAACATTACCCTTTTTTTTTTTTTTTTTTTTTTTTTTTACAACTTGGATCCAGATGTTGTTCTCCCCCCCACACACCCCCATCACTCACATTAAAATGTAGAAAATCTGTTGGTAAGAACATGTTCTTTAATTTCCTGTCCTATATTCTGGTGGGAGAGGAGAATATAAAACAAGTGCAGTCAAGCCTGGCAAACATTAAATTGAGGTTTCAAAGATGCATGGAATGAGTTTATATTTGATCAAAGATTAATTCAATCCTACCATTTTACTTTCTAGGAGTGTCCTCTCTCCTGTCCTTAACCGAGGTAGGGAAACTTTGTAATTAGGTTTGCTGTATGCCTGCTCTGCCCATCTTTTTGAACTGCTACAATCAATTACGTTGAACTTACCCAGAGTCGGATGCAGTCTGGCCATCACAAACTTGGCTTCTCTTAGAATTGGCGGCATGTGCCTTTTTTTTTTTCCCACCAGATTTCCTATTTTGGGTTTCTATTTGACAGGGCTCTAATTTATCAGCATCTGTGAATTCTTGATACTCTAAAGTTTGATAAAGGAGGGATTTGCTGAAGGTGATGTGATCACCTTTGTTTTACTTTTGATAATCAGCTTATTTAAAAATGTTCCTATATTTTTATCATTTTCTACTTCCATAACTTCCAAACATTTGAAATCAGCTCTGTAAACATCTGTCCTTCATCCATAGGACTTAATTATTTCAATTCCTTTCTGCTCTATCCTTAGATCTTTCTCTTTTTATGTAGTTAGCTTTTATTTGAACATTAATACAAGTTTACAGGAGAGTTTCACAAAATGAGGTAAGAAATTTTAGGTTATGATCTAGTCAATGGACGGACACACACACATTAACATTGCTTTATCTGCCCGGCACGGCGTCTAATGCTGGAGATATAAATAAGCCAAACTGAGACCATCTCTGCTGTAATCCCTCTAGTAATGGACCCAGCCACTAATCCAATAGTCACGTGGACAAATGACTATAGATAGACTGCTTATGGAATTACAAAGGAAAGGCATAAGGACTCTGCTAGTGGATAAAAAGGGGGCCTAACTTGGCTGGGGGTTCAGAAAAATCTCACCTAAGGAAACCACATTTGAATGAGCTCTTAAGGATGAAAAGGAGTTATTTAAATGAAAAAGGGAAAGGCTTTCTGGGCAAAGCAACCAGCATGTACAGACCCCCTACGAGGAAGGGGAGCACTGTGTTCTGGGAACCCAAAGCAGCCCTCAGTTACTAGAGTTTCTAAAGCAAATCTAACAATCTTTGTTAGTCGTCTTTTTTTTAAGTTATGACTGTAAAATCATAAAAACAAGCATTTAATATTGCATATCCGCAGTAATGCATTCTTTTTGTTAGAGCAGTCATGAGTCATGACCACAGCTGCATGGCTATGGCAAATCCAAGAAGAACCTTATCAAGCCAAAATACTAACTATGTTTCACGAAAATGACTTGAATGATCAGTAAGGGAACTTTGATGCTGTTTTCTAACGTCCACTTTATGGGTTTAGTTGGTGAATCCTTTTTTTAAATTGAGGTATAGTTGACATACAAAGTTAGTCTCAGGTGTACAATATAGTGAATTGACAATTCTATACATGATGTAATGCTACGCTAAGTGTAGTCCTTATCTGTCACCGTACAACCTTATTACAACAGTGACTATATTTCCTGTGCTATACTTTTCATCCCCAAGACTTGAGAGTCTCCTGCTCTACTAACTGAGCTAGGCAGGCTCATCCCCGACACTTAGAACTCGAGGTTTGTACCTCTTAGTACCCTTCACCTATTTTGCCCTCCCCCCCCACACGGAGTGTTCTGAGTGAGGGTGCAGAGTGACGACAAGCTGGAGAGGTAGGCAGGGCCCATCCTGCAGGTCTTGAATAGAAATCTTTAACCCAGTCTTTTAGCCTAGGACCCATGAGGATCTTTCACAGAGTTTTAAGGCAGAGGGTACCCAGATCAGAAATTCCTTGGAAAGGATCACACCTGTCATATGGAGAACTCACTAGAAGTGGGCAAGAGTGAATGGGACAGCCCAATGAGAGACCGGTCCTCATTCTAGTGTGAGATTTCCTACAACTGGAGAGGTCCTGGTAGAGAGATGTTGACAAATCCAGGGTCTATGTAGGTGAAATCAGTTGGACATGGTGATGAATTGGCTGTGGAAGGGGATGGACGGTTGTCAAAGATCAGAAGAGTGACGGTGTCACTCAGTATTGCGTAGCAAGTGAGAAGACCAGATTTGGGGAGGAAAGCATAGGGTTTTTGAGCCTGTTGAAAGAGGTGCCTTAGAGGTCTCCAAAAGGGCTGAAGGCGAATGTCAGGAAGGCCTCTGGATTTGGCCACTGGAGGTGAGAGGGGTGGCCAGAGCTGGTGAGCAAACGTGATTCATCTGCTTGCAGGTAGAATTGAATGACATGGCAAGGATTAGTGTGCCTGGGGGAGAGGGCCAATACAGTCAGCGTAGCAGAACCCTGACCTCCATTGGCCGTGTAGATGAGAGTGAGCATGCCAGAGAGGGGAAGGGAGGCAGGAAGAAAGCCAGGGGCTCTGGTATAGGAAAGCTAAAGGAAGAAGGGGATCTGTTGGTGCAGGCAGGATGAAATTTACAGTTGGGAGCTGTGTTGGTGGGATGTTGGGGTGGAGCTTTATTGTCATGGGGCAAAGAGTAAAGGACATAGAGATGACCACTGTCTGAGCAGGAATTCCCTGGATAGTTACTGAGCCTGTTCAGTTAAACACATCCTGTTTACCCAGAGTAGTTCTGTCTTTCCATGAATTGTCTTTGAGGGTATGGCTCCCTGGGAAGGTCCGTGTCTTTTAACCAACCGGGTTGAAAATGTCATCCTTTTATTCTTTAGAAAGAACCCTCAGAAAATGGAATTCTTTAAACATTTTTATGCATTCAACACTCAGTCTTTACCGAGCTGTCTTGACTGCTCCTCTCTGCTTCTCTCTTGGGTATTAATACAGAAGGAAATAGCTGGGGTAAGCTGTTTTCAGCTAATCAAGGGAGGTACATACCCCAGTCATTGCTCCTCTGCCTTTACTCAGGACATTTGTATATATCTGTAAAAGGACTTTATTTTTTTTAGTTGTGCAGCTGTAGTATCTATCCATCCTGTCAGCAGAGATAAAACGGATCAGTAGGCAAGCAAGCATTTGTCAGTGTTTGAGAGATTTTAAGCTATGATATTCCATTAGAGACTTCATTTTCAAGTATTTCATTAAGAGGGCCTCAGCATGATTTCGGGAAGAGGTATTTGGAGGGTCATGTGCTTGAGAACTAGATTACAGAATTTTATAAGATGAACTTTAAAACAGCAACAGAAAAAAGGATTTTGGACTCCTGTCTGTGGGGATGAGGCTGGTGGTAGGATTAATGGGTTCAGACTCTGGGAATCCTGGTTGGAATGAAGAAGGCACATGCTTTCACTCTGTCTACTCATAGACTGTTTATTCTCTCTTCCTAAGAATTTTATCTGTTAGTACTCCATATTTTTAACCCTGGAGCAATTCCATAAATGAACAAGGGGGTGTGTCTAAGATTCTGCTGATGAAGACTGCCCTGAAGATAAGTTTTAGTGGGTGCTTCTGGAGAAATTTGTAGAAATGGAGTGTCAGATAATTTAGATCTTAGCTCCCTGGTTCTTGGACTTGTGTTATCAGGAAAGGAGGGGTTGGGCGTGTGACGGTCTCTGTTGTGTATTCTGAGAACCCGGTCTTGGTAGTTTAGGTGGAAAGACTATACCCTGAGCTTCCTGTCTTCCCACCGCCTTGCATCCCCTCTCCACCACCCTCTGGAGACTATGTGGTTGGTACCATGTTCTGTATTTAATATTGTTACACTTTGACTATTAGTCGGGATTGGCAGTTCCATGCCCGAGCGACACATTCATCCCCCAACCACAGTGGCAGCTTAACACAAGAGCTTGGCTTCCTCCTTGCTGTACACGTCCACTGTGAGCCCATGAGCAGACTCCTGTCCACACGGTCTTGTAGGATGTCGGCATCTAGGACCAGAGGCTGCCTCCTTCAGAAGCCAGGGAAAGAGAGACCAGAGTATCCACCCACATGGGCTCCTCCTCGTTTCAGCTCGCAGAGGACACCCTGCTCACCACTTGTTGGCCAGAGCAACGTGACCTTCCAGTCGGGGTGGGGGAAACGATTGGAAGTGGCTGAGATGAATGGGAATATTTGAGTGTTCTGGTCCCTGCTACATCTGTATCATCTTTATTTCTGTGAAGGAAACTGCTGACAACTGTATTGTTAAATATAACCTTAGTTGTTAAATGCATTGCTACAGCCTTAATGAAAACGGTCTTAAAGACAGTGTCACGTACAGTGTTTGCCTTGTTAAAGCACTTATTTTTATGGTATTTTTTTTTTCCTTTTGAAGACTTGATCAGTATTATACTTTTGAATCTAACGACTAGAACAGGAGAAAATGTTTTTGCCCCATTCACAACAGGATGTATAAATGTACTACCTCTTGGAATAGACCCCGGGAATTCTGGCAACACCCACAGCATCTAATTAATTCCTAGCTTCTGATAGGGTTTGGTGGGGGAGGGGTGTGTGTGTGCAGGGGTTGGGGGGAGGGGAACACAAACATCAAGGACTGTCAGCCTAGCTAGATTCGTGCTTCAATTTTCTGAGGTCTAAAATCAGTTCTGGTATTTCTAAGGGATCTTTTTGTGAGAGGAGAGTCTGGTTCTTTCCTTAAGTCTTTGTTTAGGTAAAATGAAGACCTCAGATTTTCCTTCAGCCCTACCTGACCAGCACCTCTGTCCCATGTGCTGTGCGTGGCAATAGCTCTCCAAGAGAAATCAGCAAGGAGGCAGGAAGTCTACATCAGTGAAGTCTAAATTACAAATAATGGTAAAATAAGTTTGCCTAATAGGTCTAACAAAGTATAACAAATACGAGTGGTTATTAGTGGGAGTGTATTCCCCAAAATGCTGAAAAGCTTCATATTCCTCAAAGCACTTAGTCTTTACTTGTGTTGCTGTTCTAGCATGAATTATCAAGCCGTTCTGATGGATGTTCAAGGATAAGGTGGTCTAGTCTTAATAAAGGGGACCCTATTAGAAGGGCCTATGTTAACATGTTTCAAGACAGGTTATTTGCGTTGCCACGTAGTTTTTTATAATTCTTTTTTTTTTAAAGAGTTATTAGAGCGAGAGAGAGTGCTTGTATGTGTGCATGTGAGAGAGTGCAAGCAGGGGGAGAGGGAGAAGAGCGGGCTCCCTGGGGCTTGATCCCAGGACCCTGGGATCATGACCTGAGCCGAAGGCAGATGTTTAACTGAGCCACCCAGCAGGAGCCCCTAGTTTTATATAATTCTGTCTGTTGATAGGTTTGTTTTGTTTGAACTACTTCCCAAATTCTGTGCATTGTACTTGTTTGGAGGCTGAGGAGGAGTCCTGGAGTATGTAAATGGGGGGAAAGAAGGGGGTTCAGTCCTCTCCAGTGCAGGCGATTCTTGTCAGCAACCCCCAGAGGGTGTGTGGCTCTGTGAGTGCACCTGTTCCATGCCCTGGCAGGACAAGCACAAAGACGTGGAGTCTTTCTCCTAGAGGCTACTTTCAGAAACTTTTTAAGGTGCTGCTCTTAATTGAAACCTTGACTTTGCGGTTGGATTCAGATTTTTAAACACCTCCTTCCCTCCATTTGTTTCTGTTAAGTATGTTGCAAATGAAGTGTAAAGAAGAAATGAAGTGTAAAGAAGAAATGAAGTGTAAAGAAGAAATGAAGTGTAAAGAAGAAATGAAGTGTAAAGAAGAAATGAAGTTGCAATCTTCCTATCAAGAAGTAATCTTTGTTAATCTTTTGTTAAATTTCCTCTTCTAATGTATCCATGTTTTTTTTTTTTTTCTGGTATGCTAAGAATTATATACATCTTTAGATGATACTTTTGTCACTTACGAATACGTTGTGACGGGGGTGCCTGAGTGGCTCCGTCGGTTAAGTGGCTGGTTCTTGGTTTTGGTTCAGGTTGTGATCTCACGGGTTGTGGGATCGATCCCCAAGGCCAGAGTTGAGCTGTGGCTCCCTGCTCAGCAGGGAGTCTGCTTCTCTCCCCACCCCCACTCCCCTGCCTGTGTGCTCTTTAAAATAAATGTTAAAAAAAGACATGGTGACAACCCAGTTGAAAAGCAAAGACCTTGAATATATATTTCTCCATAGAGGATATGCAGTGGCCATTAAGCACATGAAAAGATGTTCAGCATCACTGATCATTAGGGACATGTAAAACAAGACCACAGGGAGATGCCACTTCCATTAGGATGGCAGTTATCAAGAAAACAGGAAAACAAGTGTTGGTGTGGATGTGGAGAAATTGGAACCCTTTCGTATCACTGGTGGGAGTGTAAGTGGTGCATCCACTGTGGAAAACGGTATAGCAGTTCCTCAGAAAATTAAACCTAGAAGTATCCTACAATCCAGCAATTTCTGGGCATATATACCCCAAATAACTGAAAGCAGAGACTTGAACAGATACTCCTAGCGATGTGTATAGCAGCATTATTCACAATAGCCAAAAGGTTGAAGCCACCCAACTGTCCATTAATGGACGAATGGATAAACAAAAATGGTATACAGAGTGGAATATTCAGCCTTAAAAAGGAATTTCAGACACACTACAACATGGATGAACCTTGAAGACCTGATGCTGAGTAAAATAATACAGTAACCAAAGGATTCCACTTAGGAGATACTAGAGTAGTCGCCTTTACAGAAGCAGGAAGTAGAGTGATGGTTTCCAGGAGCTGGTGGAAGGGGGTGGGGAATGGTGAGTTAGGGTTCCATGGGTATCTTCAGTTTGGGAAGATG
Source organism: Callorhinus ursinus (assembly GCF_003265705.2). Lineage (NCBI taxonomy): Eukaryota > Metazoa > Chordata > Mammalia > Carnivora > Otariidae > Callorhinus > Callorhinus ursinus. Next base: position 6,307,088 of record NW_027397112.1, read on the forward strand.
AAAGTATCCTGGAGGTGGCTGGTGGTGGTGGCTGCAGAACAATGTGAATTTACTTAATGCCCCAGAACTATACACTTAAAAATGGTTAATATGGTGAATTGTAGATTATGTATGTTACCACAACTTTAATTTCCCATGTCGTTAATATTCTTTGAAAACACAATGTGTATGATCCATTCTATAAAATGACTTCTACCATTTTCTTTGGACAGCGACATTGTTTTTGCTTCTGACTAATGTAGGCAAGGCAGTGAATATCCACGTATATCAGTTTTTTCTTTATAAAGAATTAGGATAGCCTCCTAGAAGTGAGATGATTAGGCTACATGGCATGAACTTTAAGGCTCTTGATCCATATTGTTACATTACCTTCAGAGTTATTAAATCTCATTTCAACCAAGCACTCATTTCATCTTCTCTTTGCAGACACCATGTATTATCATTAAAAACAAATTGCCTATTAAGCCCAGCCATGGTTTGTTATTGTTCTAATGCATCCATCTTATTACTAGTGATTTTAAAGTTTTCCCACTTACATTAGTAATGCCTGAAACCTAGGAAGTGCTTGATATTGGTTGAATGAATTTGACTATCTGAGTGCCAGGCCCTTTTTTTGGTGTATAGGACATTTTATCAAACAAGATGGATGCATGTGCTTATAATCTAGTGGAAGGGTCCATTATCCAATTATAATAGAATGGATAGGGACTATCAAATGAGAAGCCTGACCCAGCCTACAAGAGACCAAAGGCTTCTGTGGACATATTTAAGCCAGGACTTAAGAATGAGTAGAAGGCATCTAGGCAGCAGAACACAGAGGAGAGGGAATGTTTCCAGAGGAAAAACCCCATAGTGCAGACCAAAATCGGCCTTTTGTATTTCTTTTAGGATTTGACATTTGATCATCCTCTGCTTTTTTTTTTTTTAAACCTCCTTTCCTATTGGCTTATTTCTCCCTAATTTTAAAGAATCCATAGTATACTACTAACCTTTTGCTATGCATGTTATATTTACCCTTTACAGGTTTATTTGCTCCTTTCCCCCTCTTCCCAAGTAACTTTTGTATTGTTTCCCACCTGTCCCCCCCTTCCATCTGCAGTAGGAAGGACCCTGCACCCAGGAGAGTTGAGGGGACAACTCCACTGGCCTTCCCTCGACCTAGAAGTAGAGCCTGCAGTATGGGCAGGCCAGGTCTCAGGTCTGCATGATCTCCACCATGCATTTTCTATTCCTGCAGGAGGTCGTGTGTCCAAGCTCGGCAGCTCTGCTCTCAAGTCTCTAGTGCCCCTGTTTAAGCTCTGATCTGTGCTTTGTATGTTGTCTGTTTGGGGGAAAATGTGAGGTTCCAGCTGGATCCTTGTATGGAACCAGGGCTTTCAGCACTTTGTGCTAAGATTGACTCTGCTGATAGGTCTCCTTTACTTGTAAGGCTGTAGGTAATGTTTCCACTTCCTCTACAGAGTTAAACCAGAAGATCTTGGGAAAGGGTGGATAGGAAGGCCCAAGGGGGACCCTGAGATATCTGAGGGCTTAGAGAGGATGTTAAGCTGTTGAGAGGATGGAGAAAAGAATAGAAACGGTCAGCTGACCCCTAAAGCTAAGTTCATTTTCATCTAGTCTCAAAATTTTAAGATTTTCCTCCACTTTACAAACTAGGAAACTAAGTCTCTATGAGGTAATTGCCCAAGTTCAGAGGGCAGTTGTTTGTGGTGGATGTAAGCCATAAACCTGGTTGAACTGATAATGAAACCTAACTTTTTCTAATAGGCCTCCGTGCTTTTTAAGGGAAGACCAGAAATATTGGTATTGGCCTTTTGACTTCTGAGTGTTAAGAGCTTGATTGGGTGGAATTCTTGAAGAAATCCTAAATGCTGAAGCTTTAGCCCATGATTTAGCCCGTCATTCTTATACCTTTCCATGAATCCAGAAGTGAGTTTAATTCTCCTGAAACACATAAGCAGCATAGGTATTTGTTTTGGTATTTTTTTTTTTAACCTGGAATATTTTTTTCCCTTAAAATTCCTCATTTTGGCAGATGACTTGTTCTTAGGTTGTATTCACTCAAATTCCTCCACCCAGGGTGTCCAGTTCTTCCTCAGGCATTTGGAAAATCCCAGATCCCCTTGGGTATTGTTTTTAACCTGGTCCCACACTTCTTTTCTGTTCAAGGAGCTTTCAGAGTTGGTACCATCCCTGAGGCTGCCAAATCTCTGTTGCAATCACCAGAAAACATTGGCTTTCTTTGGTCCCTGACCAAACTTGTCCCTTTGCATTTCTGCCTGGCTCTAAACGGAAGACTTCAGTCCAGTTTTCAGAACGGGCTGTTTTGACTTACTCTTCAAAAACCCCACTTTGGCTGCAAACCATGTTCTTCATATTAGCATAAGCACCTAATGTTGCTTTACTAAATTGTTGAGAGGAGCTGATGAGCGAAGACTGGCACTGGGAACATCTGCTAGGGCTGTATATTTTCCTTGTATTGGTTTTCCTGACTTCTAGGATTGTTTTCATTATGCAACTGCTCACTAAGCAAATTTGGTATGCCAAGGACCACATAACATTCCCTGCCCCCCCCCCAACCCCCCATACACTCATTTGAAACATGGGGATTTGGGGTTATTCAAAGCTGTGTTAATAGACGAAATTTTTAAAATATAAATGAACAAAGATTCTGCAGCTGTATCCAGGCTTTGACAGCATTGTGGGAGGTTATAGAGGGAAGAAGGGGAGGGGGGAACACTTTGTGGAATGGACTCTAACCAACAAATAAGATGTTTTTGCAATTTTAATTGGCTCTTCTTGGCGGAGGTTTCATACAGCTGATTCTCAGACACTGACAAAAATCTATTCGTGATAAGTAGTTTGTTGTAGATAGCAACAAAATTCCCCAGGCCGGTGTATCACTCCATGTGGAAATGTTGCCTGACCTGGAGGTAATAGAAGGACAATGCTTATCACCACCATCCTAGGCTCCCTTGTCCTGTTTTAGTTTTATCTTTATAAAATGCTGACTGCTGCAGAGCTAAAGAGGCTTTGATCGATCTTCGGCATTCCTTACATATTTACTGAAGAGCGTGTGTGGGTGTGTGTTGGAAGGGGAAGGAGGGTAGGTTGTAGGGTAGACCATTGAGAGCTAAAAGGAACGGACTAGATCCACATGTTAATGGTATCAACTGAGGGATAAGGGATGGCTGGATTTTGAAGCTGACTTGTAACACCTTACCTCTGGAGTTCTAACCTTCCAGAGTGTTACAAAGTTTCCAGTATGTACTTCCTACATCACTGCCTCGGTGTAGCTGTTTGTTTGTCCTAGTAATTAAAACCATTCTTTTAAAATTAAGCCTTCTGAAAACAGAGGCTCAAAAGGAGTGTGGATTCTCTTGAAAAACCTGAATTTCTTAAGCTTCCACTTGGCCTAAAATCCCTCTCATTAACTGAAGGATGACTTTTTTTTTTTTTTTTAAACCACTTGAAGCAAACTTAATTTTAGCTTATGCTAAGAAAGTCTTCCGTTACTTCTGCCGTTTTCCTAGAGTTACTGAAAAACCATTCTTGTCAAGGAAGTTCTATTTCTATTCTCTTCATTTTAGCTACCTAATATTGTTTTGTCATTACTACTTGAGGGGAACTTAGAAATAGAACTGCTGTTCTGGAGCACATTTAAAGAACTGTAAACTCCAGAATCTTGTTTTTCCTTGACTGTCTTCTCTCCCCCGAAGATCTTTAAATAGAAGCCATTTCCTTCTGCTGCATTAACCCCAAACCCTATCTGATTTCTTCCAGTTGCCAAGCAGAGAGTGGCAGCTTGCCTCTGAAGGCCACCAAAAGGGACAAAAATGTATTATGGAAATAGCCTGATGTCAACTTAGGTCCTCAAACTAGAAAGTTTCTCCCCCCCCCCACCAAAAGCAACAAAATAACCTAATACTTAGAGCTCATCTTGGAATCTGCCAATTAGGATTGCATGCTTGATCAGATTTTCAAATGCTTTTTATAAAATTATATAATAGAGGTGAAAGGGAAAGGGCTGAATTATAACTCTTATTGCATGAGCTAAAAGTGTAAGCCTTAACATTTGTGCACTTTATTGATTCCAGGCTTAACTCTAAGGACTGCTTTGGGGTCAAAATAGTGTGGATTAGTTCTGTGTTAAACATACCTTCATCTTGTTTATGTATTGCATTAAACTCTTAGGGAACAAGATAAAAAGGACATTTAAGCCTTACAAACAAGCTCTCCACCATAAAATGTTTGCCAGAGAGTTGCTCAGGCAAAAGCAATGGATTTTTGCTTGAAGGTAATCTCAGTAATGGAAAACAATTATCAAGGCCTCAGGGAAATTGCTTTGGGGTGGGTGAATTGGCCTTCGGCAGGGGATTGTGGGGAATCCTGGTATCAGTGCTGGCAGATGTAGTTTGTCAGAACAAGGCCACAGTTGGGTTTAGGTTGTGAAGGTTCCAGAAGCTCTGGAACAGGTCAGCAGAGGCTTGGTGCTTCTGCTATGCAAACACTGATGTTCCAAAATATGAATTTGGCCTCAGCGTAACCATGGCTTCTTAGTTTCTTTTAAGATGAGGGAGCATAAACTTTGGGGGTGGGGTGGGATCTGAGTAAAAACATTAAGATATTTAAAACGTTCAATGGAGAACGAAGAAAAATGTCCCAGTTGGGTACTGTTGTCTGTTTTGAGCAAGCAAAGCCTGTCTGAATTTGAGTATCTCAGATCTTTTATTTGGAAGTCATTGATATTAATCATCAGGAGAGCAACCGTTAGCACTGTTAGGCCAGAAGCAGTAATTCTGAAGTTCCCGGGTGATTGAGAAGGTCGGAGAGCCTGTTGCCACTCTCTAGGGCCCAGTCAACGGTGAGTTCCTGCTTAAAGGGCCAGCGCCAGAAGTCAGGGAAGTCCCAGGCTGGTTAAGTGGGAATCAGAAGGGTAGGGCAGTTGAGTCCTTATATCCTTTATGCCTGTAGGAAGGATAGATATGTTCTTAGATACCTGAAAAGTCAGTTGCATGGATTTTTTGTAATTCTTTACTCTTTCTTTGGGAAACCTTAAAACCCTCATAATGCCCTGCCGAATCTTTCTTTCTTCTTTTCTTCTTTCTTTTTCTTTTTTTTCTTTTCCTTTCTTTCCTTCCTTCTCTTTTCTTTTTCTTTCTGTCACAGACCTCTGTCTAGAAGGCTGCTGGCTTCCTATTCTTTGATATAGAAGTTTGCGGATAGGGCAAGCCAAAGAAATGCTTCTTTTACTATAGTACTTCTTGCTGGCAGCAGATTGTAAATATTAAGCCCTTCAGATTTCATTTCATTCTAGCACCTCATGGTCACATTTTAAAAAATTTGCACTTAATCTCTAAAGTGCAAATTCTGCTGGGTAGTAAGTAATTTGAAAATACTTAGTCTTTTATAGGACCTATCCTGTTAACGGTACAAATTAAGTGAGGCATATTGTTGTGAATCTTGCATCGTGAGGACTTGTTAATTCTGAAAGTCTCACCTTGAAGTTTGCTGAAGGGTAAAAGCACTTTATAAACAATCTTAGAGTTCTGAATTTATGAAAAGTAGTCAAGTTAGGAACTGTTCTGATGAGTTATAAACGGTATGCAGTCGCAAATAATTAACTAGATACTTGACTGTGCCAGTATGATCCTAGCACAGTGTGATAGCAACCTGGAATCTGAAATTGAACTTGACCTGATTAAAGTTGGTTTGCCCTTTACATGAATATCATTTTGGCATTTTGCCTTTAAGCATTTATATATTCTTAAGCCACCTTGCAGGTTATTGCAGTTTACTAAGAAAAGTCTCAAGGCATCTTGTAAGATTGTGATTTCTAGTGAATTACTTTCTTACAGCTCTTGTACAGGGAATTCAAGATGTTGGATTACCTTCTGTAGGCTGCACATACAATATATGTGGTTTAAGAGATTAAACCAGTTTTCATACTGTTCTGCAGTTATAAATTCCACCAGCCAGTGAATGATTCTGGAGCAACTACTATACATAGACACTAAAAGGTGCAACAGTGACCAAATCAGATGTGGTCTTATTTTTAAGAAGTGTTGAGATACATCCATTAAAAGCTGAATCAAAACAGTCTCAGAAATGGAGATAATGTGGCATGTAGGGTGAGCATATGAACTAAAAGTGTAGGTAGAACCAATGCCGAACGACTCGGAATTATGGGAGCAGGACAGAATGTGAAAGTTATAAGCCTAGATAACGTAAAAAATAATGTAACTGAAGAAAAATCTCCAGGCAGAGAGAAGAAAAGTGAGAGGAATTATTAAGCCTGCATCAGTCCAACCATCCATGTGTGTACAAAGATGCCTAGAATGATTTTTGTCTGACGCTAATATTATTTTTGTAGATGTCTGCATTGATTTATTTTTGCATTTGTCTTTCTATTCTGCATTGCATAAAATCTTTAAAATACTTCATTTTTTTAAAAAAAATGCAGATATGCTTAGGTGTTAAAAGTAGATAATTTTGGATGTTAGGGATATGGTTTTTCTTTGTACTACTAATTTCTAAAACTAGAGGTTGGGGCGGGGGGAGAGGGAATGTTTACCATACTGAACACTGGTTGTATTATGCATATAGGCTGAAGTTTCCTAAGTAACTGAGAATATACATGGGAGCTCCTGATACTTTTGATATTCCTTCTCTGCAATGCTTAATTTCTTCCATATCACTTTGTTTCTCCTCCTTATGCATTCTGGGGGTCATACCGCTCCTTGTTACAGTCACAGAATGGCATAGCTTCCTTTAGATGAAAGTTTCCGTTGTTTTCATGGAAAGCTATTAAAAGCTAGGGAGTGATGGGGTGGGTGAAGGTGGTTTTGAGATGATCATTTTTAGAAGTTCACTCAGTCCATTGTACATAGACCAGGTTGGAGAGAGAGCAGGGTCAAATGTAAGTTGACCACTTACAGTGCTACCAAAGCAATTCTGCTGAGGAATGATGGTAATTAGGACAGAGGGAGGTGGAAACAAGAGGCTGTCCTTGAGAAATGGGCAACTTAGTGGAAGATGAGAGCTAGGGAAGGGGGAGGGAGGGTCAGGGTGACCCCTGGATTCTGAGCTTGCACAACAGGATGGATGGTGGTGCCATTTGCCGAGATAAGGTGTGATGGAAGAGAAGTTTGGTGTTTCTCTGATTCATGAGGCTGAACAGGGTGACCTTGGGCTTCATTTCAAAATCAGTATCATGATGTTTAGCACTGTGTGTGTCTTTAGAGCCCTTGAATGGGCTTCTCGGGGCCCATTGCTCCTTAAAGTCAACAGCATTTTCTGGTGAGCGGGTCCATCTGTGTCTTTCATGAGACCCTCAGGGAGGGCCATGACTCAAAGGTTAAGAACCACTAAGTGTGTTTCGTTACTGTAACTGTTCAGTCACTACTTTCCATGGACTTATGAAGCACAAGAACAATATCAATGGAAATGTCCGGCTCAGCTTTGTAACAAGGTGTTTGAACTGCTCCTAAGGCCCTCTGCCCCCCCCTCCCCTTTTCTGACATCTTCCCTGACCACCTAAGACCAAAGTGGTCTCCATTCCTTTAGCAATTACTATGCGTGTGTTATTATCTTACTTATATATTTGAGTATACTGCTTGGCCTTCTGAATAAAAATAGCAATTATTAGCTTAGCCTTATGCTCTGTAAATTCCATAATTATCCCTATGAGATGAGTGTTGATGTTCCTATTTTACAGATAAGGAAACTGAGACTTTGAAAATTAAGGAAATGGAATTAAATTACATTAAGCAAGTGGCAGAACTGGGGTTTGAATCCAGTCTGGCTGACTCTCGAGTCACAGTGCTTTCCACTGTATGGACCAGTCCGGTTGGTTAACGAAAATGATGCTTGTTCTTCTTATCTTACCTAGTGCTTCCCAGTCCAATCTTAACCGAAGAAATGAATAACCATACTGTGGTCTAATCAAGTCTTCTACATAATACCCAGAATAAAAGATTACCACCTTTAAATTTGCTTCCTGTGTCTTGTAAACTAAATGCCCATTTTTATCCTCTACAGCTGGATGTTCTTTGGAGCTTATATACCCTATCTTGCTTTGGCAGTAGCAAAATTATTCAGATTCAGACTTGAGATTTATTTCTGCATGGTCATCCTTCCGTGCCAGTTTCTAGCCAGTTTTTATTATACATGGTGCTGCTGATTTTTTTTTTTTAAAGTTGTGATTGAATTAAAAGCCCTTGTTAGGAAGTTGAATTTCTAAAGCAGTCATTTATGTTCAGCCTGTGTAACTAATGGCCAATTATCTTTCGGTTCCTCTGGAATCTTTAATGACTTTCAGAGTAGTGTTTATATATGCCTTCACTTGCCTGGTTGGTTTTATAAGGAAATCCAGACAGCTGGGGATCATCCTGTCAATGGGGCAGCCTCCATTTCTTTTAGCCCTGAGAGGTGGACTCTAGGCCCCCCTTCCAGTATTAGAGGCTGGCTTTCCCTGAGGTCCTGGGCAAAGGACCACTTCTTTCTCATGGAAAAAAGGAAAGTGTCAGAGTATACCATACTCCCTGTGATTATTGACAAACCTCTTACCATGAAATTTATTTTTTTTCATGAAATTGAGGACAGGAAAAATGAACATAGCAATAGCCTTCAAATGTAGGATGAAGAAAGATCTCAATTCCAAAGAAGTTTGGAAATGAGCAAAAACTGGGGACACCAGAGAAAGGAATTCATAGCCCTGATAAGTGCAGTTAGGTATATTAACATTTTGATTCTCAGGAGGCCGCCAAGTATAGTGCCTGGCATATAACAGATGGTTATTTAATTTTATTGAATGAATGCAGAAGTAGGTAGGTGGATGAATGTCGCAGGGATATAAGTTCCATGAGGTCAGAGTTGCTGTATTTCTAGCATCATCTAGAAGGTACTCAGTGACAGAATTGTGAGTTGATAATTAAATGCCAGTAAAAGATGTTGGATTGGTTTTAGCATTAACTACAGACCCTAAGAGATAACAACAAAGTATATTGGAAAGGCCAAGCTTATTAGAAATAGTATGTGTCCTACGAAACCAGAAATCACTTTCTTTTGGAAATATTAAGTAAAGGACATTTTGAATTTTTAAATATAAATTAAGCCTGTGGTTCTTTTAATATTTAATTTTGTATTGTGGTTAAAAACACCTTTAACAATTTTTAAATATATAGTTCGGCGGTGTTAACTATATGCATATTGTTGTACAAGGGGCTGTGTGGGTTCCCCTGTGCCTCCCCACCCCCCAAGTTTTTAAATTCCAGATAACATACAGTGTAATATAGTTTCAGGTGTAGAATTTTAGTGATTCATGGCTTATATGTGGGGCCATGTGGTTCTTAAACTTTGTCTCAGGGCCCCCTGATACTTTAAAAAAAAAAAAAAAAAACTCCAAAGACCTTTCGTTTATATGGATTTTTATCTACCAATAGTTACCATATGGGAAATTAAAAACATCAAAGATAACATGTACGGGGTTTGTTAGTTTTTTTAACACCAATCATATAATTCTATGAAAAGGGATTACACTTTTTAGAAAAAAAATAGTATTTCACGTTGGAAATTTCTGTAATGTCTGACACAATGAAACACCATTGGACTCTTGTGCTCTGCTTTCAATCTGTTGTGGTATGTTGATGTTGGCTCGGCGAAATTCTAGGTCTAATATATGTAATCAGAAAAAGGAAGAGTATCTTAGCATGCTTTTCAAATACTTGGAAACACTCTTTAATAGTGATAGCTGGCAAGGGAGTTTCTTACAGGTTAGTAGAAAAGATGAGACCATATTTGTGTCTACTGGTCTGTCTCAAATATTGAATCACCCTTTTAAAGGCTTGTGTGACCTTATTCTTTGTTTTTTTGGAAAATACTATTTTATTTAGTCCTGCAGGTCTTCTAAGTGTTTGCACATTGCATTATGAAATGTCAAAAAAAAAATCACCATCAATCTCCTAAACACCTTTTATCAGGAAGCTGTCAAGCTCATGGAAGATACGTTTTCTAAAAATTTTTTTTTTTTCCACTTGAAAGCTTGACTTTTATCATTGCCAATAAGTACTCCGTTATTTTCCATGAAGTGACAGGTTCACTTGATTTTCAAGAAAGTCTCTGGCCAACTACCCAAGTCTGAATAACCATAGTTTGGTAGCTGTTCTTTCAAGTAAAGATGGTGTCCCATGGAAAGAGCGGACATGACAACTGTCACACTTAAGAGTGCAGCCAAGTGCTTTATAGGTCAAATTAGAATATCAACATAGAATTTTTTTTAATGCTTCGGGACGTTCTTAAACATGAAACTGGCGTTAAAAAAAAAAAAATCCTGGGATTTCGTGGTGGGATGAACATAGTGCCTGTTAGCGCAGTATGGTGCTGCCACCTTGGTTCCTGCTGAGGCACCGGTGGACTTCCCACCCTTGCTTCTGCACCATCAGGGCAGACGTGAACACAGTGAAGAAGGCAAATGATTTAGTAGTATCAGGACAATAGTTTTGATCCTGCCTGACCCTTGGCGGTTGTGGATCATACTTTGAAGCGCAATTCTAGAAGTCTGGGAAACCACGTTAAAGTTCATACTTTATAAATTGAAGCTGTGGTACCAGTTGTCCAAAACAATACATAACCTCTTGCAGAAATGCATTCGAGTTGTTCAACATCACTATCCTATTTTGTTTCTGTCTACATGAAAATCAGTTTGCATACCTTTAGCAGGCAGTAGGCACATGATCCAGGAGCAGGTTGGACCACAGAGCGTGGGGGTAGGCAGCCTGAAGTTAGGATGATCCAACAAATGAATCATCCACATGTGGTTAATGGAGTTGTAAAATTACTCTCCGCTTTAGTCAGCAGCTTAGTTGAAAAGCAACAAAACTGTTCAGTTAAAAATTGCAGGTCTCCAAAATAGGTTTCTAAGGTAGCATTTAACTGAGAATGTATCTAGGGTTGGGTTGAGCATTTTCATAAAGCCTTTCTCCTTGGTAGTGTAACTTTAGGAACTTCGGTAATTTCCTTATGGAGTTGTTCAAATTGTACCAGGCACCGAACAAAATATGAAAAGCTGAGGTTGCTTTCCGTTGCATCCCTCAAGCGGACGGAAGTTGATCCTCTTCCTGTGCATGATTTGAGAGTCCCCTGTACCTTCCAGTGGACGATCCCCTAAGTTACATCCTGCCTCTGGTAGCAGGTATCAAGCAGATATCTTATTTTTGCCTTCCATTGAAAGTTTGATGATAAAATTTTTCTGAGACTTTTACTTTTAAAAAGGGAGAATTCCTGCAGTGAGGCCAAATGTACATCTGCATTTGGCAGTGTGGCAGACTCCTTGGGGTGGGGGGTAGAAAACCAGTAGCTACGGTGAGCCCCCAAAACCTGTCTGGGAGTATGGGGCTCTACGGAGGTTTGCAAATAACTCGTCATACCCTTTGTGTCATCTTCTGCTTTTACTTTCTCCCGGCGTGATGGGTAGAAGAAATGAATCCTCCCTTGCTGACGGTTGGACGATGAAGGGTTTGCCTGTGTGGTGGATGTTGGCAGGGCGGAGAGGGTTTTCCCGGGCCTCCCAGTCGCCCAGCTCCTGTGTTCTTGTCCCTTCTCCAAGCTGCTGACTGAGCACAAACACTAAATTATTCCTCCGGCAGAAAAACACTTGGCCCGGCTCCCCCAAACTGCTCATGCTCTCCTCACTTGCATGGCTCTGATTGAGCATTAGGTATCCCTTTGGCTGCCTCCCGTGTCTCTCATTTTTAGGGCCTTTGTTCACGTCTTTCTGTGTGTGAAACATGAAAAGTGAGCCATGGCTGATGGAATTGGAAACTTACTGGTTTTTAGGCCACTGGTCCTTTATCACATGGTCCTATCAGGTTCTTTAGTTACAGAGGTTAAAAAACAAAATCCACCCTAGGAGCCAGCGGATGGCTGTCGGGGAAGGAGGAGAGGGTGAGCACGTGATAGGCAGTGAAAAGAGATACCGTAACTAAAGCGCTGGCCTCTCTCCCCAGAGCCATGGCCTTTCAGGAGTCGTCTTGGGTTACAGATGAGGGGACGAACTCGTGTAACAGTCGTCTGCCCCACCCCCCCTTCAGAACAGGCTTTTCACAGGTTGTGAAAAGTGGTCCTGGGGGGAAGAAAGCCTGGATCCCCAGGAGGCAGCGTGCATCTCTGATCTGAAAGGGTGGGCTCGGGAGGGGCGGCCCGTGGAGTGGTGTGTCCAGCCCGTCTGGGCTCCTGCAGGTGTATGTCCATGGACCTTGGTGGGAGGCGGGGATTGATTACAGGAATGACCATTTCTTTCCCTCCTTCCTACCACAGAAAAAGGAAATGAAGTGAAAATATTTAAAATTGTTGTTTTCTACCATTGGAAGGCTGAGCATTTGTGTTGGGAGCCAGTTCCTGGAGAGTCCCTATGTAACCATAGTGAGCATCCCTAAGGAAGTTTGGAGAGTGCCGAGGTCTGTTTTGGTTTCTTCCCTCCTGCCCAGGAGCTGACTGCTTCCTACAATAGACCATACTTTGCTCACCTGATCAGAGACCAGAGCACATTGTAATTGTGCATCCGTTTGCTCTCTTAAACTAAAGTGTAAATGTTTGGAAGAAGCTGAGTGTGTCAGCACAGTTCTGATTTTATTGCCCCCCTCAGGCGGGGGATGGATGCTTGCCAACTGACAGGCTGAGGTGGGGGTGGCTAGGAGCTAAACTCTAGCACAGGTCAGCTGCCCCCTGCTTCTGAGCCTCAAGGAGCTTTTTCCTACTTGTATCTGTTCCTTTGGTATGCATGGTAAGCCCGAGATGTTCTGAATTTGAATATTTGAAAGTAAAACCCTGCACCGAGGATTTTCAGACTTTAATCACTTACAAGGGTGACTCGATTAATACTTAAATTTCCTCTTCTGCATGTTTGCTTTAGAAAGGGCTGGGGGAACTATAAAATGTTTTGAAATCGGAAACCATTACGTTTTAGTATATGCTGCGAAAGAAGTTGGCTTCTAAGCTATTTTGGGTTTATAAATTATTAGATGTTTTTAGATAGTTAAACATGACCGTCTTCTTGGTTACAAATAAAAAAAAAAGCCTCTTCACACCAGCTTACCCCACAAATCAGATTTTCCCTGAGGAGGCGCTCAGGGGCAAGGAGATCAAGTGCTGCCAGGCCACAAAGAGTTTTAGAACCAGGAGCCAGCCTGAGGCCTCCACCCGCTTGGGCTTGCATCCACCTCCCTCCCTGGATTGGCTTCATTCTTTAGGGTGGCGACTAGACTTCCTCCACTTTCCTGCTTACAGGCTGTCAGATGGCCACATCAGGTCCTGACTGTACACGTGCCCACGTCCAAGTGCGGACAGACACAGGTTTTAGTTTGAAATTCCTGAGAGAACTTGAGCCAGCATGGTCAGGTGCCCACCATGATCCAGTGAATTCTGCCCATTCGGAAGGAGCCTGGGGAATGAACCTCAGCTTACAGGCCTGAAAGGAGACCCCAGCTTCTGGGAGCTGTCTCAAGATTCCGGAAAGCGCCTTATCCAGGGCTACGAAGCTCAGAGCAAGCTACGGGGTCTGACACCATCTCACTTCCTTTATGACCAGCTACTTCCCACAGTTTCTTTTGGGGGGAACTCGGCGCCTTCCTGAGGCCTGTCCTTGTGCATGAGATGGAATTCTCAGAGCCAGACCGGAGTTAGGCAGACAGCCCAGGCATCTCTGCCACAGGCTTGTTGAAATAGTAATCCTACCAAAGTGGTGGAATATCCATGGACAACTCGAAAGAAGATGGAAGGGAAAGAATATCAGGAAAGAAAAGTGTTTTGAAGTGGGTTTTTTGTTTTGTTTTGTTTTTAAGTTGTGATGTTTTAGGAGTTTGGGGAGGAGGGAAGTGGTAGAGGATGGTACGTGAGGGATGTTCTTAAATTTTCTGAGATAAAATAGTTTTATCCAGCCACTTGATACTTCAGAAATAATTCTTAGGGAGGGAGCCTGGGTGGCTCAGTGGGTTAAGCATCTGACTCTTGGTTTTGGCTCAGGTCCTGATCTCAGGCTCTGCACTCAGCAGGGAGTCAGCTTGAGGATATTCTCTTCCCCTCGGCCCCTCTCCCACTGCATGCTCTTTTTTTTTGTTTGTTTCCAATTTTATTATGTTAGTCACCATACAGTACATCATTAGTTTTTGATGTGGTGATCCATGATCCATTGTTTTCATATAACACCCAGTGCTCCATGCAATACGCGCCCTCCTTAATACCCATCACCGGACTCCCCCCTTCCCCTCCCCTCTAAAACCCTGTTTGTTTCTCAGAGTCCACAGTCTCTCATGGTTCATCTCTCCCTCCAATTCCCCCCCCCCTTTTTTTCCCTTCCTTCTCCTAATGTCCTCCATGCTGTTCCTTATGTTCCACAAATAAGTGAAACCTTATGATAATTGACTTTCTCTGCTTGACTTATTTCACTTAGCATCATCTCCTCCAGTCCCATCCATGTTGATGTAAAAGTTGGGTATTCATCCTTTCTGATGGTTGAGTAATACTCCATTGTCCATATGGACCACACCTTCTTTATCCATTCATCTGTTGAAGGGCATCTCGGCTCTTTCCATAGTTTGGCTATTGCGGACATTGCTGCTGTGAACATTGGGGTTCACATGGCCCTTCTTTTCACTACATCTTTGTCTTTGGGGTAAATACCCAGGAGTGCAGTTGCTGGGTCAGAGGGTAGCTCTATTTTTAAATTTTCGGGGAACCTCCACACTGTTTCCCAAAGTGGCTGTACCAACTTGCATTCCCACCAACAGTGTAGGAGGGTTCCCCTTTCTCCACAACCTCTCCAACATTTGTTGTTTCTTTCCCTGTCCATTTTTGCCGTTCTAACTGGTGTAAGGTGGTATCTCAATGTGGTTTTGATTTGCATTTCCCTGATGGCTGATGATGATGAACATTTTTTCATATGTCTGTTAACCATTTGTATGTCTTCAGAGAAGTGTCTTTTCATACCTTCTGCCCACTTTTTGACTTGGTTATTTGTTTTTTGGGTGTTGAGTTTGAGAAGTTCTTTATAGATCTTGGATACCAGCCCTTTATCTGTAGTGTCATTTGCAAATGTCTTCTCCCATTCTGTAGGTTGCCTCTTTGTTTTGTTGACTATTTCCTTTGCTGTGCAGAAGCTTTTTATCTTGATGAAGTCCCAAAAGTTCATTTTTGCTTTTGTTTCACTAGCTTTTGGAGATATATCTTGAAAGAAGTTGCTGTGGGCAGTGTCAAAGGGGTTACTGCCTGTGTTCTCCTCCAGAATTTTGATGGATTCCTGTCTCACATTGAGGTCTTTCATCCATTTTGAGTTTATCTTTGTGAAGGGTGTTAGAGAATGGTCGAGTTTCATTCTTCTGCAGGTGGCTGTCCAATTTTCCCAGCACCATTTATTGAAGAGACTGTCTTTTTTCCATTGCATGTTTTTTCCTGCTTTGTCAAAGATTATTTGACCAAAGAGTTGAGGATCCATATTTGGGTTCTCTGTTCTGTTCCATTGGTCTATGTGTCTGTTTTTGTGCCAGTACCATGCTGTCTTGGTGATCACAGCTTTGTAATATAGCTTGAAATCGGGCAGCGTGATGCCCCCAGCTCTGTTTTTCTTTTTAAACATTTCCTTGGCGATTTGGAGTCTTTTCTGATTCCATACAAATTTTAGGATTGTTTGTTCCAGCACTTTGAAAAATGTCATTGGAATTTTGATCAGGATGGCATTGAAGGTATAGATTGCTCTGGGTAGCATAGACATTTTAACAATGTTTATTCTTCCGATCCATGAGCATGGAATATTTTTCCATCTTTTTGTGTTGTCTTCAATTTCTTTCATGAGTGTTCTGTAGTTCCTAGAGTATAGATCCTTTACCTCTTGGGTTGGGTTTGTTCCGAGGTATCTTATGGTTTTTGGTGCTATTGTAAATGGAATCGTTTCTCTACTTTCTCGTTCTACAGTTGCGTTGTTAGTGTATAAGAAAGCAACTGATTTCTGTGCGTTGATTTTGTATCCTGCCACATTACTGAATTGCTGTATGAGTTCTAGTAATTTGGGGGTGTAGTCTTTTGGGTTTTCCACATAAAGTATCATGTCGTCTGCGAAAAGAGAGAGTTTGACTTCTTTGCCAATTTGAATACCTTTTATTTCTTTTTGTTGTCTGATTGCTGTTGCTCGGACTTCTAGTACTATGTTGAACAGTAGTGGTGAGAGTGGGTATCCTTGATGTGTTCCTGATCTTAAGGGAAAGGCTCTCAGCTTTTCCCCATTGAGGATGATATTCGCTGTGGCACTGCATGCTCTTAAAAAAAAAAAAAAAAATTCTTAGGATCCTTCAGTAATCTGCTTTTAATATGTTAGACATTTTAGTTTGTCAAAGATTATTATTCATTGTCAGCCAGCTTTACCTGGTTGCAGTGAAGATAGTTTTGTTTTTATGCCATGCCCTCGAGAAATCTATTAGACATCTGGGTAGATAGGATTGCATTAAACTAATAAAGCCCCCTGGTTAAGGGGATAAGCCCTAGATTTAACATTTGAAATCCTTTCCATTAAGTACAGTACTAGCGGGTCTTTCTGCACATTTTGGTGAAGCTTAACCATTTCTGATGGCTCACTATGATCATAATCTTTATTTTAATTTTCATAATTGCTCTTGGTGACCTCCTACTCGGGCTGCCTGCTGAATTTTATGACTAGTGTCCTGTGCTTTACACAACAGATGTAATCGGGTCAATTGATTCAGAAAGGGAGTTTGCTTTCCCTTCTAACTTTTGTTCTGAAAGCACCGAGGAATTCCCCTGTAGAAATAGTGTGGAAAATACTTGGAAATAAAGGGGAGTTGAAGTTGTGTATAGTTCCTGTGGCTTGTTCTGAGTTTTGTGGCTGCCCTGGTGGACTGTTTCCAGAATCTTGAAACAAGTGCTAGGATCTCCCATCAGGCCTGCGGCATCCTTGGTTGCTGGGACTTTTTTTTTTTTTTTTTTTTTGATGTGTTACTTTCCCATTGTCATGAGTTAGAACATCAAATAGAGATAGGTTCTGTGCTACTTTGCTAGGATTACCAATGAACATGTCCTGTATTCCATCTTGAAAATTTCTCCTGTGTTAGGTGTCAGGTTCTTTAAAATGTGTTTCATCTGCTTTATGGGAAGAACTCTTGGCTGGAATTTTAGGCTTTAGCATCGCCTCTTACTAAAATTTGTGTCCTTGAGTTAGCACACAACTCTGGGTTTCATAGTGGTTTTTTGTGTTGCTTTTCCTCCAAATGAAGTTGGTCTACACTGATGACTTCCAACCCATCAAACCCAGGCCCAGATTTGAGAAACCAATTTTTTTTCCCCCATTTAGAGTTCTTATTAGGCAGAATAATTAGCTCTCTTTCCTGCATGCAGGCTCTGGGTTCTGTATCACTCACTGTATGCACAATGCCTGATGACAGTTGCTTCGTAGACCCTCTGGGTTGAGAAGGTGAATGCATAGATGCATAGTGGCCATTCTGAAACTGCTTTGGTATGATATAAATGGTCTTCCAGCCAACCGAAGTCTGACCTCTGTCATTTGGAGCCTATTTTGAAAATGAAGGTTAAAACCCCTCTGGGAGGAAATTGCAGCCTGAAGTCTTGGACCATCCTGTATCACGCCAGTTGCTTCCTCTGCAGGACACAGAAGACTGGGCTGTTCCTTTTCCCTGCTTATTTGCCCTAGGAGGGCCTACTGGACTAATCAGTTTAACCTCTTCTCTCTTAGGCCACTAATCCTATTTCTCCAGCCAAGAAGCTGCAGGATACTAGTAACGTGTCCCATAGCTATTAAAAGATATTGCCGTGCACATTAAGTACTTATTTTCTTCTGCAAAAGGATGACTAAAAGCTTTATTTATGCTTTTGCTTTTTCGTGATACTTCTTTATCTTCTAGTGTAGTCAGGGGAAAAACATAATTTTTATTGTCCTTGCTGATTACATATCTCCACTTTCAGCATTGTAGCAACAGGAGACTTGCTTTCTCATACGTGCTTATATTTTACCAACCCATTATGAACCTTCATTGCCAGAGGTGGAGAAAACAGTGAAAATTAGAATCTTTTTTGGCGTGTGGTATTTTCCGGGAGATTGATTAATTGGACATAAGCACATATCATGATACTTGGTGAACCACAGTATCTTCCATTCCTACAGGTCGAATTTTCTCGTTGAAACCTTCCATGCCCCCCTCCCCCACGTCTTCTGTTTATATGCAGGGAGGGCTTCATTAAAACTGAGATCACTCTACTTCAATCGTAAGCAGGCAGCCAACCCAGATCCTTTAAAACCCTGCTGCAGGTGATAATGAAAACCTAGAGAAGGTGCTAATGAATGGGGAAGTGGTGAAATGCTGCCTGTTGAAACCAGTGTGTTTCTGGGATTTTTGAGGTAGGGGTTGGCAGCCTCTGGTCTGGTGGCAACGGGGTTGCCCATGTACCTTCTCCTCCCGGCTCTTGAATTCCCCCCATTAATTTTGAGTCTGGTGGTGGGTACCTGGCTGTTGGTTATGGCCTTCTCTGAACTTGATTGTCTGAAATGTTGCCATTACTATTACCATGGCCATCTTGATCATTTTGAGTCCTTTCATCGCCTGATTCAGCTTCTGAGAGTCCAGCCTTGGGAAAACTTAAGTACGGAAGAGTTTTGCACAATACACTTGCCCATTGCTTGTTTACTTCCAATAGCAAAGTAGAACCTCCTTATGTCCAGTTCTGTGGGGGGTTGGGGGGGATGACTCAGTCATTAGTACTGTTTATACAAGTGGTTGACAAATCTTCAAGTCACGGCTTAGAATGAGTTTGGTAAAGTGCTCCTGAAGATAGACTCTGTCACTTATAATACATTTTAGTCACTGACAGTGTGAATATAAACAAAATCTGGAGGTAAACCTGTAAGGTGATGGTGACACATGAGCTGATGGATGACTTTTTCCTTCATTTTCTCTAATTTCTTGTGGTTCCTTTAAAGAATTGGACAGTACACTATTTGTATAATGAAATGCCACCTATTGTATAATGAAATATTCAGTAGATATATTTTTTTAAAAAGATTTTTTATTTGAGAGCCTAAGCAGGGGGAGCAGCAGCAGGGGAGGTAGAAGCAGGCTCCCTGCTGAGTGGGGAACCTGATGTGTGGGGCTCGATCCCAGGACCTTGGGATCATGACCTGAGCCAAGGCAGACGCTTAACGACTGAGCCACCCAGGTGCCCAATAGATGGATATTTTAAAGTGAACAAGACCTGCAAAGCAGCTAGAAACGGAGACTTTGGTTAAAAGTAACTCCCTAGGGGTGCCTAGGTGGCTCAGATGGTTAAGCATCTGCCTTCAGCTCAGGTCATGATCTCTGGGTCCTGGGATCGAGCTCCACATCTGGCTCCTGGCTCAGCAGGGAGTCTGCTTCTCCCTCTGCCTCTACCCCCTGCTCATGTACTTTCTCTCTCTCTCTCTCTCTCTCTGTTTTGCACGTGCATGCAAGCGAATAAAAAAAAACTTAAAAAAAAAAAAAAAAAAAACCCTCCCAAAACTAGTCTCTTGGGTGTAGAAGTCTTTTCTTCTGTAAAGACAGTTGGGCAGACAAGGTTGCTAGGAGGAGAAAGCTCCCAGTGGACAGTGTTCTCCGTTGTGTGCCATAGCTTGAGTCCCAGTTCTCAGGGGTAAAGGAATTGGTGGAAAGAGGAGGGAGAGCACTCAGATAGGAGGAGGGCACCAAAGGCAGTAGTGGTATAAATCACACCTGTGTCTTCAGCTCTCTTGCGTTTAGCTTTGTTTTTGTTGCCATCGTGCTTTTTAATGCAGCCAGAATTAAGAATAGTAAGGTCCGTCCCAGGGCGCCTGGGTGGTGCAGTCCATTGAGCATCTGACTCTTGGTTTCAGCTCAGGTTGTGATCTCAGGGCTTGTGAGATTGAGCCCCACGTTGGGCTCACTGTGGTGTCTGCTTGAGATTCTCTCTCCTCCTCTCTCTACCCCTCCCACTAGTGCTCTCTCTAAAATAAATTAGTCTTTAAAAGAACAAAAAACCAGTAAGTTCTGTCCTGATGAGAGAGGCAGCAGAGGCATAAAAACAATCCCAATAAAATTTTTAAAAAGCTTAGATTTAGATTCAGAATGCATTTTGATTGTTAAAGAAAATGTATGTTCCTGATTCTCTTGAAGGGGAGGTAGAATGGTTACAGGACTTTGGAATTAGAACAGGGTTGAAACTTGGCCCTGCCAGTTATTAGCTGAGAATTTTGGACAAGTCACCTAACTTTTCCTACTCCCGAGTTCTCATCTACAAAATGGGAATACCTTTCTTGTAGGCTTGTGTGCTTATTAAATGACAGGTAAGATCCACATAGGCTCTTACTATAGAGTCTGGTTCACAGGATGTACTTGGTAGATGATTTTCATGAACTAATAGTGAAGTCACTGGTATTAAAGACCCAGCGAATGCCATGTTATGGGGAACGTGGTGTGTGGGCACCAGCTTGGAACAGGAGCCTGATCCAGATTCTAAGTGGTTCCTTGGAAGTACAAGTGGACAGCAGAGTAATTGCAGATGGGTTCCTTGCCTAAGACCTTCTTTCTGTTGAACTTGGAAGCAGAGAAAAGGGTAACAAACTATACAGAGCGTAGGGGTATTAATTAGAAATAATATGACAATTATCTAATTCTTTTGCTTTCATTTAATATTTTACAATTTTATAGTCTGATCTCTTGAGCATCTTGAAAAGGAGAAATTTGGTAAAGTGTATTTGTGTCAAGTGTTGATCTTTAGGTGGAGTTTTTACTTTTTTTTTTTTTTTTTTTTTGAGGACTAACTTAACTATTCCCAGGATGGCAGAGGAGCCCTTCACCGTAATAGAATGGTGCATGTCATCCTTGGGTACTAGGCGAACTTAATGGATGCTTGGTTAGTGGCTGCAGAATGTCTGAGTTCTTTAAGAGATCAGATTCATTCACATTTTGGCCTTTCAGTACCCCAGATATTCTTTGCACATAGTAATGAATGGATGGTAAACTATTAGTATGATTCCTCTCTGAAAGATAGAAGCCTAAAGCTAACCTAATGTTGAGAAAGAAACAGAAGCAACTGCTTTGCTCCTTACAGTATAAGAGCAAGTTTAGTGATTTGTGGGGACTACAGTGTTTTTCTTCATTCATCAGCATACAAAACCTGTACCAGCACCTTTCTACTTGTTTCGATTTTTTTGTGTGTGTGTGTGCTGAGTGATGGCACATTTGCTCTGTTCAAATTAACTCAAGATCTCATGGCTGATTCATTTAGTGAATATAGTCCAAACGGCTCCACTCCCACAAAGAAGAGTCTCATTTTCACACTAACAATCCTGTTCTTCTGCTTGATTTCCATAGTTGCATATATTGTGAGGAGCTGGAAATAAATTGAACCAGGGTACGAGGATGAGAGTGCCCTGAAGTTCTGTTAAGGATGTGTGTTCACCTCTGAACAGCGAAATGAGCCTAAAATTCACTGTGAGTTAATTATGATTTTCAACATACTCTTCATTATTCTGACACTTTATAGGTTGGTTGCCTTTTTGTCTCAGCTGCACTCACCTTAAAACTATAGTTGCCTGGAAATCTAGTAGAAAATTTTTCTATAAACTTCCCCTTCCCAAAACACATCTAGTTAGAGCCAAGTGAAGTTAAAAATACAGATTTAGAGGTTCTGAAGCCTGAAAATGGTCCTCAACAGGGAACTTCTCAGGAAATTCCAATTTTCATCACTAGCTGCCATGGACGCTCCTCACTTCGATTCTTTGAAAACCTACGCTCATCAGAAATGATAAATTTGTTAATTTTAAAAACTTGCAGATTCTAGAACCGTTATCATGGTTTCTTAGTGTATTCAGAACTGGATTTGATATGCAGAAAACTGGTGCCCCCCCCTTCCCCCCCCCTCAGGAATCTGTCACACCCCGTGTAATGACTAAACCTCTCAGGAGCTATAAAGTTGACAGGATTAAGTCCTCATCTCATTTATAGAGGAATCCCAGCCTGGCCTTGTAGGTCTGAAATTCTAGAGGGCTTTAACAACTTGAGTTCATTGTCCTCTGAAGAGAAGACTTGGTTGGTTTATTTAGTAGAATACCTAATGCACGTGCGTGTGAATTATGCAAGGGGTAGGTTGAAGAATGTTGACGAACAGCTCAGTAAATTGTGTCCCAAATAACTACTAATTCATTCTAGGCCAGCACCAAAAATATTTCAGATTTTTTAAGGATTCTCTCAAGGAGTTGGGAACAGAAAAGGATTATAGATATATTTATAGTAGGCATAAACTTGCACATAAACTCAAAGTACTTTAAGCAAGCTTGTTGCAATTATTTTAGAGAACCAGAATAAGGAATTATTTGTTGTAGCCACTGTTTAACTCCTGCTAAACCATGCTCGTTGTTTCAGTGTCTCTTGTTTAGCTCTGGTTTTCACCCCTTAAATTTAGTGTTCCTTACACCAGAATTACAGCGGCGATGGCCAGGATGTCCTTGAAGACAATTATATTGTGTATGGAGAGCATGTATGGGGAACTGGGAATCCTCCATATCACCGTGCAACAGCAACTGAGAGGTCTTCTCTGCTGTTCCAGAATACCTTTTCTACTGAGACAGTGCTGGACTTTGTTCCCCAGACCCTAAACGGATTTTACTTTTTTTGTAATATTTGAAGTTGGAGGGAAAAGCTTCCACAGCTGAGGAGTTCAGCAAACCAGGAGAACCTTTCACACTTGTGAGAGGTATTAGGAGTTGTGATTCAAATAAGGTGGCCCTTAATTGACTGGCACTCCCTTTCAATCCTTGGAGGTTAGGTGGGGAAAGACTCCACAGGAGTCTTAGTTGCTAACCAGAAAAATGCCCACTGTTCCCTTGTGGACCCGGGCACTGTATTCTCTGTCACGTGGCTAGCAGGCATGGCGTTGGTCATGGCAAAGTTTCCTCGGCTCTACTGAGAAGTTGGAGATGGAGGCACGGACTGGAAGAAGCCCCAAGGTGGATGAGGAGCTTGTAAACATTGCTTGTGGCAGCAGGAAGCACGGGGGATGACATGGTAGGACTAGCTCCTTAACATAGGTGGTTCAGGGGCCACAGACAGGTCAGACTTAAGGGACAAATGGGGCTTAGTTTCAGCATCCTTCCTGTATACATCTCTTTAGGAAATCTCAAAGCTGTGCTCGTGATCTGAACTGGATAATGAAATTCCTTGGCTCTTCCTGTACATGGTTGAATTCCATGGCTCAGAAACCATAGAGCTTGTGGATGGTCTGTTCCAAAGTGGTACTTAAAAGTCTCAGTGAAGTACAAAGGGGGATTTAGGGAATGAGTTTGGTTTCTTCTTTTTCTTTTGTAGAATAGTGTTCTTTTGTTTATTTTGATTGAAGGAATTTAAGTCTGTTTTTTGTTTCACTTTTGTTTTGGGTAGGTGACTAAGAAGGACACAGAGTTAGGTTTCAACAAGCTCTCAATGATCTATGATGTTTTCTTGGAGGTGATTTGTATGACTTGAGGTTTTGAAGTCTGCTTAGCTGGGTCTGGGGCATGTTCCTGGAGGGAACCAGTCTGAGTGTGAACTTGTCTTTGTGTATGTTGGTAACTGTATCTTGGAGCCCAAATATCAACAAGCCATTCAGCTGAGAGCATCCTTTTTGGATCTTGAAACTTCAGAGCCCAGAACAAGTAATCTCTTTATCCTTTTGTAGTTCTTTCTAGAGATAAGCACATCAATTTTTTAAGCTAAGAGCATGGACTCTACCCAGTCCTGTGCTGCTTTTCAAACAGTTCACTCTTACTGAAGGTGGCCTCTGCTTTTGTAGTGTTTACAGATGTGTAGACTTTAGCTTTTCATTAAGAAAGCAAGTCAGATCCACCTCTCTTACCATAGTCATCTTGGTAACAATGGTGGCTAGTATTTTCTGAGCGTGTGCTCTGCATCAGGCAGCACACCATGCTCACCTTGATTCAACAGCCCAGTGGCATCTGGTTGCCAGGGGAGGTGTGAGGTCTGTTTACCCACAGCCTTGCTTCAGAGGCTTCATATTCTTAAAGTTTTCACCTCCTCTCCTCCTGTCAGCCACTTGCATGTTCCAGGAGGAGTTGAGAGCTTTGCCTTCTGCAGCTGCTTCCTGCATGGAATGCCACCCCTCCCCCGCTGTCGGCCTGGCTACTGTCTCTTGGCTCTTCAGACTGGGTGTTTTCTCCTCTCCTTTGCCCTTCTGTCCTGAACTTTCCAGTGTTTCTGCTATACATCTGTTATAAATGCCCGGTGTTTGTCTAATGCCTTCACTCAATCCTCTGCCCCTTAGGGCAGAGACCTAGTTTTATCTCCTATGTCTCATAGGGTTGGTACACAGGATACAATAGGTAAGGTCAGATTGTTACTTGAGGAAATTATTTTCCTATCCTCGCCAACTAGTGTGGTGCCTTGCAGGTTTTGTGGGTTCTTCAGACATGTCTTGTTTTATGATAGCATCCCGGGAATTTTAGAGATTCTAGAGATCGGATACACTGGAGACTGTCTAAACATGTCCAACAGTTCCATCAACTGTGTCCTTTCATTCATGCAGAAACTCCTTTTGCTTCTGCAGATATATTCATTGTGAGTAAAAGACCTTGCAAAACCTAGCACCACCTAGCCGAGGGCACGCGGAAAACACTGCATGTGTGTTTTGTTTTGCTCAACCTTTATATTTCACACAGGGTAATCTCTTCCCATTGCAATGGCATGGAGTGAATCTTAGAAGAAGCAGTGACTGAGTAAGAATGGGGCAAAGCCAGAACAAAGGAAGCAATGGCTTGCCCCTTTTGGATTTGTTTTCCATGTTTGGTAAATAACCACCCCACCAGCTTTCTGGATGTAAAGAGATCTCCTTACATTCCATAAGTAATAAGTCATGACTTAATGAGGCATATTGTCTATTTAGTGAACTCCTAGTGTTTGTTACAAGTAAATTCATTAAGAAGCACTTTTCCAATAAAGCCCATTTAATTTCTCAAAAAGTATTTGTGCTCTGCACTGTGCTGGCCACAGGGAGAGCGACTGAAATGGACAGGCTAGGGATGGGCTTTTAATTTCATGGGAGTAACAGACAAGGGAACAACCTATACTCAAGGAGGGAAACCATGATAAATGCCACCAGAGAGTCAGACCAAAGTGGTTTGGAGCCAAAGAATAGGAACTGAGGAGGTAACATTTGAATTTGGTCTGAAAGAATGGATGCATTTCATACAAGTAGGAGGGGCAATGCAGGAGAGGGAACGATGTGAGCAGAGAGCGGAGGCATAGAGGTCGGAAGATCTAGAATGGTGAAAGAAGTCAATGTAGTTGAAGTGTAGGGAATGTGGGGGGTAAGAAGGGAGGGTTTAATGCCTGCCCCTTGACCATAATCTGATGGATGGTTTTTCCCTGACGTAGGGGCTTCCACTGCTCCACGGCTGCGCGTTGCTCCTTGTGCGTGGGTTAATATATTCACATGATAATTTTTCTCTCATTTCCTCTTTCCATCCCATCATGGTCCTCTGCGAACCTTCTAATTTTAGACCAATCGATGTGATTTTTCTTTTTCATGGGTGGCTCAGTGAACCCTTTACAAAAGTAATTTCCCACTTGCACACTATTTCAGAACCAAAGAAGGTAAGATCTTATCACATCACATGTTTGCAATGTGGTAGTTTTCCTCATATGCATTCATGACACCCCGCAGGTCTATCTGTAAGCCTCTTTTATAAGAAATGAATATATGTCTCCTTTTAGTAGCAGTGTTTATCTTCACATCTTGATGTCCCTACAGTGTGTTCTTTATAGTGCAGTTGCAGCTTTTCGGAGGGGAGGACCAACTGGAATTAGGAGGGCAGACTTTTGGAAAGTCCCCAAATTCAGCATCGTGTTGGATCTGTGGTATGTATTGAGCAAGACCGTGGGATAAATAGTCTTGGTATAAAATGCATCATGCAAGAGCGGGAGGAAGGATGGAGAAAGGTTTACGAGTTTTGCTGGCCACTTAAAGCCTAATGCAGGAGGGAGGGAGAAAAGGAGAGGGTGTTAGTAGATGACCCGAGCCCCGGACTAAGCACTTGATGATCTCCTGTCACTCCATTTCATCAGAGGAAATGGTTTATCTTAGATATATTTGAAAGTTCATGCTCTTCACCACTAACCTCTTCTCTGATGATTTTACTCTGCCCTTCTCCTGCAGTCACTGTTCTGTTTACCTTCCCCGGTAGATTAACTCTTCACATACCTTGTACCTAGAATAAGTCTTTTGTCATCGTAAGTGTTCAATAAATATTTCTTAAAAGGAAGAGGATTCTCCTTGACAGAAAATTGATTTTATTCAGTGTATATCTGAGAAAGCAGACTTATGAATGTTTAATACCCCTTGATTATCATACACTTAAGCAGAAGTATAAAACCCATGTCAAAGCCTAACATAAATGATTTATTATGCACCATTTAACATTCTCTGAGCCACGGTTTTTCTTCATTATGAATTGAGTGTTGACAATAATGCAGTATTTCTGTTCTTTTTGCTTATATACAGAAAGGATCTGAAATAGGTACCTGTTCCCTTTTCTGAATAGTCAGAAATATGGAGAGACCTTTATGTTCATTATGTGTCCATATCATGACTGGGGTACTCCTGTACTTTCTAAGTTTGCTTTATAATTGAGACTGTGGTAGCTATAAAGCTGCTCCTAAAACCATCCCCACAGATTGCCATAATCTCCCCAGGTATAAAATGATTTCTATATTTTTTGATTTCTAGTGTTAAAGAACCATCACATGGATGACATTTTAGAGGTCCACACAGGTGATCTTTTTGTGCATTTTATTCAGGATGCAACTGTAGTACTTTCAAGGAAAAAAAAAAACCTTTCTGAAGCCAAAAGTTTTCTAAGGTCCTCAATAAATAAAACCTTGATTGCTGTTGATGGAAAAGGTACTTTAAAACAAAACTTACTGTATCCTAGTGACTTTTGCTCAGCTCCACTTTTCATACTGATATGCACCTGTCTACCTTATTAAAAATAAATTGCCTTTGTGTTCTCCTTTCAGGGCCTGGTACTGAGGTTGGAAGCAGATGGGGCAGTTCTTTTCTACGAGGCTAAGGCAATAGTGGATTCTGGGGAGACCTTAATTGACCCATTAACTGAATTGAGCATATGAATTCATTGTAGGGAGCTTGTCAGGGTCTAATAAGAGCCATGAATTTGAAGGCCTGAGCTAGCAGGAACCAGGGGAGAAAGGATGTTAGAGTGGTGGACAAGCTACACTTTGGGGGAGGTGAACTTGGGGAGCCTGTCCACTCTGGCCCATTTTCTTGAAGAGGGCAGATGGGGACAACCTCAGCCAGTAAACTCACATGCATTTCTCCTAGCCTGAAGAAATTACCCCTGGTTCCATATGCTTGACGATCAAAACAAAAGATATGCATGATCCAAAAGTTAGGCTTAAAAAAAAAGGCACTTCATGGTGAGGAGACTTTTAATTAAACCATTGTCTAAATTATTCAATGATCTGAGAAGCACACTGGAGACCTTTCTTCCATGCTGCCCTTTGTAGAACAATAATTGTCAGGTCCATGATCTCTCCTGGTTGCCCTCTTCCCTGCCCCTGCCTGTTTGCAGATAATTTTGTCAGGGCAAAACTAAAATCTCTTGAAAACATTGCTTTTGGGGTGCCAGAAGCAAAGCATGCATAACTGATCTCAAATTTGCAAACAATTTGGAAGTTTAAGTTTTAATGGGACCCTGTTGAGTTAAAACACCCACCCACCCACCCACCTATTTAAGGGAAACCAAAAGGGTCCCAGTGTTCTTTGTGGAAGTCGACGTTGGGAAGTAAAAAGAAACCTGTTGAGTTGAGCAGAAGCACCTAGGCTATTGGCCAAGATTTCCCTGGCTCGGAACCTGAGCTAAGAAAAAGCCCTTGGTCACAGTGGTGGATAAAAGACTTGATGAAAAGATGTGGAGGGCAGGTGAAAAATTATGGCCTGGAAGCCAGAGGCTGACAGGTGACAAATACAGAGGTGACAAACATATCCAGTAAAAGCGATGGCCGTACCTAAAACAATAGTTAAAAATTTTTAAAATTCCAGGGCGCCTGGGTGGCTCAGTTGGTTAAGCGACTGCCTTCGGCTCAGGTCATGATCCTGGAGTCCCTGGATCGAGTCCCGCATCGGGCTCCCTGCTCAGCAGGGAGTCTGCTTCTCCCTCTGACCCTATCCCCTCTCATGTGCGCTCTCTCTCATTCTCTCTCAAATAAATAAATAAAATCTTTAAAAAAAAAATTTTAAAATTCCAAAGTTTTAGAAATTTGGGGCCTTGCTCTTTCTGTACCCTTGTAAATTCTTTGCTCAGACCTTTCAGAATCTTTTAAGCTTATTGTGATTCTAAAAACAGTTTTGATTGTAAATGGGGGTAGAATGGCTTCATAAGGTCTTTTTCTCTCCTGGTTAAAGAACTAATTGGCTTAATTGAAAGCAGTCCTGTTGTGGTCAGAACACCTAGTTGTGGGTCTCCTAAAACCGGGTTTGAATCTGAGCTATACTCTTGCTGGCCTTAGGGCACTCTGGCAAGTTCTTGGTGTTCACCTTTGTCTTGAGGAACCATGGGGAGACTGCTGATTTGCAGCACAGGAGCACAGTTTGTACTCAAAAACATGTAGGGATCATTTGGAATGCTTTGTGGAATGTTCTTGTTCAGAACAGGTGCTGAGTTTACTGCATGCTAACCTTACATCTGCACTTAAGAGGTATCACAAGTGACAAATTCCCTGTATCTATAAGACACCCTACAGGTGCTGTTCTCCTTCACAGGGAGTAACTGACATATGGAGATAGGGCTAACTGTCCAGATCGGTCGCAGTATCATGAACTCAGCATTCCCAAGTGTGATGTCCCAGCTGTCCCCCGACGGCATTTCTATCAGAACATGTGTTTAAAAAAAAAATGAGGTTCAGGGGCGCCTAGGTGGCTCAGTCAGTTAAGCATCTGCCTTCAGCTCAGGTCATGGTCCCAGGGTCCTGGGATCGAGTCCCGCACTGGGCTCTGTGCTCAGCACGGAGTCTGCTCGTCCCTCTCCCTCAGGCCCTCCACCCTGCTTATGTGCTTTCTCTCTCTCTCTCTCTCAAATCTTAAAAAAAAAAAAAAAAAAAAAAAGTTCCTGTAATTTGGGTGTTTCTTTGGAATTCTGTGCATTTGGTTTAAATGTAGCTGATTGGGCATTTTGAAAATCTAGGCTCAATTATCAATTCTGATGACTTTTGTGGCAAATCCCTTGGCGCATTTATTTCCTATTTCTCATTCTTAGCATATGGAGAGCTGCTTTATAGAAGGGAAGGTGTTTCCTTTAAGAGAAGACCCATGTGAACACGACTTTAAAAAATACCAAGTTCCGTACAAGTAGAAAATATTCATACTGAGCTTCGTGGTTGGTTTAGTTGGTTTTGGAGTGAAGGGAGCAGATAGAAGTCTGGGTCTTGCTCTCTGGCCTGGCCCAAATCATCTGACCCAGAGAAAGTCCCCATCTCTCAGTTTGTTTCCGAATCTAAAAATAAATTGAGGGAGTTTGGCTAGCTGTTCCCTGTCCTGTCAATATTTCCAGTCTGGTCTCTCCAGTCTTGACTGGCACCTTTTTCCTCAGACTGTGGAAGGTGGCCGATGGGCTTAGGTCAGAGCTGTGTATTACCCGTAATTCAGATAATATTTTACCGTTCAGCCTCCGTTGACTAGAAATTCAGCCCAAGGTAAACATGTTAAGTGCTGGGGTTCGTCATACTCTTGCTAGCGCAGAGCCTCTGTGCTGCCTCTTAATGAGCATCACCGACAATACCCATTTAATGAGGTCTGAGCTTTGTACTTGGCGGTCTTGTGAAGATTGTTCTAAGGTCCCAAGATTCCCTCCTAAAACAACAAAAGAGGTGTTTGGGGAGGAAAGACCCATGAGTAGAATTGAAACTTTTGCCTTCCCCCCCCCTCCCCATTATCTTATTAAGGATAATTCCCTGAGGCTGACTTCAGCAGAGATGTTGATGAGATTAAAGCAATTGATTCTGGATAAATGATTAATAAACTTGGGGGCCTTGATGTCCTCTTTTTAATCTGTGTATACTGCCCACAAACCAGATGGTGGGTTTTCTCGTGAAAGGTGGCTCTTTGGGCACAAGACAGTGTCTTGAAAGTCCCTATCCAAGACCTGGCACATAATAGACACCTGAAACTTTTTTGTTAAATTCAGCTGAGAATTTTAAAGTCCTTAGTCTCTGAACAAATGTTGGAGAGGAAGAAGCTCTGTGCAGAGGCTGAAGCTGGAAGGATTTGAAATGTGGATAGAGGCCTTGTGTGCGGGACATCAGTAATTATTTATCAATGAAGAGAGCACCCACTGCATCTTACTGTGTGGGAGAATCTCCTGGGGGCCTCATTTAAAAATGCGTCTCCAGCATCTGAGATTCTGATTCTGTGTGTCTGGTTGAGACCCAGGAATCTGGATTGACCCAGGGTCTGTGTACCAGATGTGGAGGAAGCTGTGTTTTAAGTCCAACATCTAGATGCATATGCACTGTAGAGCTCCTCGGCAATTGTAAAATTAGACCTCTAACTGAAACCACCTAAGTAATGTGCGCGTGCACGCGCATGCGTGTGTGTTGCTTATTTAAATACTAAATCTGCTTATTAAGACACCATTTTGCAGCCAAATTCGTAGATGTTTGTGTGGTACTGGTCAATCAGTGATTCTTTCCAATGTAAGCAGTGATATATTTACAGTTTCCCATGAGGTGATAGTCTGTCGCATAGAACTTAAACTTTTAGTTCAATCTTTGTGACTTTATTGTTAGATGTATTCTTAACATACCCTGAAATCCTTACTTTTTTTTTTTTAAGCCAGAGCCCAGATAAGTACAGTGACCCTTGAACGAGGTAGGAATTGAGATGCTGACCCCTGCACAGTTGAAAAGTCCAAGTATAACTTTTGACTCCTCAGAAACTTAATAGCCTATTGACTGGATACCTTCCTGAGAAGTCAGTTAACATATATGTTAATTTGTATGCTATGTGTGTTGTATGCTATATTCTTATGATACATCTACAGTACTATATTTATAAAAAACCAAGATCACATATAAGTGGGCTCACACAGTTCAGACCCATGTTGTTCAAGGGTCATCTGTCTAAGGGAAACTCGACAGAAAATTGCTAAGAAACGGGTGGGTGAGCCAAGATGCACAACTCAGGGTGTTCCTCACTGCTCTGTCACAGGGAAAAATTAGCAGTAACCTAAGATGGCCGCTTGTTCTGGTCCCCACATACAGTTAAATACACAGCTGTTAACTGAAAGTGCAGAAGTTCTGGAAAGATGTTTGCTATATGGGTAAATGAGAAAACAGGTTTAGGAACGTTGTAAATCCATAATAGAGCTAATATTTATGGATTACTTACTATGTGGCAGATACTTGAAATGTATTCTTTAATCCTCACTAAACCTTATGAGTCTGAAGTGGTATTATCCCTGTTTTCTGATGGATGTGTGGCTCAGAGAAGGAAAGTAACTTGCCCAAGGTCACACAGCCTCCAAGTGGCCACCAGAGCTCTTGCACTGTTGTGTGATGTTGCTCCTACATCAATCGGTAGATATTTTAAAGGCATGTGAAGATACTCACCAAAATGTCCATAATGTTTCAGTGGTACGAGTAGGGTTTTGTTTTTCTGCTTCTCTGAATTTTCTCATTTTTCCCCAACCGTCAGTTACTAAGTAAACCAACAAATCACCCTCTAATGGCTCTCTAAAAGTGTCAAGTTGGCTGTTGGTATTGCTTTTGTCTTTGAAGGATTTACTGGACAGCCATCACAGAGAAGCCAAACCAGTTAGCTGCCAGGGGGAAGGTGCCGCTGACATCCTCCTGTGGTCATGATCAGTTTCTGTGCTGTGATGGGGTAGGCTGTCTCACGGTTTGTAACCGATCAAGTATTCCAGGCTTGGATGTAGATTAGATGCTAAAACCCTGAGGACCCTTTAATCTGTGGACCCCAGCCCTTAAGCAAATCCCTCAGTTAATCAGGAGATCAGTGTGTCATGGGTTAGTGGCTTCATTTCCAGGGGTGGGGGCCGGGCTGCTGCCCTGGGGAGGCTAGCCCTGCCCTGCCCTGCCCTTCCCTCCCCTCTTCCCCCCCTCACTTCTTCCCCCCTCCCCTCCCCCCTCCTATGTTGGGGGCATGTCCTCCATCTTCATGGGGCTGGTGCTGCAGGTCTGTCTCTGCTGGAGGAGGGGGCTTTGTGCTGCCTTGGGGAGGCCGGAGTCCCAGCTCACTGTGCTTTCTCCTGAGCTTTCCCATCCAATTCTTTCTTTCACCTCCAGCTCACCCCACCTGACCCAGCTTCCTTACCCCAAGGGTCTGCCTCCTTGCCTGCTGTTCTGTGTGCGGTGTTAGCATCCCCTGTGGAGGCGTGCTGAGGTCTTTGTCCTTGTTAAGAGACCGAAGCCCTGCTTTTCCTGCTGGATTTGTTGCTCTCGAGGTCATGCGGCTGTCGCCTCTCACCTCTGCTCTTCACATGGCCGTTGCTCGTTACCATGGCACCAGTCGGCCACTGTCTAATATCCTAGCCTGTCATCCAGTCCCCGCTGCACCTCCGCCCCCTGAACTAAGCAAACAAGTCCAGGTTGACAACGTGAAAGGAGCTGGATTCCAGGTCTGGGGGGATTCCTGGTCCTCAGTGAAGTAATTACATTTGCAATGACATTACAATTGCCATTTTACTGAGCGTGTGCCAAGTGCTGGCACCTGCCAGCTACCTTTCTTGCTCTGTTGAATCTTCATGTGTACGGCCTCGAGGCGAGTGTAACTTCATGGAGGTGTTTGCTGTTGAATGGAGAAATTCATCCTAGCGGTGTCCTCTGCAGAGGACTTCGGAGCAGAAGTTCTGGGAGGACTGGGCGTGGAGAAGAGAGGGAGCAGCATGTGGTCGTTCCTAGTCCTAGCTGAAAGCGCTTCCGAAGAAGGTGGTGCCCAGATTTGGTTAACAATATTTACTGCCCGTTCACCTGGAAACACGTGAATCTCCAAAGACTTGAAGGGCGCTGGCTTTTTACAAAGGGCAGCGTTTCCATTGGACTTGCTAGCTGAAGACAGATGATAATTAGGGGGCTGTACAGTGATGGATGGTTTGCACTTCTCTGGTCTCCTGCTTCAGAAATGGAGTCGGGTGCTTCCAGCCGGTCTCCTTGCTTGTCTGCATTTTGCCCTGTTGGCTGATGGCTTCTTGGTGAAGCCCATTTCCGTCTTTGGGGAAAAGCATCCCGTGTTTCCTGCATTCCAAATGTTCAGTATGAGCCACAGGTTCCTTTAACAGGTTGCGGTGTTAAGGCTTTGGGGGTGGTTCCTGCATGTGCATGTCTCTGTTTCCTCCTGTTCCCTCGGGGCTTCTTTTATCCTTCAGGTCATCTGCCAGGGAAATGCTAAGTTGGCAGGAAAGAGCTACAGAGGCTCCCAGCTCTGGAGAAGCTCATGGTTCCTGGCTTCTTAGGCTTGCCCTGCCCATCGGAACCATGTGGACCTGGCATGTTGCTTAACCCTCAGCTGTAAAGGGGGGATACTGGTACTTGCCTCACTGTTGTGTTGAGTTGTGAAGATCCACTGAGGTCACGGATACTGAAGTGCTAGGACGCTTGTAAGCCATGATTTATGATCTCCGGAAAGATGCCCTTGTTTGTTCAGTGCATATGTGTTGAATTCTGTATGTTGGGCGCAGGGCTATATATACCAGCTGTCCTCAGGGTACAGTCCTAGGACCGGCAGCCTCAGCTTGATGTAAATGTTGGTCCGTGGGCCCCTCTACAACCTGCTGAGTCAGAATGTCTGGGGCCCAGGAATCTGTGTTGTAGCAAGCCCTCTTGTTGGTACTGAGATGTACAAGTTTGACAAGAGGCCTTGGCACGGTAGGAAGGATGCAGAGACAAATAAGCAAAGTACTGTGGGTGAGGATGGCCTAGGTAGCGGAAGGCAGTAGTGCAGGGGAACAAGTGGGTCTGCTGGCTGAGGAACTCTGGTTTTTGGGCTCTGGTGTAAGACACGGATGCAGATCTGATGAACTATCCTGGACATCCTGGCAGGGGGTGGGTGGCAGAGAGGGTAGGTAGGAGGTCCACCTGTAAACCCTTACCTTGGGTTGTGGCATCTCGCTGTGCGTGGGGAGAGCAGACTGGAATTGTGAGTACACACTGGGAAGGTAAGTTGGGGCTCCCCTCCTCTACTGGTTTTGCTTGGCACAGGGAGGCAAGGAAGCCTTGCCTAACTGGGACAGGGAAGATGCTGGAAGTACACCAAGCCAGTCTAGGGCTTGAGTTCAATCTCCTGTAAAGGGTCGTGCTCCCCTCCCCCTGCCCCAAGACTTAGATTTTTTTTTTTTTTTTTTAGAGCAGTTTTAGGTTCACAGAAAAATTGAGGAAGGTGGAGATTTCCCATTTACTCCCTAGCCCCACAAACACGTAGCCCTCTTCCACCAACATCCCCCACCAGGGTCGTGCATTTGTTACTACTGATGAACCTACGCAGACTCATCCTAATCACCCAAAGTCTACAATTAACTACAGTTCATGCTTGGTGTTGTCCGTTCTGTGGGGTTCGGACCAATGTATAATGACATGGGTCCATCATTATAGTCCCATTCAGAATATTTTTACTGCCCTAAAAATTCTGAGCCTATACCTCTCCTTCTACTGAAATGACTGACCTTTGGTTGTCTTTCTAGTGGTTCCCCCCCCCCCAAATGTCATGTAATTGGAATCATACCATATATGGACTCTTCAGTTTGGCTCCCCACTTTCACTTAGTACTGCACATGTATGTTTCCTCCACGTCTTTCCATGGCTTGATGCTCAACATGGCTTTTGGGTTATGGAATAAGCCATGTGAATAAAAGGTACAACATAGGGAATATGGTCAATGGTATTATAATACTGTAATAATAGCTATACTTGTGGTTGAGCATAACATGTAGAGCTGTTGAATCACTATTTGTGTGTCAACTAGACTCATTAAAAAATTTTTAAAAATTAAGATCTCCACAAAACTATAGGTTTAGTTTTTTGAAGAAATAAATGCCCCAGTTTTATTTTACTCTAAAATCGAGCCTGACTGCTAAGACACAGTCCAATTTAGGAAGTGTTTTGGCATTGCTCCCAGCGGGCAATTCGAGAAGCACATGTAATGAAAATGAGAATGTAAAGATTCGTGTGGGCTGCTTCATAGGGAATTAAAAATTATTTGACTTTATGGGAAAGACTTGGTTGTTCACCCATACTTACATGCCTTTACTTATATTTAGCTATGTAAATAGCCTTCGTATAGTTTATATTAGGACGTTGTGCATCTGCTTGGCTTCCCCATGATTGCCTTTGTAAAAATGCAATTAATAGTACATACCTCATGAGGTGGTTGAGGTTAGTTGAGTTGATAGGTTAAAAGGCTTAGAATAAAGCGTGATGCTTAATAAATACTGGTTATACTTATTAAATAATTCCATTTATTTTCTTTAAAGATTTTAGAAAGCGTGCAAGCAGGGAGAGAGGCAGAGGCAGAGGGGGAGAGAGAATCTTAAGCAGACTCCCTGCTGAGCGTGGAACCCAACAGGAACCTCAGTCTCATGACCCTGAGATCACGACCTGAGCTGAAACCGAGTCGGATGCTTAACTGAGGTGCCCTCTCTCTTAATATTTCTAATACACAGTTAAGCCACCGGCATAATCAGCACTTCTCCCTCGAATGTTAAATGCTGCTATAATAATCTTTTTTTTTTTAAAGATTTTATTTATTTGAGAGAGAGAGAATGAGAGATAGAGAGCACGAGAGGGAAGAGGGGCAGAGGGAGAAGCAGACTCCCCGCCGAGCAGGGAGCCCGATGTGGGACTCGATCCCGGGACTCCAGGATCATGACCTGAGCCGAAGGCAGTCGCTTAACCAACTGAGCCACCCAGGCACCCAACTGCTATAATAATCATAAGTTGTATAATTACATGTTAATTATTTTTGCCCGCTGTAAAGGAATGATAAACTGTTATGAATAACTTAATGAGATAAGTCTAACATTGTTTATTATCTTAAAACCTATTTTTCCCCTTAGTTATAATAACCTAGATTCAGAAAGGCAGTTGTAGAACCAGGTAGCAGAAGGGATTGGTTTGTGAAGTTACTGGTCCTTGAAACCGCTCAACAGATGAAATGTTGCTAGGGCTTCCATGAATGGCACCAGTGATGGTTAAAAGCAAAACCAGACAGGTGAAAAATGCCACCTGCTATGGAATTTACATTTGTTTCTTATAAAGAATCCTCTACCAAGGTGTGTTTTTCTACTCCAGCCCAAACATGACAGAAGTTGTGAATGTACGAGAAGCTCATGGAGCTGTTTGGGGATGGCTTAAGGCCAGTTACAAGTTCACATCGGTAGCATGGGGTGCCATCGCTGTCTTCAGGGAGTTCCCAGTTTAGGAAAACAGTGGGGGGTGGGGTGGGGTATGTTTGGGTGGGTGGCTGGTGGAGGTAACGAATGTACCTGGCGGAAGGTTTCCAGTAGTGACGAGCCCATGCTCATCTTTCAGCCAGGGAGACCTGACCACTGAGAAGCAGCATGAGAAGGAGGGGCCCGCAGAGTTTAATTTTGAAGGGAGGGAAAGGATCGGACAGTAAGGCTGCAGAAGTAGCATAAGGCCAGTCTGGAATCCGTTGTATGAGCCATCAAAGAGACTTACTGGAAGACATGTTTAGTGTGGAGCAGAAAAATGGATATGGATTTGCTAGTACATGAAGTTAAAAAAAATGAAATGAGACCCCATCCCCACTGTCTTAGTTTTTAAAGATTTATTTATTTTGGAGAGCAAGGGAGTGCGAGCTAGTGCTTGGTGGGGTGGGGGGCAGAGGGAGAGAGAGATTCTCAAGCAGACTCAGCATCTAGCAGAGTCGAACTCAGGGCTCGATCTCATGACCCTGAGATCATGACCTGAGCCTAAATAAGAGTCAGACGCTCAACCACTGAGTCCCCCAGGTGTCCCAGCCCACTGTCAGTTTTCAAACCTTACTGCTCTGCCTGCTGGATTCTAAGAAACAGAACAAGTTGTTATTTTGCCGTCATCCTTAAGTTGTTCTGTGACTTCTCTCTGACCCGTTGTCTCAAAAACATGTGGCCAGTCAAAAATATTTTATTCTTGTTTGGAGAGTTGTGTAGTAATCAGGAAAGGACTTGAAGCTCCTTTTGAAATGCATGCTGGTGACATGATTAGGCCTGTCTTGGTTTCTCCAACAATAAGGTGCTCAGAGCGCATAACGGCGGGACACCGAGTGATGTGAGAGATGGTGACGTTCTGACTCTTTGTTAATCTCATACAGAAAACTATTAGACGTGGATTAATTTTGTAGGAGGGAATGTGCAAAGCAAGGAAGGGCCTGGCTGGGGGAGCTGCCTTGGTGGAGGAAAAAAACTTGGTGCCTCCCCAGGCCTTTGCCTCCAGGGTGGCCAGAGGGATGGGCGGGCCACGCTTGTGGGAAAGGCCACGGGCTGCAGGTTGGGAGGAGATCCACCCAGTCTTACTCGGTGCTAGAGGAAATGGCTTTCAGCTTTGAATAAAGAGTAGGTCATTAAATACTGGCTTCTGCTATTATCATTTTTATTTTAAAGCAACTGCTTTAACATCTAATAAACAGAAAAACTAGAAAGTAGAGGAAAAAAAGCTTAAACCTAGTGGTTCTCAACCAGGGGTGATTTTGCTTTCCGGGGGACATCTGGCAATGTCTGGAGACCATTTTGATTGTCACAGCTGAGGGTGGGGCATGCTGCTGGCATTTAGTGGGCAGAGGCTGGGGCTGCTCAGCATCTTACCTGCAACGGGGCAGACCCCCATGGCCAAGAACCACCCAGCTCCAAAATGCCAGTAGTGCTCAGGGGAACATATCCTACAGTAATCCAACACAATTTGCTTTCTTTTGGTTTATTTTTCATTTTATGTGCAGATATACATAGCATACATGGTTTTGTATCTAACTACTTTGAGTAAACACTATATCCTAATGACTGGGACGACTAGTAACCTCAGGGTTATTCTGTGTCTTCCAGACATTGCATCACCTGTTTCTTTACTACAAATAATCTAATTTACTGCTCTTGTGAATGACTTATAATGCACAGTTTTGTGCATTTGGCTTTTTCCGAATTGCCAATTATTTCTTGAAGGTAGGATTGACGAGTGCTCGTATTTTTCTAAGGGGCAGACTTTTAAATGGTTCTTGGCAAATATTTTTAAATTGCTTTCCAAAGGCATGGCACTAATTTCAGGGTATGATCAGCAGTGAATGGACTTCCTGTTTGCTTGTGTTTTTGCCAGCATAAAGCATCTATGTTTAGGGGAAAAAGAACCTTTTTAAAAAATTTTTGCTAATTCAGTAGGCAAAAAGTGGTATTTCTTTGACTAGCCCTTTACAGTGTGCTTTTTGGTGAGAACTCTTGTTTCTCCCAAAGCCAGTGAGAAAGCCACTATCCTCATGGGCATCAGAAGCTATGTTTACTCAGTAAGGTTATTATGACAAATTCTAGATCAGTGGAATAATGCCTGTGCTGACTACAAGGAATTTATTAAGAAAATATGATAGTTTCAACTTTCAGGACTTTTTGAAGAACCAGAGTCATTTGAAGTATCATGGAAAATTTTGTCAAATTATAAGAAAGTAAAATAGTTTTTGATGAAATGATTAAAGTCAAAATATATTTAGGTATAATTTAGGGTTCCATTACACTTAACCCTATATTTGTGCATTTTATGGGGCACTTAGGGCTCTCCAACATTTCTTAGAATGTATCTGTGGGGCACACAGAATGGTCAGTAATTACATATTAAACATCAGTGAATAAATTTATACCCATACCATATGGCTCAGAGTATAATTTTCTACTGAAATGATTAGAGGATTATAGTTGAGCATTACCTTTTGATGGGCTGTTGGTCTTGGTTATGAATTACTTGATGCTGAAGCACTGACTGGGAATAAAACCCCCAATTACCTCACTTTGTCAGTGGTAAGCCAGTTTTCTGGAATAGCGGTTTGTCTTAGAGTAGGGCTTCAGAAACCTATGGTCCAAGTAGGCATTTTCTTGTGTTTTCTGATGGAGTTACAAATAGAGGATAGCAATGAAAAAATGATCTCTTATTTAAATAATAAGATTGAGTTCTTTTGGGTGGAAAGTGTTCTATTCCTACTTTCATAGTGCTTCGGTTTTTCTGTGGGGCAGGAAGAGGGAACCATTCCAAGTATGTTTCTTTAAAGTTTGTTTGAAATTGGGTGCCTTGGCTCAGTCAGTTAAGTGTCTGCCTTGGGCTCAGGTCATGATTCCCAGCCGCAGGGTCGAGTCCCGCGTTGGGCTCCCTGTTCAGTGGGGGAGTCTGCTTCTCCCGCTCCCTCTCCCCTCTTGTGCGTGTGCTCTCTCTCAAATAAATAGAATCTTAAAAAAAAAAAAAAGTTTGAACCTGACCTTGCTTTTTCAGTTCTTCCAACATTCTAAATTATCTTTGTGCTAGGATGTACGAGTAAATACCTGAACCGGGATTTTGAGAACTCTGCCTTCTTCCTCTGTCTTGTAAACCTTATATATTGCATAGTATCTTTCTGAGATATGAAGCAGTTTTGCTTCATTTGTTTTAGGTGGGCACACCTAGGTCAGATAGCCATTTGATATGTTGTCTAATTGGGACAGTGGGTGTAGACCAGGACTGTCCTGGGCAAACACAGTGTGGGTCATTCTTTGTTCTGTGTTCATGGACCCTTTTGCTACTTTCTGTCCTCTGCCTGTCAACCTAGAGTTTAAGAGCCAGGGGCGCCTGTCTGGCTCAGTCCGTGGGGCATGTGACTCTTGATCTTAGGGTTGTGAGTTCAAGCCCCACATTCAGTATAGAGATGACTTAAAATCTTAAAAATAGGAAAGAGCTTTGAATCAAGTACTTAAATTGCTCTGACTAGTTTTACATTTACTATAGAAGATACTTGAAGACCATGGTTTTTGTTTTTGTGGGAATCAGGTGTAAGAATTCATCCTAGGATTAGCCACCAGAATCAGACACACATGCACGTGGGATTTTGGTCATGTTTTATGAGGCTCTGCCCTTTTCCTCACTATGTGGTATCACTGATAAGTTATAAATTTTATTTTTATTGAAACATGTTTAAAATCTAAAATGGAACATATTCTTGATTTACAAAAACAGAACAGTACAAGATAAAAAAAAAAAAAAGTCTTTCCCTTGCCACAGGCCCATTTCAGATATAATCACCATTGAGTTCTCTCGTGTACTTTTTCAGAATTTTGCTTTTGGCTCTTTTATTGTTTTTTTTAACCCACTTTGTATCCTACAGTTCTGCAACTTGCTTTTTCACTAACAACGTAGATCTTGAAACTCCTTCCACATCAGCACATAGAGAACTTTGCAATAGTTCATAGTGTTCCATTATGTGGATGTGCCATAATTTATTTAGCATTTTCCTGCTGATGAACATTTAAGTCACCTGCTGGGTTGTGACTTTTAAACAGAGCTGCAGTGACATGCTTGGACTGCCTGGGCTTGAA
Source organism: Callorhinus ursinus (assembly GCF_003265705.2). NCBI lineage: Eukaryota > Metazoa > Chordata > Mammalia > Carnivora > Otariidae > Callorhinus > Callorhinus ursinus. The sequence continues at coordinate 6,347,706 of NW_027397112.1, forward strand.
TTCCTGGCTCTACCCATTGCTACCTCTTGGGCTTTGAACAAGTTGCTCTACCACTCTTGGACTTCGGTTTCTTCTCTGTAAAGGGGGATGGTAATACCTACCTTCGAGGATTTTATGAGTAGTAAAATAGCTAATGCGTATGATGCACTTAAAACAGTGACCGGGGGCATGGTGCGTGCTCGGTAATTGGCAGCTCTAGCCCCGGCTGCATATGTCTTTGCACACTTAAGAATATATTCTGGGGTGCCTGGGTGGCTCATTAGGTTAAGCGTCTGACTCTTGAAATGGCTCAGGTCATGTTCTCAAGGTTGTGGGATGGAGCCCTGTGTCAGGCTCCATGCTCAGCCTGGAGTCTGCTCTGGACTCTGCTCCGGATTCTCTCTTTCTCCCTCTCCATCTGCCCCTTCCCCTGTGTGCACTCCCTCTTTTTCTCTCCCTCACCCTAAAATAAAAATCTTTAAAATATATATATTCCTAAAAGACTTAGATTGCTGGTTTTAAAAAAATGTGCAATTCAGATTTCGATGGGGATTCCCAGTTGTCCTAGGCTAATGTTGCACTAAGTTACTCTCCACTAGTTAGTAAACTTATGTTCTTTGAAAAGGCGTGGTTTCTTTCTTTCTTTTTTTTTTTTTTCTTAGCATAAGGCTTAAAAGCAAGTTCCTTCATTACTTCCTTCTACTTATCTCTGGTTTTGACTACATAATGACACATCTTACAAAATGCTGGTGTGACAGGTACATTTTACAGCTCTCCTGTGGAGGAGTTGAGGAAATGTGAAGAATCTCAATGGTCTTTGGACTTGTGGTTGAAATTTTCTCCCTCATTGTTTCAATACAGTGTGCTTGAACAAGAGTAAAGGTTATCTTCTGTGTGTTTAATGTTTCTTGGCATTTGCATGTGAACAGGTACATCCGGTTTGATGAACAATGTGGAGACCCATTTGGATGACTGACATCAGCTTGTGGTAAAACAGGAAAAGTGTTTGGAGATAAGTTTTCTTTCTTGTTGGGTGGGGCTGGAGGGCAAGTGCAGTGCTGCCCGGGTGGATAATAGCAGGGCAGACCGAGGAGTTGAGGTTTCTGCTGGCAGCACGTGGTGAGGCCTTGTTAGCTAGCACAGGGTCAGATCATGTTTAATAGCTGGCTCTCCCCACTGTGGGGGACAGCTAGGAAGGGAGCCAAGTTGAGTGAGGCTGCTGGAGGGGCTCTTGGCAGTGCCTGGGAAGCACCTGGCATGCCCGGGAGTGCCTGTCTCCTGGAGTTGGTGACGACCCTCTCCTTTTCGTGGAGATTCGCAAGGCGCTCTTCATCTTGACCTTCCTGCAGGACTAAGAGGGAAGGGTCATGGGGAAAGCGGTGTCTCCAGAGAACAGTGAGATCGTAGGCCTGGCCATCACTGGCTTCACTGCTGCCCCTGGTCTGTGGGGCCCCCACTGGGGGGGGGCCCACTGCTGCCCCACCTGCTCTCCCAGGGGAGCCCCAGGAGCCGGGGCAGGTGGATGGGAGGTTAGAGCAAGGCTTGAGAGCGTGATGAGTGTGCGGCCAGCCTGCTGTGCAGATCTCCCAGATGGCTCCCCACTTGACCTTGGCTAGGAACACAGCCCCCTGGCTCCTTATCACAAGTGGTCTTGTTCTACGGTGTCCAGCTCCTTGCTCCTTCATTGTTGTTCACCACCTTTCTTGGTGTGGAGTTAGCCTCCCCTTGAAATTGGCATCTCAGCTTTAAAAAAAATAATGGAGCAGAAAACTTCTATGCTTGAGAAAGCAGGTGAGGACCATGGAGCAGGGATGGGACGCACATGACCCTGAGGTGCCAGGGGCTGAGGAAAGGCCCCAACAGTAGCTTCCTTGACAGTCTGTCATGACCTTATAGAGACTTGGGAGGGGGGCGGGGGAAGGACAGGGAGGGAGGGGGTAAGGTTTTAGCTTTCTGTGCAATCGGACATTCTTTTGTATAGAACCTAAGACTTTTGGAGGCAGATTAGACCTTAGAGATCCGAATCACTATTAACCACTTCATGGTCACAGTGCTGTTGCCGAACTTGGAGAAAATTAGGACCCTCTCCCTGGGAAAATGCACACAGTATGCCCACACCAAAGTGCATGCATGCGAAGAGGGGTTTGCTGGTGCCTAAGGTTTGTCAGTACCGCATCGTGGGGCCGCTGCTTCGTTCCCGCGAAGGACTGAGGTCAGCTTAGGTCAAGGTAGGAGCAGTGACTTGCCCAGAGTTACACAGTTAGACGTAACAAGGCACAAGTCCTCAGTCTTCAGAGCCCTGTCTTGCCTTTTCTACTCTGCCACTTGCCTCGGTGGGGACGATGACCTCATTTTTTAAGACCTGAGAGTAATAGAGGATATTTTCTTTATCAAATGGATGTTACTAAGAAACACATAGATGTGGAAGAAAGAAAGGTGTGGGGAAATAGTCCATGGACATTCCTGGTGAAAGACTCATTTAAGCCATTGATAGGACCATCAGGATTTTATTTAAGAAATAACATGTACTGCAATAGTCTTAAACAGGGCGGCACCCCCTCATTCAGCTTACAGCTGTGCAGTCAACCTGAGGTACAGACTGCCTTTTTTTTCTTAAGATTTATTTTAAGAGAGAGGGAGGGAGGGAGGAGCAGAGGGAGAGAGAAAATCCCAAGCAAACTCCCTGCTGAGTGCAGAGCCCACCTCAAGGCTGTCCCACAACCCTGAGATCATGACCTGAGCCAAAATCAAGTTGGACCCTAACCGACTGAGCCACCCAGGTGCCCCAAAAGCTGCTTTTCTTTTGCTCACATCCTCCCTGGGACATCATCAGAAGGCCTCCATATAGAAGGTGCTTGGGTAGATGTCTGGTAGAATTGAATTCCACTTCTGTGAAAGGACTGGGGCTGGGGGAGGGGAGGAAGAGAGGTGTATGGCTTCCCGTGGGTTTGTGCCTCCCTAGAGGCACAACCCCTCCTTTGGCAGCATGGCATGTGTGAGCAACATAGCTGACCTTGGTTAGACTTGGTTGGGGTGAGTGGGCTCTCCAGCCTTGTGACCTGCATGGCCTCTCTCTCCATGTCCCCCCACTCCGCCGTAGGAGGGCACCCCTGTAGGGTTGTGAGGACTGGAGAGAATGTAAATAAAAAGGAGGACAGTACTGACCAGGTCCTCAGGGAATAGAGGTAGGTACCACCTTCAGCATTGTCTCCTATTGTAACTGTCATCGTCCCAAGCCAGGATGGTTGATGGGGAGTCGGGGTCTGGCACAACTGTGTGCTGTGCAGTGTTCTGGTCGTGTTTGAAGCGTGTCACTGCTGCTGTGCAGATCGTGGCCAAGGAGCAAAGTTGGTATGGCATCCCCACCTTTTGTGATCAGGCTGTTCAGTTTAAAAATGGCCATCTGTTTGTTTGACACGTGGGTCGACCCCAGAATTTCATTTTCCTATACAGTCTTAACATTCTTTTGTACAAAGTGCAGTACAGATTTATTGATGCAGAGTGCACACGAACGGTGGCTTATCCCTTTGTAAATAATCCAAGCGAAAACAAGTTGCTTGGAACAATGTAAAATCATGAAGGACAAACTATTTTGCAAGGTAGAAGCATCCCAGAATACTGAAAAAAAATATATATGTATAATTGTGATATAAACGGTCATGTTAATAGCTTAGCATTCCTGGTCTCCTTGGGCTACAATAGCTGAAATTGGGTTATGTGAAATAACTTTCAAGAGCTATCCCTGAGCCAACAAAGAACTGCATCAGTCAACTCCCACTCAGCTTTTTGTTTAAGGAACACTGCTTTTTAATCTTTAAAAATAAATAATAAAAAAAAAAGCCAAACTGTTTCCACAGATGTGTTTCTGAGTTGTCAACAGGGCAGGCAGTGATTTTATGGAGGATGGAGGGAAAATGCTGCAAACTTTGATCTCAGAACTTCCCAGTGATTATCCTATTGACACTCCAGAGATGAAATCCCATCTTTGTTCCCATAATAGTCCTGCTTAGCTGGGGCTTATTCAGATGACCTGTTTTGGGATCTTCAAAAGGAGTTTCCCAGGAGATTCTGTGGGCTTCTCCATTGTTTGAATCTTTTTTCCTTTTAAAATATTTGAGAGAGAGCACATGAGAACCTGAAGCAGACTCCATGCCGAGCGTAGAGCCCAACGTGGGGCTTGATCCCACGACTGCAACATCGCGACCTGAACTGAAACCAAGAGTTAAATTGCCTGAAACTTTTAGCACGACTAGCAAAGCGTCCAGGAGCTTAGTCTCTGAGGGGGTGAACAGCCGTGATCTTCCAAGAAGGAAGGAGGGTGTAGATAGCAACCTGACCCCAGTCGTGGAATGAGAGGCTGGTCTCCTCTCTACCAAGGATCAATCAAATAGAGCCAGAGAACCAGCGCCAGGAGCCATTAGCCTATGAAGCTGAGGCACCAAATCTGCAAGGCAGAGGGGTCTCTTGGCAACCTCCCAGTGTTTCAGAGATGAAATCAGATCCTCCTGAGATACTCTGGTAGAGTCTATGCTTGGGGTGAAAAGGGATTTTCGAGCTGAGGGATCTGTTGAACTCCTCTTTGGCCAGCCTTTCAGTAGAGAATTGAAAATACTAACATGAGCCTTCCGGTGTTTTCCACTCTCCACCCCGTTGGCCATGAGCCTTGGCTGTCCGTTGCTCTAGATCTGTCCCCTGAGTGCTGGGGGCCTGGAATGAGCTTTCAGAGCAGCAGGTAGGAGAATGCCATCTATCCCTTCTGTCTTGGTTTGTATGGCCATGTCAGGAGTGTTCACCCTGTACCCCCCCCCGGGGGGGGGCAACTTCTGGATGCTTCAAGGTACCATTCAACCTTCCACATGCTTTGTGATTCATTCACTTGTTCATTCCACAAATACAGTGATTGCTTCTCACATGTTACTTGAATGCCCCCTTCTCCCTCCTTACGTAGAACCTCCTACTTGCCCGTCAGAGCACCTGGGGCATTACTCATTGTGCTCATATGCTGCTGCTGGTGGACAGATGGTCCCTGGGGTCAGGGCAGAGGCTGGTGGGTGGTTCCATCCTCTGCATCTACCATGGTGCCGTGCCTGGGGGTGGGTGCTCTGATGCTTATTGGATGGAAAAGTTCTATGCTATGCCTACTCCATCACCCGTCTACACACACACACACACACACACACACGTACACACGTGTATGCACACACATGTGCACGTACATACTTATCATGTGATCTGAAAGTAAGCTGCAGCCATGATGGCACTAAATCCCCGATTACTTGGGTTTTATAAAAGGAATAAGAGGCCATTATGAAGTGTCTTACGGAGGAATGTGGTGCTTTGAGAGTACGGAGCAGGGAAAATTACCTTCTAAACTGGAACAGTTAGAAATGGTTTCATCGGAAAGGTAACATCTCAGCTAAGCTAGGTGCACAGACCCAAACTTGCAAAGCTTACAGTATCCTTGTCTAACATTTTAACAGGGAAGAGGTATGATCTCACAATTAGTATTTTCTTGAAAAACCTTGAACTTTACCATATTTGGAGCCCTGGCTTTTACGATTCCCCTGTGATTTTTGCAATAACCACACTGATTCTTTCCTTAGCCTTTCAGGGGCTGTCATTGAAAAAGTACCTTTAATTTTGCTTGCGTTTACTAGTAGGTTTAGGACTGTGCCGGAGGGGGCTGTGTGGACCAGCCGAGTGCTTAGTCAGCTGGGTTCTCCTTGCTGTGCGAAATGCTGGTGAATGCTCTGTGACTTAGAGCAACAAACAAATCCAACTTTTGCACTTTAATAAGAGCTGTGGCTTAATTTTGTAATATCACTTCAGAATTCTATACGTCCATAAATAAAAGGACATGTAGGCTGTTCAAGTAGCAGAACTTCGCCTATTTCTACCATATAATAGAAGGTTTTGCTAAACCTAAAAATGTGTCCTTGAAGTTGAAAGGCCCTCTCCGAAGCACTTTGGGGGGTACTGTGTATGCTTTACAAAAACTAGAGGCATCCATGTGAGCCAATAGCTCACACCCTGGATCAGGGAGAAGCACTTTCAGGGTTCTCGGCATTTTGTTGGCTACCTAGAAGGGCAATGATGGAAAACATTCAGTATTGGGTTGGAGTGGAAACCATGACAGCTTGTGTGAAATGGAGATTTCAGACATAGCCCAGTGGGCTTCTAGAACACAGGGCGCCCTGAGAAGTGGTAGAACTCACCCTTAGTAAGCCTGGGTCTTGATTTATCTTTTTTAAAGTAAGTCATAATTTCTAAGTAAGATTAACCACCGTCTGGTTTTACTCAGCATTCTACTAGGTGATTTTTCGCTGGGGGCTGGGGGGGGAAGATATGTAGAAGGTCTGGAGGTTAGGGAGAATGTGGGATGAAGGCAGAGTGCGACTTAGCACAACCTTGGCTTCTGGTTAGTTCATTGGCCTCCAAGTGTGGGTTTCAGACACTGGCCGTCATTACTTAACAGAGTTGTTTCCTCCAACACGCACAATCTGCTTTATCACCCAAATCCAGTTCACGACCTTCTCAGTGCACCAGAGGACCCAAAGAAACGAACTCACCCTCCGTGTGGGAGGAGTGCTGATGGACAGGAAGGGGCCCACCATTTCCTGCCACCGATTGATGTGGACTGAAGGTTCCAGAACCTGGGTTTGTGCGGAGTGTGAGGTGGAGTGTCGGTGGGGACCAGCAGCCTACTGTGCCCCAGGGTGAGGTGTCTCATCCACGTTTGAGTGGGGGGCCTCCCTGAAGGTGGAGGTGGGCCTGACACCTTCCCTGGCTTTTCAAACAGGAGCCTAGGAAGGCAGATGAGTAGGGGGCAAGTTTGGCACAATGGGGGGCAGAAGGCATTTTGAGGGAGGAATCTCAGTTTTGCATTTTGCCACGAACAACATTTTTTTCCTGAAAGCAGAGGCCCACAGAAACTGACACAGCTGAGCTAGGTCAGGCTTAGCACTGGGTGCTCATCCAGCACGAGCACATCCATGGGTGGGGCCTGTGTGGGGGCAGGTAGGGAGAAGGAATGAATTTGCAAGGACAGACTCACACCTGAAGTCTTAGGTTAGAGGAGCAGCCCTGCCATGGGTAACCAACGAATGCCAGGCTTTATTCATGTTCTTGCAATCACCATTCCCAATTTAGGGTGTGGGGTGCATACCCTAGGTTCTAGATGCTGAGTGTTTAGCTGTGAGTCCTGTTCCAGTGGGACTGCTGTTCTGTGGGTGGGGTGCCCCATAATAAGTGAACATGGCTATTTCAGACGGTTGATGCACCCTTTAAAGAAAGGTATACAACCTGATGGCTGACGACAGGGCTGTTAAGTGGAATTATAACACGAGCCATATACAACTATACATTTTCCAGTAGCCCTATTAAAAATACAAGAAACAAGTGAGACTAATTCTAATGTTTTAATTCAGTATGTTATATAATCAATATATAAATTATTGGTATTTTTGGTCTTTTGCATCAAGTCTTCTAAATTTGGTATTTTACACTTAGCACATCTCCATTTGGACTTGGATACATTTCATATATTCAACGAGTGCCTTTGGCTAATGGCTTTGGACAATGCAGGCTTAGAGTTCTGGGGGCGGTGGTACAGGTCCACTTTGGATTGGGTGGTCTTTTAAGCAGTGTCCCATCAACAGAGGACAGGAATAGTTCTTAAAACTGACCTATCTCTTTTTGTTTGCTGCTGATACGCCCACATATCATGGTAAACCGTTTTTATTTTAGTTGATTAAAACAGCTGACTTTTTTGGGCAATTTTGCTCTGAGCACTGTTGGATGGGATCCCCTGAGGACAGGCAATAACAATGGAGAGAGTGGTTAACTCTTGGGAGCTTTGGGGCTCCCAGAGGCTGTGTCTTGTCCGAGACTGCATTCTGTGTACAAGGAAGGCAGTGTTGTAGATTCTTTATTTTCCGCTGCTTTCCTTAATGATAGGATGGAATTCCACCAGCGTTCATGTTTAACCTGAAAAGTCTCCCACTGGGAAGTCACTGGCTCAGGCAGCAGGACTATTTTTAGCCTTATTTTAGTGCAGGTTTAAACTGCTATTTTATTGAATATTGTAGCTATTAATTTTAAACTTAAGCAAGGATATGGTTACTAAGTATAGTTCTCTCACCTACTTAAAATAATTCTCATCTGAGTTTTACCAGTTCGGCTGCAAACCGAGGAACTGGTTCAGCATCCATTTGTGAAGGAGGTCTTGCAAACCCCTGATGGGAGTGTTTGTGGAAACTAGGGAACTAAGGGTGTGGAAAGAAGGCTGTGGCAGAAACTGCTTGCAAACAGGTGTTACAGATCCCCTTCCTACCTTCACGTGTATGAGTAATAAGTTCTTTGGTGCTGATTTGAAAAAGATAAAAGAATAAGCTATTATCCTGTATCTTTTCTGGCCTTTTTTTTTTTTTTTTTTTTAATACCTCTAGGCTTCTATTTTACAATGCAATCTTACAGTTTTTCTCTTTTACACTTGATGTATCATGAGTATTTTCTCATGTTCTTAAATATTTTTCAAGAATATAATGCAGATGCATAATCTACCTTATTGATGTTTTGTCATTGATTAAACTCTTAGTCGACCCTCTATTTTTTTCCATTTTTATTCTAAGTAATGCTGGGATAAACATCCTTCTACGTAATCATTTACAGGGTAGTCTAACTATTGCAGTAGGAATTGCTAAAAGCAGAATTATTGGCTCAAACAGTACGGTTTTTAAGGCTGATACATGCTGCCGAATTACCTTTCAAAACATAGAGCAAGTTTACATTCTTACCTACGGTGTGTGTGCCTTTCTCCTACAGTTCAACCCATGTGGGGATCGATAACTTTAAGGAAATCAGTTGGATAAGCATGTCCTTTTAATGCAAAATTTTAAAATAAAAGATAATACAAAGACACTTTTTCCATTTTTCTTCTTAGCCTGTCTTTTGGAGCCCTTGTCCTTGACTGATAAAGAGCAAATGTCTTAGGCATAATTGAGGGATTCTGGGTGCATGGGTCACGGTGGTTTTTCATTTTTTTTCCCTCCCCTCTAAGCTATGTTCATGAGTATGATGAGTAACTCCTGATGCTGAAGACTTGAGTGTGTCAAGATACTCCAGTGCTTTGTGGTAATGTTAAGACATGTAATCAGTAATCGGTCATAGGGAGAATCGGACCCACTCGAGGTATTATTGGTAAGTACTCTTATCCATATGCGGTGTTGAAGCCCGCATCCTGAAGATACCACTATGGTCTGACTTCTGTGTTTTGCATCTTTTTCCATGGCCTCTGCAGAATAGGGCTCCTTAAACTCCAAAGGATCAAAGCTGTTGTATTTCTTTCCCCAAGAGTGCTGGTATCTATTATCACTGACATTTTTTCTGTTACTGTGTACCAGGCCCTGAACCTCAGCACTTTGTTTCCATGGTTAATCCTTACAACATTTATGGCAAGTCCTGCTGTCTTCATTTTATTGACAGAGTTGATGCTCAGATAACTTCCATGGAATCACACAGCTAGAAGTGCGCAGAGCTGAGAATGGGCGCCACAGCCCACGTGCACAGTCCAGGCTCAGTGCCCTTGATAGGTGGAAGGAAAGGAAACAAAGATTAAAGCTGGAGAGACACTCAAAACCATTGGGATTCTAACCCAGACATTCTGCCTGCCACATGCAGACACAATTTATACCAATGGAGAGAAACTGAGGAGACAAACTAGGTGGTCATATAGCAGTCTTGTAACCTGATCACAGTTTTCAAGTGAATAGTGGCTCAGGGTGGCTTTGAGAGGTCTTAGGAGAAATATCAAAGTTGCTGCTGGACTAATTTGGAAGGTTACGATATGTAGGTAAAGAAATGGGATGGTTGGAGTGAGGAAGGGTGTGAGTGGAGAGAAGACAGGGAAATTTCCATGAGTAACGAACTGTAGGAATCCTGGGGACTAGAAGCCAGAAGTAGCATGGTCTAACCAGACAATTAGGTTTAATCAGACAATTGGGAAGGAAGACAGAGAAGGGCTGTTACCCAATTTGGAGGATGTGTGTTAGTATTCAGAGCAATCAGACAGGGAGAATCATCAGCATATGTAATAATGAGCGGGAAAGGCAGATGGATGATGGGGAGGCGGGTGGCGAAATGCTACTTGTAGGTTCTTTTAATATGTAAAATTATAGCATAATTGCATCTACTCATTTAAAACAAGGTTATGCAATTAGGGTCCTGCTGCCTGTTAAAAGCTGCCAGAGATTTCGGTTACTAGACGGTGTTGTTATGCTTACTTTAAAAATCAAACTTGTGCTCTTTTCATGGCCTTAATTTTATTTAATGCTCAATTTTTGTGTTTACTGGTTCTGCATTTTCTCATGTAGATGCAGATCTAGTTAAGAGATGAAATACACGAGCAGTTTGGCTGTGGAAAGCTCAGAGGAACGATGTTGTGGGCAGGAGGAATCCCTTGTTGGATCGCATTTTCATATGGTCGTGTGGAATTTTCTTGGTATTTTTATAAGAAAATAGGTTTATTACAAACCAAAACAAATTTCTTTAAATCTTAAGTTTTTATTTTTCCCTTTGAATTTGTCAAAACTGCCATCTATAGTTTCTTTTTATTGGGGTAAAAACATAGAACCTAAAACTTGACATCTTAACCCTTTTTAAGTATACAGTTCAGGAGCATGAAGTACGTTGCTATTGTTGTGAAGCAGATCTCCAGGACTTTATCTTGCAAAACTGAAACTCTATCCACTAAAGAAGAACTCCATTCCTGTCCCCACAGACCTTGGTAAACGCCATTCTACTTTGTTTCTATGAATCTGATTCCTTGAGCTACCTCCTAAGTAGGATGATATATAGTCTTTGTCTTTTTGTTGCTGGCTTGTGTGACTTAGCAGGATAACGTTAAGGTTTCTCTGTTTTGTCAGATATATCAGAATTTCCTTTTTAAAGTTCAATAATATTCCACTGTGTGTGTGTGTCCATCCATCCATCCCATATTTGGTTTATCCATTCATCCCAGGCTGGACAGTTGGATTGCTTCCAACTCTTGGCTATTGTGATTAGTGCTGCTATGAATGTAGGTGTGTAAATACCACTTTGAGACACTGCTTTCAATTCTTCTAGATAAAGGCTCAGAAGTGGGACTTTTAGATGATACAATGGTTCTGTTTTTAATTTTTTGAGAAATCTCCATTCTGTTCTCCATAGCAGTTGTGCCATTCCAGTCTCACCAACAGTGCACAAGGGTTTTCATTCTCTGTCCTCACCCACCTTTTTTTTTTTTTTATAGTAACTGTTGTAGTGGCTGAGAGCAATCTATAATTACCTATTACATCATACTTTTCCTCATAAACTAATATTAAAGTACTGTGATCTGAGACCTGTTGGCTGCTATCCTCCCTAAAAAGAATGTTTAAAACCCCTATGTAGAGGAGTTCTGTATTCAGTGCAAACATTCAGTTCTGGAAATTACAGAGTCCTACAGTGTCCCAGTTGAGAACACAGAGAAGGCTTCTTGCGGGTAGAGCCAGGGTTGAACCTTGGAAAATAAGGAGAGGTTCTTCCACTAACTTAGGGATGGGAGTAGAATCCCTGTGATCAGACCCACGTGAGCAAGGGGAAGGCCTGTGCAGGGAAACTCCGGGCAGTGTGGTGCTATGTAGATGTGATGTTCAAGGGAAGTGAGGCCCAAGAAGTTGGCTTAATATACATCTTAGAGCTTGGGTTTTGCCCTGTCAAAGCTGGTAAGGCAGTACAGCATCAAGCAATGCTTCCACGTGACACTGGCAGTGTGGAGGGGAGGCAGAGGTTAGGTTCTTGGTTTCATGAAATTTCAGGTGAGACCAGGCCTGGCAAAGGGCAGCGGTGGTGGGCACAAGGAAGGTGGGGGGCTTGCAAAATACTTAGAAAAATCGGCAGCCATTTGCTGACTGATTAAATGTGTGGGTGGTGAGGACGGGAGAAAACACGGAGACAGGTTCCAGATTTCTGGTAAGGGTTCCATGATCTCTCTGAGGATGTGAGTGGGATGCTGGGGCACACTTAATTCCATTTTGGACAGGTGGAGGTTGGTGCATCTGTTGTAAGACCTACAAATGTCGATGATGTCCAGTTTGCCTTGGGTTTGAGTCCAATTTGCCTGAGAGGTCAGGGATGAAGATGAACTCTTAGGATTCATGAGATACAGATTGTGGTTAAAATCATGACAGTGGATTAGGTAGCCCCCAAATAGGATATGGGGCAGAAGGAACAGAGGACCTCTGGCCAAACACTATGTTGACGGATCTGGAGAATGGGCCATGAGAGTTAGGGGTGGACTAAGAGGGAGCTGGGTCACTGGGACCAAGAACATAGTGTTCAGAATGAGCGATTGGTTACCTCAGAAGCACCAGCTGAATCATCTGGACCTTTGCCTAATCTGTTTCTGTAACTCAGTGGTTGTGGGAAGCTAATCTTAGCAAAATGTTCAGCAAGGAGGTAGAGAGCTTGAATGTACTCTTTCCAGAAGTTCAGGTGGATGGGGAAGTGGGAAGAGTGAAAAACAGGTGGGTCAAGGGAAGTTTTCTTTTTTATAAAGGATGGGAGAGACTCGAGCATGTTCTGGTGGAAGAGGTCAGTTATAGTTAAAGTAGCTAACGTTACACAGGGCTTGCTCTGGATGTGGCAGTCAGCAGCTGTCTGTGGATGAACTCCTTTAATGCAACTCAGATTCAGTGATGAGAATTATGCCCAGTTCACTGATGAGAACTGAGGCACAAGATGAAGTGGCTCCAGGGGACACCTCTTCCACCTCTTGGAATCTCTGTGGACCTCTCTTAACCACAGCACGATAAAGGTCTCCTGGTTTTGAGGGAGAAGTTGAAGATCTAAGGTAAAGAAGAGAATAATGTAGATTCTAAAAGGCACTGGAAAGGGTAGGCTGAAATCTTTGTGAAATCAGTTTTTTTTTTTTTTTTAATATGGGTAAGACATTTTGGAGAAATGGATGGAATTGGATAGAGAAACACTCTAAAATGTGGATGCACTTGGTACTGAAAATGCTTGAAGGATAATTTTTGTGATGAGCTCAGGGCTTCATTTTTCATCTTTGTCATCATCGGCTCCTTCAACTTGAATCCCCCTTTCTGCCTATCCTGGCATGTCCTCTGCAGGCACAGTGGTTTTGATCTCCCCTGTACATAATGATCCTCTGCTTGATATTTACGGACTGATAGATTACTCAAGATTTGAGTTGCCGTTAAGTACATGGCACCTTGTTATTTTCTACAGGGTCGTATCAAGAATCTACTGGGGTTTGTTGTTGTTGTTTTTAAGAGTCTAGCAGCAAACAATAGCATGCCTTCTATTTTTATCAGTGACCCGTGCTGAGTGATCTTCTGGGGGCATATTGAAATCATTGCAACATGTTTTAATATCGAGTGTTATTGTACTCCCTGAAACCTATCTGCATTCCAGTCTAGCCTACAGAGATGTTATCCCTGACCCTAATTTGATGATGACTTACTACCACATACATACCTGCACGATTCAAGAATGCCATGCTTCAGTAATGGACGAATAGAATTCTGACTCCCCTGTTGTGTATAGCTCCTGAGTTAGATGCTAACTTTATGAAGTTACCCTGTGAGCTATAATTCACATCCTTAGCCAATCAAATGGAAAAATGAATCACTGGGAGTAGTGTTTTACTTAGAACCCATTAAGGCAATTTAAGTGAAAGTTTTCCAGGTATAAATACCCAGTTCTCTGCAGGAGGGTAAGTGGAGATGTAGGAATATCTTTATGAATGCTCTTGATGAGAGAGGCAGAGCACATCCGGTAGTCTTTCAAAGAACTCGGCACCATAAATCTGTTTATGAACAATTCAAGTAATAGAGCTTTGCAGCATAATGCTTGTCTTCAATAATGTCGTTAAAAGAAATCAGAGGTTTAAATGGAACTCATGGGGGGAAATGGGGCCATTACAAATGTGAATAAGTATTAATTTTCAGTGGATCCAGGAGATTCTCTTATTTTGTTTATATTCAGGTTGTTGACCTTAAGTTACTCAAACCGAAAAAGATGCATATTCCAGAGAAGAGTCCTTTGTTTATGGTCTAAGGACCACTGTGCCTTTCCCAGAGCCACCTAGACCTTATAATGCTGGAGAAGTGGAAGGGTTCAAAAGTCAACCAGCTGTTCGTTTTATGTATTAAGCAAGACTGCAGGCAAGCACCAAACTTGTTCATGCTGAATTCTTACCCTTAGCTCCCCATGTCTGTTCCCTGCATCGTGTGCTGGGTACCTGGAACAAAAGTGATGGATAGTCATTTACTCAGTCCCCGTGTCCAACATAGCACTTGCACTAAGAGACACGTGGGAAATAGGTGTTGGTAGTTTTCACTCTGTCCTGCCAGAGAAGTCTCTACAGAAAATCTCCTCAGCTGTAGAATATAACATCATCCATCAAATACTCCTGGCAAGGGTAACTACTAACTGTTCTTGACTGTTCCAGGGAGGAGGGGAAAAAACAAAACAAAACCAAGAAAACTTTGATAATGCTTGCTTGCATGTTAAATGCTGAATGTGCAGTAGTCTTCTGTGTGTCTTAGATGCTTGTCTTCCATTTATTTCGGGTGGGTCACCATTAACAGGCTGGAGTAAGTTTGTCCTCAGCACTAGCATTCAAGAGTTGCTGAAACCTACCCCAAAACTACAGGAGCTGGAAGGCCCCTCTTGATCTAACTTAAAACCCATTTCACCCATTTGCTCCTCTCCGATCACCCATAGGATGGTCTTTGTTCACTTGGCCAAGAGGGCAGAAGATGCACACTTCCTAGAGACTTGTGTGAGGCAGGTGTGAGAAGGAAAGCCATGTGCAGACCACAGAGGGTCTCCTCGCTGGTGACCCCACAGTCCGTTCGCTGATTTCGCTGCTCCTTGCTGATTTTCCTGGAATGGTCTGTAGATCCAGGGAGGAGCTGTGCTGCTATATTCTCTGCATTTACCCAGGGACTATCCAGTCCTCTTAGGATGCATTCTGGGTCGGGTCCAGCTGTCCTTTCACGTGGAAAACCTCTACCTACCTTCCTTGCCGCCACCAGACACCAGATCTTCCGCGGTCAGTGTTCTGTTACTGCTTGTCCTTTAATAATGGGGCCGGGGAGGGGACCACCCCTCTATGCAATTGCTATTTGAATTTCACAGTTAGAATAGACATTGAAAGATTTAGTTGGCTTTAAAATGTAAATGTAAAAGTTCATGGTAGGCGAAGCATATTTCTCTAGGGGTTCATAATCCAATGATTCATCCCTGTTCGTTTGTGTTTAAAACTAACCCTTCCCAATAGCTACTAATGCCTGAATGGGAGAGAGGTGAAAATTCTTGGCAGATGGCTGGCTGTCTGTGCTCTTCATTAGCAATTTTTTTTTTTAACTTGAAAAAGTCAAGCATTTTGGTAGAATATGCCTCGGCTGGGCTCTGCCAGGTTTCCTGTGGCTGTGCCCCTACTAGTGGGTTTCAGGGGCTTCCTGTGGCCCATATTATGGTTGGTATGGAGGAAGAATGGAATACTTTATTCTCACCTCTTAGCGAAGGAGAAAAAAAAAAAAAAAGTGGCTTCCTTCCCTTCTCTCCAGCCAGCTACCAGATTTGAAGAGCTGCCCCAGTTTGCTCTGTCCTATACACTGAGTTAGTGGGCTGAGTGATCAGCTGACAGGAGCCCATTAGAGTGATTGCAAATTGCCAAACACACCCAAAAAACTTGCTACAGATGTCTAAGGAAACAGATAACTGAGAATTTGCCTTTGGGTTTTAGCACACTGATTTCTTGCTCATTTTTGACTACAGGTCTCCCATTAAGAAAGAAAAGAAAGGCAGCTTTGAATTAAAAGTGTGATTTCTGTATAGGTTTGTTTAGTCTCTTTACCAGGAGAACTTGTTCTAAAAAGAAAGTTTCACTGGATACGCTCAGATACGTTAGTTTATAAAGGTAGCCTCATTGTACGGATGCTCCTAACACTCCATGAAGAAAAGACATGTCTGGGTCGCCTCAGGTTATGATTGGAATCCAAAATAAAACCGGTTCCCAGGTGGCTAATGACCACTTTCTCCATCGTGCCTGGAAAATAGGCAGCTTCTCTTGCCAGGAGTCGATGGCAGGGCAGAAAATGCTGCCCAGGCAGCTCCACGAAGCTGTGTAGAGCTTTGCTGGTTTTTTTTCAACGTCACAGAAAAGATGTTGCTGGATATGGACCTGTTGTGCTGAAGTTAGGAATCTGGTAGTTAAGGGAAAAAAAAAATGCATATGATCATTTGGACTGATCATTCTGTAGTTGGTTGGGTTCTGATCCCGAAGAGGTCAAAATAAAGCTCATCTGCCTTCACTGTTTCCCCTGCTCCGTGGGCTGAGAGACGGTGAATTGAGGGCAGGGTTTTACTCCAGCAGCAGAAAGCACTCACACCGGCTTCTAACAGACTAAATTCTTGGCAACTTCTTTATCTGTGGAGGACTTCATTTCCAGGAAATCTAATTTCAGGAAAATGATTGCATTTCTGAAAGTCTTATGTGACCTCTAGACAGCTTCGCTTGCTTTGAAAATGAAAGCCTGGGTATTAATATTTTTACACTGTTATGTAGATTCCATGAACTTAATTTTTATTTGTCCAACAGGCCTCCTGTTGAAGTAGGAGTTAAATTTATGAATTGTGACCTTCATATTTGTTTGTTTATTTGAATCCAAACATGTCCCAGAAATTGTTAGACTGATTCATGATAGTTTGTATAAATACATTTGAAGTTTGTGTGATTCTGCTAATATGAAGAATGTTTTGCATTTCTGGCTTAAAAAAATTTCTTAACTCTTCCTTTACAGCTAAATTGGCACATTAGCAAAAGTGCTGTATTTTATGGTACATTAACAGAATTTTACTTTTTTCCTAACTTGCCAAAGATTATGGCATTCATTCTTGAACATTGCAAGCAGCATTTTAGGTCTGTCTTGAACATGATTTTACGTGTATTTCTTAGAAATAGGCAATGGATAAGCAGTTCAAAATCATTGTTACTTTTAAAACCAGAAATTCATCATTTTGAAATGAGCTGGATAAGGTTTTGAGCATTTATGTAATTTGTTGTTAGAACCACCCCTGACTCCAAGAAGGTTACACTCAGTTACATATTATAAAAATTGGCATTGACATTAATTCACTTTCTGTACCTCTCTTGGGGGGATGGATGATATAGATATACACCATAAAATTTACTGGAAAACATGCTCTAATCAAAAGACTGTCAAAGGCAGCTATAGGTCTATGATTATGCAAAAAGAAACCTATTTGGAAGGAAAATTTCAATCTGATTATTCAGCGTTTAAAAAGACCTTCTAGCTACGAGATTGTGTTGACTATATTTCATTGATAGTTAATTAGTATCTTTGTAATGGTATGATTTATTCAAATCACTGGATATTAGGGCAGCATTTTAGTCTGAAGGTTGTCAAACAGTTTTAGTGTTCTAATTTGAGCTTTGAAAACTAGTTTGTAAAAATGAGAGGATACATTAAATCTGTCAACCAGTCATTTGAATCAAGGCTTTAAAATTCAGCTTGGGTGTTAAAAGCACTGTATGTGTGTTTGAGTGCGCCTGCCCTAGTGGGAGTGTCCAGACCCATAATTTGTTACCTAACTTTGCATTTTTGAATTTATCTGGTTCTTTAAAAAAAAAAAAATTGGTTTTAGTCTTACTCCCTCCATTTTCAGTGCCAATATTCATTCAGTGTCAATATTCATCTTACCTTCAGCAATTAGAGCGAGAAGGGGAAGGCCAAATATAAACCAGTGCACTTGCTGCTCATTACTTGGTCTGATATGTGGGAAGTCGAGTGCTTTTGATGCAGTATTTGGCAGTTACCAGAAAATTCTAATTTGTTTTAAAGATTTTATTTATTTGAGAGAGAGAGAATGAGAGAGAGCACGAGAGCGAAGAGGGTCAGAGGGAGAAGCAGACTCCCTGCTGAGCAGGGAGCCCGATGTGGGACCCGATCCTGGGACTCCGGGATCATGACCTGAGCCGAAGGCAGTCGCTTAACCAACTGAGCCACCCAGGCGCCCAGAAAATTCTAATTTTTTGGAAGTGTTTGGTTTCCACTTACAAGTGACAGGTGGAGGAATTTTAGAAAATATTGAGGTCCACTCTTGAAATATGGAACACTCATGAAATAAGGAATGGGGTTGGGGGTGCGGTGAAAAGGGTTGGTTTCCCTTTCTCCTTTGCTTGTCAAAAATCTTGGTTGCTCCTACTAGGTCTTGCGGGGGGGAGGGGGGCGTACCATGTATGCTTGTGTTGTGTCTCTTGTGTACCAGGCAAGCGATGTCATCCTTACCTTGGTGTCCTGTGTACAGTGTCCATTCCATTAATGAATTCTAATTTATGATAAAATTCACGTTTCTAGGAAAAGAACACCTAGAAAAACAGATGTTTTTTCTTTGCTTTAGCGTGTCCAGTAGCCCTATACCATGTTTCCTTTCACTCTCTCAGATGTATTGGGACTGTTAGAAATTATTTGTGTCTCAAAAACTTAACATATTTCAGAACGGGTTTGTATTTTGATAGATCGGTGCCCTCCAGTCCCTTTGAAGTAGATGAAATCAGACGTCCCCAGTATGTGGAGCGTTCCAGATGGAAACCAGACTCTGTTGGCAGATCCTTCTTGTCCACCACTGTCTACTATATTCATGCTTTCATTTGTTTACTCATTCCTTCGACCAACGACGACTAGCTGGACTAATTGGGTGCCTGCCTATGTGCCTGTTGCTGTGTCAAGCTGGAGTGAATGTGACCATTGGTCACTGTCTTCCCCAGTCCCTTTCTCAAAAGTCCATGGCATGCATGTTAATGGACTTCTGCCTTGGGAGGCTCTTTAATTTTTTAGGTGTTATCAAGATGGAATTTTTAATGACAATCAAACACATCTCCATTTGAGGATGCTTTTTCTTTACATGAGGAATATTTGTAGATCATGCATATTGTGTGAGCGTCCCAAAAAGACCTCCCAGTATAATCTAACAACTCAGAAGTGAATTCGGATGGTGATTCAGACGTGGCTAGTCTGTTACTTTATCATTGGAAACAGTACTCAGTTACTCATTTTTTTGGTTTGAAGGACAGTTTACAGCTGCTAAAATTGCCAAGGAAATACCCTAATATAACAGAGTGGCCTCTTGGCCTTTAAAGAAAAAAAAGTGACATTGTTGTTCTTGGTTTCTGAGAGCGGTTGTATACGTTTCATTCCAGTTCCTTGACATTCCGAAGTAGTTGAACTCTTGAACCTGACCAACAAGGGACTTCCTCAGACATGTGCTTTACACCAAACTAGGGGTTTGTTCTCCTGCCCTAGAGATGCTCCCACCTCCCAAAGTGAGCTGATCTTTGCGTAGAATTAGTATGTTCTGTGTTTATTTGAGAATCCTGAAAGAACAAGCTGTGTTCTTTTTCGACACGCTTAAACAAAGATTACTTAGGTACTTCCTGTAAAAATGTGTGTAACTATCCTGGAGGCCCTTTTAGTTTTCCTGCTCTCTGGGGCAGTGGTCCTCAAAGCCTGCCTGTGGACAGAGCCTTTCACAAGGTCTTCAAGGTCAAATTTATTTTCATGACACTAAGACTTTTTTTTTTTTTTTTTTTTTTTTTTTTTGGGTTTTTTCACTATGTTGACATCTGCCCTAATGGTGGAGAAGGTTGCCAGTTCCTTGGCCCCGGTTGAGGCCGTGGCTTACTGTGCTGACAGTTGTCCTAATCCACCCACCATCCACTCACCGTGATGAAAACATGTCCGCACTTGAGAATGTCTTTGATGAAGCAGTCAAATGATTAATTTTATTAAACCTGGACTCTTGAGTTACATGTTGGATATTCTTTGTAACAAAATGGGAAGTACAGATAAAGCACCTCCGCGTACTGATGAATGGCTGCTTTAAGAAAGATGTGTGCAGGGCGCCTGGCTGGCTCAGTCCGTAGGCCATGTGACTCTTGATCTAGGGCTGGTGAGTTCAAGCCCCATGTTGGGCATAGAGCTTACGTAAAAAAAAAAAAATGCAATTTTTCTTTCTTTTTTTTTTTTTTTTGAGAGCACATGAATTGGGGGGTTGGGGAAAGGATCTTAAGCAGGCTCCTTGCTCAGTGTGGAGCCCAGTATGGGGCTCAATCCCATGACCCTGTTATGACCTGAATCAAAATCAAGAGTCTGACACTTAACCAACTGAGCCACCCAGATGCCCCGGTGTGTACAATTTTTGATATCAGCTGAATTAGCTGCTTTTCTCATGGAATCCCCACTTCTACTGGAAAGTGATGGATAAATCATAGCTCTTCAGACTTGGGCATTTGTCAGATATTTTCTTTAAAAGGAAGTTAGCAATCACTTCAGGGAAGATAACTGGATAGTGTTTGGGCTGAGCCCAGAAAGTGGGAGAACTGTTGCCCTAGGGAAATTGGGGAGCTCCACACTAGGGCCCTGATAACTCCATAAGCTTCTCCAGGGAGCCTTGCTGAGCCTTGTTTGGTCTGCTTTCTGGTTATCCTTACTGTGTGAACTTGTCAATACCCCTTACTTGAGTGGCAAGGTGGCTGTGTTACCGTGTTTGAGTTAATAACTTCATGAAAATATACCACCCCATCTCTTCCCCTGCTGCAGAAACAAGGGATGCTTTTGCATTTCTCAAGTTCACAGGACCAGCTTGGCCAGGGGTTCTAGTGTTTTAGGCCTTTGCTTCCAGTTCTACTTGCTTTCTATTTATGGGTGACAACGTGACTGAAGCAGATGTTCAAGTTCAATACCAGGCATTGTACTAAAGGAAATAGAAGATGTAGCAGGCTGGTTTAATACATTGTGACCTATAGTGTGAAGCCCCTGAAAACTAAGAAGATGGCAGGGTACAAATGTCTATAAATAGACCACGATGGAAATATATTTACACGTTCTCAGGAAAAAAAGACTGGAAGGAAGCATACCAATGTGATAACATTTATCTTTGGATGCAAGAGTAATTTTTTTCCATACTTTCACATTTTCCAAAACTTCTAAAATGAGCTTGGATTCCTTTTATAATTGATAGGTAAACCTTTTTAGACCAGCTTGTCTGTATTCATAGTGAAGTCCATATCATCTCTGCTGACTTGAAGTTCAGCAATGTTATATATTTTACCATGACTGAGAGAGAGGATACTGTCATTGAATTTAAATTGTGCTGTTATTTTCATTTAAAAAATAGCCAGGTAGGGCAGAACCACCCATGGACTGCCTTCTTCAAAGAACAGCATATTAAACTAGCAGGAGATTGATTCTGAGTTAGATTATACTTGAAGAGCATGCCCTTTGTAATTTTCATAGTGATCTGTAAGGGCTCAGAAGCTTGCTGTAAAGTGGCAGTTTACCTACACTTGCTCAGCTGTAAATTATTTAACTTTTGGCCCAAAGGTAGTCCTGACTGTCCTAAGCTCTTTATTCAGGAATACCTTTGTCAGAAGCTAGAGGTTTTTAAAACCAAACTGCCAGATTCCTTAAGAGCATTCTTAAAGCATTTTTCTTTGCTGCCGTAAAGATCTAAGATTTCCTTAAATTGATGTTAGAGAAAAAGTTTTTATCTTCAAAGGAAACAGGATGATCAGCTGTCTGGCCCTGCCTCCCCTCTAAATGCACTGGGGTCTGGTGGTTTCTGGGTAGGTTGAGTGACCGGGACTTTGCCTGGTGGCATTAATGATAAGCTACCTGCATTCTCAGATTGCATGTGTTCCCATGTCTTGAGTGGCTCCTTGGGGGTTTTAGACATGTACCTGGCACACAGTGAGTATTCCCTAAATGTTGGTTAAATGGATGAATGGATGGATGATGAGTGAGCCCTCTCCATAGTTTTTCTTAATCGTCAGTAAATAATTCCAAAGTCTCCCATCAAGAAAGAGCCTGCACCATTGTTACTGGCTCTTCCTGAGGTTGGCTGGCTAAGACTGGACCACACCAGGTGACCACCACACAGGCAGCATGGTCCTGGACCCCTGCAGGATGGGCGAGCACTGTCCTGATGGCGGAAAGGGGAGGGGCATGGACTGGGCAGAAGGTGGGGCAGAATGGCATCAGAGCAAACCCTTCTTGGTGCCTGATAGACTCGGAACAGGGGAAGGGAAGGAGGAACCAAGGAAGTGACCAGAAGTTCACACAGGGAGAGGCAGCTGGGGCAGTGTGGACAGTGCTGGTGAGGGTTGACCTGCAGAGCCAGATATGCCAGACCTTCACCCCTATCCGGAGAGGCCTGCCTACACTTCTTGGAGCCTTTTTGAGGACTGACCGTAATTATACCAGCAGCTGATGAATGCTTATCATGTACCAGGCACATTATAGACACATTCTTTCAGTCCACCCAACAATCTTGAGTGGGTACTTTCTACAGATGAAGAAGCAGGTGACAAGGTTAAGCCACACTACAGGAAAAGGGAGGCACTGAGGTTTGATCCCTGGCAGTCAGACACTCAAGCTCGCTCAGCTTCCTGCTTGCCTTCCATTGGGCAAGCTAGACTGCTCACATGGACTGCCATTTGGGTACCAGATTCTGCACTGTGGTTTGTCCACATTTGAGATCACATGATCTGTCCACATGTCATGGAACCTGAAGGGTTCTGGAACTATGGCCTTTTTACAAAGACAATGAAAAGAGTATTTGAAAGTCATAAATCTGTAGTATACTGTAGTGTTATGTATAATTACCAATACATAGCTGCCCCCAGTGCCACAAAATAATCTGATTAGATAGAACGCAAGCTTCTGGTCTCCACCTGGAAAGCACTGGCGAAATCCTTAGCCATGTGCGGGGGAGTTTGTCCTTGCCTGGAGCATATTCTTTGGCGGTTCCTGTCCTGCATTGCCCAGTGATCCCGTCTGTGGCCCATTCTTTCCTAGGCTGCAAGGAGTGCTCCAGGCCCATCTGCACTTACGGAGACTTTACAGTGTCCCTGTAATTGTTCTGAGGTCAGGTCTTAAGTCTAGTAAGTGCTCATCAAGTGGACTGGCAGAGAACTCCAGCGATCTTTCCTTAACTGCACACCAGCCACAGTGAGGGGGACTACACCCCCCCCTTCAGCTTCACTGTGACAGCTACTTATTTATTCATTATCCAGGCATGAGTCTTGGTCCTTTGCTTGGCTGGATCTCAGGTACTGGAAAGTGGAAGACCTGATTTGTCCTGATAGAAATATATATATTCCTCTACTGAATTCCCACCTAGAAATTGCTCTCTTCATGGCGCCAAACAACAATAACAAAAAACGTAGAACAGAGCCCGGGCCCTTAAGTTCCCCAGGATGCATGTGGCTGGGATTTTTCCTTTAACCTACTTAACTCTTATTTCCATGGTAATTCCCATGCTGGACATCCACACCGCATGGTGCTGCACAGCATTCCTAGCTACTGCACGCTTTCTGTTCCCCACATGAGCTGTGTTCGAGCATGGTCCTCCTCCTGGACTGTGCAGACAGCTCAGCCCACTCCTCTGTATGCTTCCAGGGAGCTTGTTTGACTGTGTATGGCGGCAGTAGTCTCCCATTTGGGAGGAAGCACGGAAGGTCGTGACTTGTCAGAAGATGGGGATGGCTTGCAGATTGATGTGGGTTAAGTTCTAAAAAAGCCCAGAGAGGAAGCTGCCTACTTGCAAATGAGCCTCGTTTTGTGAAGTTGTGGAGACTGAAGTGTAGAAATCGTGGGAGGTGATGGGCACAGTCTTCAAAGCCTTTGTCCATCCATGTGCTTTGTCTTCAGTTGCTGCCTTGTGCTCAGCACTTAGCTATGGAGCTGCGTAGTAAACCAAGCCGGTCCTGGGTGTGTGTTGGATGAGGGATGAAACTGACCCCGTCCAGAGACTCGTTGTTCTTAAAGAATGTGAAGCATTGGCTTTGTCTCTATTTTGGGGAAAGTAAGAACTAGTTAACAGAGGGAAGAGAAGGCATTTGGAGGAATTTTAATGGGCTATTTTGACAAAGTCTTCATAATGAGTCCAGTTTTAGATCAAGAAGATGCTCCAGTAGATGGTGTCTCTTGGCCTAAAGTCCTGGAATTCAACATTCGGATTGGGCCCCGCATTCCTTCCTCTTCTGGAGTTTCAAAATCATCTTTACAGGGAAAAATTAACCCTGGAAAAAGAGATCAGAATTTCTGCTAGCTATTGATAATGTATTAATTTTATACCAAAATGGAAATATCCTTAGGTTCTAAATGAGTAGATGAGTGTCTGGTCTCGGTCCAAACATTATTACACAATGAATTTTGCCCCAAGATCCAAAAGAGCTTGTTTTACTACTATTCTGCTCTTAGTCCACATGCAAATCATTTTGTCCTGCTTTTACTCAAGAAGAAGAGAAGTGAAACCAAAAAGTTTTGGGTGAGTAACTTAGGAGGAAATAAATAAAAAGAATCGTTGGCATTTGGGGGAATTTGTCAGAGAAGTTCACAGGCTCTTCTAACAGAAGGGAGAGCTGCTTTGGAGGGAAATTTCAGGTTTCATCTGTCTGGAAGGAAGGGGCAGTCCCTCCTTTTCTCTCTGACCCGTCGCCTCTATTGTCAGTTTGTATAAATGTGTCAAAATTTAACCAAGGCGCTAAATGATGCCCCACCCTTCACTGAGAACCTAGAATAAATCCTCAGTAAATACTGAATGTGCTTGGATGAACGAGTGTCAGATATATGAACAAGTTGAGTGCTGTAGAGATAAGTTAATTTCAAATGTTTAAAGGACTCAAAGGCAGTGATGACTTTCATCAGCCTTAGGGCCCTCTACAGTAACCCTAAGGTTAGAGAAGCCTGTGCTGAAAGCAGCAGGATAGACTTTTAGCTATTCTTTACAGCATAATCATCAAATGAAGGACATGAGACTCCATGTCAAATCACTTTTATGTACCATGATACTGTATTCTTAAAAAGGTGGCTAGTTTCTTTATAGCAATCTTAAAATTTATTCAGCAAATAAGTAAGATAGTGCTCTCACCTCATTTGATTATTAAAGTGGTACTCATTTAAACCTATGGATCTCGTAGCAAAAGCACTAGGGATGCACGGTGGGTTTTCATCTTACTCATACCGAGATAATGGTGTTTGTCCAGAGAGTAGAGAGTTTTTTTTTTTTGCCCAGATTCCTGCCTGATGCAACCATTTATTTATCAGAGTAAATAGTTGTGCCTAGTGTTTTTGATTCCATGTCTAGAAATCTTGGACTACGTGGATTTTACAGGTTTGGAATATTGAGAATTCAGAGATTAGTAAATCCCATTTAAAGTATTAATCAACTAATATGGAATGATAAGGCTAAGAAAGATTTCTTCCAGATATCTTTAGAGAAGCATCATTTACATACAGTAATTGTTAACCCGACTCAGGGATAGTCCTCTCAGGGATGCTACCTGCCAGGTCTGGTCACCACGTGTACTTGAAAGCAGGCTGTTTTTGAGGCTTTTAATGCATCCTGGTTTTCTGCCTGGGTAATCTGCAGTAATAATTACGGTTTACTTGAATGGTCTGCCCCCAGTTGAGAAACACAATCATACTATGCAGTAAAAAATATTTACAGCACACTTGCAATTCCCGAATCTTACATGGATGGCTCTAATTAGACTGGAGCACTTCTCTGGAGCTGAGTGTGTTTAAGAATTTAATCTGCCAAGTGCTGGTGATGTCAGTTTTTCAAACAGCCGCGTGCTGCCCCATTCCACCACGAACCCTCTGCTAACCACAGTGCACTTTAGCTAATAGAATCAAGTGCTTCTGTTCAAATTTTTTTAAGAGCATAAAAGCTCTGTTTATTAAAACAATTCTCTTTGGCACTTTGTAGCATTAGGACAGTGCTGTCTTCACGGGAGCACAGGAAAGTTGTGAGCTCCAGCAGGGAAGCTGGAGAAGGAGGATCGTTCTCTCCTGTTCTATGTCTTTGCGGGGAAGCATCACTTCTTTCCTGAGTCAAGAGCTGTTTCTCAGCTTGCCTGGCGCAGGTTGAGTTTCTGGCAAGAAGGAACAGCAAATATTCTGGAAATCGGCCATGATATTGTGCTTATGTAATATAAACTCCCATTCTTCTAGAAATTCATGTGTTTCTCAAACATTACATGAAATAAGAATTAGTGGCAGGTCTTCTAAATCTGGAACATTTGCAGAAGATCCATAAATGGATTTTGTCTTATTGCACCTATGTGCAACGTGAAGGCCTTGGCGATCTGTTTCTCTGCCCTTTCAGTGTGGAAGAGTCTAGTAAAAGGCCCACTAACATGTGACTAAGCAGTGGTGGTTGGTCCCATTGCTCCTAGGAACTGTATAACTTGCACTGTTTTTTGCTTTAACAGAGCCGGTGCTTTGCTGAGTCACTGAACACTATGGGGATCCTCCCTTTCCTGATTAATTCAGGGGAGTGGCATCCCTGTGAGATATGTCTCCCTCCCACCTCTGTCTGCATCCACATGTGTCCTGCCTCAAAGCTATAACCGTCTAGCCCTCACGCTGATGTTACGCCACCCAGGTGTGCTGTGCTCACCTTCTGCGTGTGGTTTTTGTTTTCTCTGTCCGGCCCACTCAGGCCAGGGCCTCCCGTGGTGCTGTGATGAGTATTGCTATTTGCTGCTTATTCTGTGAAGGAAATGTGTCCACTTCCTATCAATCTATAGTTGGAGGCCTTTTGTTTTCCTTGTGAGAGGGTGTCTGCGACTGTTATGGGGCAATTCCCCTGAAAAATCAGTTGAAGGTACATTCATAATACCTTCTAGGATAAGAAACATTAAGTTTCTGTGGCCTATTTACCTGATCCTGAAACTAAACAGTATTGCATGGAAATCGCAAGGAGCTCAGAAAAAAAGGGTTTTGTATCATCTTTCAAACCCAGTGATTCAAAGTAGTGTATTTGTGGGTTGCTTGGCTGACTCCGTTCGTAGAGCATGTGACTCTTCAAGATCTTGGGGTTGTAAGTTTAAGCCTCACATTGGGTGTGGAGTATCCTAAAAAAATATACGTATATTTGTTTACATGTAACTTAAGATTTTGAAAGCCCTAAGGTATCTGGTTAATCCTAACGTAAAGGATGTTGGTTTGCAGGAGCAAGAATGGTCTAAAGAATTCTCAGACGTGGTGTGATTCAGGAGGAGGAAGGGAACACCTGTACACCAGGCCTGGTGTCCCTCACACCTGTTTCAGTCCTTACAGGGACTCTGAGGGACTCATGGCCCGAGCTGTGTGGATGAAGAATCTCAGCATGCTCGGTCACTATGCGGGTCAAATGGGCTAGGAGAGAGTCAAACCCAGATCCCCTAGGGCTGTTTGACTACATTTTCTATGTGTGTCAGCCTTGGAAAGTGAAGATGAAATTACTTGGAGACAAGGAGGACATTTCAGGCTGGGACGACAGCAAGAGAGCGAATACAGAAGAAGGGAACGGGAGCCGGGCTGTGTGACAACGGTGGGTGGACGCGTCCTACTGTAGAGGCTCGGTGTAGGGTTTGGGGAGGAAAGGCTAGCTAGAAGGTCAGACCCGAGTGTAGATGGAGGAGTTGGTCTTCATTGGCCGAGAGAGCCTTTGTAAGCACTTGAGGAGGGACTCTAGGGACAGCTGCCAAGCCGTGTTCTGTCATAAAGGTCAGGGCACATTATGCCAAGTAAACCAGATAGGAGCAAGGTTTCAGTTAGTGTCCATGGACCAGGGGTGTGGTGAAGACCCAGACTTGAGAGGTGGCAGGGCAAATAGGAGCGAATGAAGAGGTAGAAGATCTGAGTGGTTACAAAACTCGGAGTGGAAGATGATCGTAGGCACTGCGTGTTGGCTCTCAACCCGGCAGCCTTCCCCTTCCTCTGTGTTGGCAGAGCCCCGGTGTGGGTGGGTGGAGGGAGCCCAACCCTTGCCCATGTGACTCTAGTAAGTCCTGACTGGTCCAGGACCATCATGGGAATCCCGTTAAGGGTTGGGCATGTGATTCCTGTCAGACAGGTTGGCTTCTGATGAAGGTTTCCTTAGCCTAAAAAGGGATACAATGAAGAAGCCATTTCTGCTGTGGGATGTCGCCATGTATCCATCTATGTGTCTCTTGAAGTTGTGGTGGCCATCTTGTGGCCATGAGGAGAGCTCGTTTTGTTAAATGGCAAAGCAGAAGGTGGAGGGAAATAGGGTCTTTGTATGTGGTTGAGTGGCTGAATTAACCAACCCTGGGATCTCTCTACTTCAATCCTTGTTTTGTGAGATAAATAATTGTTATTGTTTACAGCAGGGGTTGGCAAATGATGGCTCATGGGCCACCCACCACCTGTTTTTTGTTTTGTTTTGTTTTTTGGTAAGTAATTTTGTTGGAACATAGCAGTGCCCATTTGTTCACATATTGCCTGGCTGCTTTTGCATTGTAACATCAGAGTTGGGTAGTTGTGGAAGAGAATATGCGGTTCCTGAAATACATGCTATGTGGCCCTTCAGAGAAAAGGGTATTGACCCCCTAGTTTAAACCTTTTTGAGTTAGGTTTTCTATTTGCAGCCAAGGCTGCTTTCATAAAGATGCAGGGCTTATTTTGTACACATTAACTGGAGATCATTGTGTAGACAAGGGCTTTGTAGATCAAATGTGTGGTCAGGACTGAAGATAGGCATTTGGTATTCAGCACATCATAGAAACCAAGTAGGAAATAGTTTCTAAGAATGATTAGTCATTAATGTCAAGTTTAGATTGGTCGCAGTTGCAAAAGAGCAGGAGTGGTAAAGAGCGGGAGCTAGATTCTTGTGTGTGTGTGTGTGTGTGTGTGTGTGTGTGTGTGTGTGTGTGTGTAATTTTTATTGTTATGTTAATCACCATACATTACATCATTAGTTTTTAATATAGTGTTCCATGATTCATTGTTTGTACATAACACCCAGTGCTCCACGCAGAACGTGCCCTCTTTAATACCCATCACCAGGCTAACCCATCCCCCTACCCCCCCCCCCCTCTAGAACCCTCAGTTTGTTTTTCAGAGTCCATCATCTGTCATGGTTCGTCTCCCCCTCCGACTTACTCCCCTTCATTCTTCCCCTCCTGCTATCTTCTTTTTTTTTTTTTTTCTTAACATATATTGCGTTATTTGTTTCAGAGGTACAGATCTGTGATTCAACAGTCTTGCACAATTCACAACACTCACCATAGCACATACCCTCCCCAATGTCTATCACCCAGCCACCCCCTCTCTCCCACCCCCCACCACTCCAGCAACACTCAGTTTGTTTCCTGAGATTAAGAATTCCTCATATCAGTGAGGTCATATGATACATGTCTTTCTCTGATTGACTTATTTCACTCAGCATAACACCCTCCAGTTCCATCCACGTCGTTGCAAGTGGCAAGATCTCATTCCTTTTGATGGCTGCGTAATATTCCATTGTGTACATATACCACATCTTCTTTATCCATTCATCTGTCGATGGACATCTTGGCTCTTTCCACGGTTTGGCTATTGTGGACATTGCTGCTATAAACATTGGGGTGCACGTACCCCTTCGGGTCCCTACATTTGTATCTTTGGGGTAAATACCCAGTAATGCAATTGCTGGATCGTAGGGTAGCTCTATTTTCAACTGTTTGAGGAACCTCCATACTGTTTTCCAGAGGGGTTGCACCAGCTTGCATTCCCACCAACAGTGTAGGAGGGTTCCCCTTTCTCCGCATCCCCGCCAACATCTGTCGTTTCCTGACTTGTTAATTTTAGCCATTCTGACTGGTGTGAGGTGGTATCTCATCGAGGTTTTGATTTGGATTTCCCTGATGCCGAGCGATGTTGAGCACCTTTTCATGTGTCTGTTGGCCATTTGGATGTCGTCTTTGGAAAAATGTCTGTTCATGTCTTCTGCCCATTTCCTGATTGGATCATTCATTCTTTGGGTGTTGAGTTTGATAAGTTCTTTATAGATTTTGGATACTAGCCCTTTATCTGATATGTCATTTGCAAATATTGTCTCCCATTCTGTCGGTTGTCTTTTGGTTTTGTGGACTGTTTCTTTTGCTGTGCAAAAGCTTTTTATCTTGATGAAATCCCAAGAGTTCATTTTTGCCCTTGCTTCCCTTGCCTTTGGCGATGTTTCCGGGAAGAAGCGGCTGCGGCTGAGGTCGAAGAGGTTGCTGCCTGTGTTCTCCTTTAGGATTTTGATGGACTCCTGTCTCACATTTGGGTCTTTCAACCATTTGGAGTCTGTTTTTGTGTGTGGTGTAAGGAAATGGTCCAGTTTCATTCTTCTGCATGTGGCCGTCCAATTTCGGGAACTAGATTCTTGAATTGATAGGAAGAAAAGGCCAAAAGGTAGATTAGTTTATTGTTATAAATTAAAATAAAAGATTCAGACATTTCAGCTGTCAAAGTAAGACCTATTTTGATGGTCTTAGATATGAAAATTAATGTTTAATCCTATGTCCCAGACAGCGAAAAAGTTATTTCTGTAGCCTCTGATTCCTGCTCCTGCCCTCCCCCTCCGTGGTACTGAGCAAAGAGCTAATGAATACATGAGACCCTCAGTTTATGACTGACTGGTGACTCTTCTGTGATCTTTCCTTGCCATGACTAAGACCATCTCCCTGCGGTCATGGCCCAGCTCATTATTGGCTTTGACAGATCCTGCTCTCTGCCTGATGCCACTGTGAGCCTGTTGGTGCTGAGGTGCTGGAGTCAACAGGGGTAGAGAAACCTGATAGATTTGATGTCAGGGATGTATGATCAGAAGGTGAATCCGTAGGCCATTGCACAAAGCAATGATTTTTAGCAAAGGCGTTGAGCTGTCTTCAAAATGCTAATGAACAGGTGAGATGAGATGTCACAAGACAGCCCGAGCCAAGGATGACTTATTTGATCACTTTGGTGGAGGCTGGAGGGGGAAGGTTGAGATTGAGTATCACATCAGCATTCAGGGGAAACTGCACAAGACATTTCAAAAAAGAAGATATTCCAGAAAAATTGAGAACTTCCAAGAAGAAGGCTTCTATTAGCAATAGATATTTACTTTTGATGAACCTGGGAGTAGGGGATCATTGAAGATGTGATGGCGAAGTTAGACTTTTGCTGAAGCTTGCACCTTCTAAAGACTTTAGAGCCATTCATGTACTTTGAATTAGCTGGAAGTTTTATATCAAACTGTCTTTTTAAAAAAGATGTAGTTTGGAGGTCTTTGGGGGAAAGATTTTTGCTCCTGGGAGATTTTTGGGATTTGTTTCTGGCTCTTCTGCCAGGCCAAGACTCCTTGAGAGTAGGGACTATGTCTGATTTTGGTCAGGTAACATTGGCATAGTTCTTGGCATATGGTAGGTGCTCCATCCATAAGTACTGGAAAAAATGCTATACTCCTGATTTTACAGGACTTCTGTTTTAAGATGCCCCTGTCTGGGTAGCTCCATGTAGTAGTAACATCTTCCAGAATGAAAATTTACAGCCTAGCTTTGACACTCTTTGGTTTCATGAATGTGATAAATGTGTGTGAATGGGTCCATTGAGTCTTACCATCTTTCCATTTCTTCCTCATAATCTGTTTTGGGATATTTAATGTATGAAATGGGTTTCTGGAAACAACTTGAATTTACATTCTTACATCTCTAGGAAATAAGGGTGTTCTATCTTACTATGATTTGATTTGTGGTTATCATTTAAGAACCAGTGAGCAGTAAATGAGGTTGCATGTACATGGCATAGGTGGGTCTGGAAAGCGATCTCCGGGATGGCTGCCTCAGTCCATTTACTTTCCAGATGAGGGAAGAATGTTAACTTCCTCACCCAAGGTCCAGCTGCTGATAATTTTTTTTTTTTTTAATGGAAGGAAGCTGTCACCTCTCCTTGTCCCTTCTCTCCTCATTGGAACCACGTACCCATCTCCCCTGCTTCCACCTCAATCCTTCACCTCCCTGCAAAGGTGTAGGCGAAGTAGAGCTGAGTCCGTCTTCATGAGTATATGTTGGATAGCAGAAGTAATGTGTCACAGATGGGAAAGAACTATGAGCATGTTGGTGGGTAGGTTGTATCTGGTTTCCTGCTTGCTTTTAAGATCGTTTTCTCACGTGAAACTTTAAACAGATTTGGGGACTGTGAATACAATTCTGTACTTCATGTTTGTGGCCAGCATCTCTTTGGGCTGTAGGATAGAATATTCTTTCTCGAGCCAAGATGCCCATCGACAGATGAATGGATAAAGAAGATGTGGTATATATACACAATGGAATATTATGCAGCCATCAAAAGGAATGAGATCTTGCCATTTGCAACGACGTGGATGGAACTGGAGGGTGTTATGCTGAGTGAAATAAGTCAATCAGAGAAAGACATGTATCACATGACCTCACTGATATGAGGAATTCTTAATCTCAGGAAACAAACTGAGGGTTACTGGAGTGGTTGGGGGTGGGAGGGATGGGATGGCTGGGTGATAGACATTGGGGAGGCTATGTGCTACGGTGAGCGCTGTGAATTGTGCAAGACTGTTGAATCACAGATCTGTACTTCTGAAACAAATAACGCAACATATTTTAAGAAAAAAGAAAAAGAAGAAGATAACAGGAGAGGAAGAAAAGGGGAGTATGACAGAGGGGGAGACGAACCATGAGCGAGGATGGACTCTGAAAAACAAACTGAGGGTTCTAGAGGGGAGGGGGGGAGGGGGATGGGTTATCCTGGTGATGGGTATTGAGGAGGGCACGTTCTGCATGGAGCACTGGGTGTTATGAACAAACAATGAATCATGGAACACTGCACCAAAAACTAATGATGTAATATATGGTGATTAACATAACAATAAAAAAAGAATATTCTTTCTCTGCATCCTTCAAGGACCCATGAGCTACACTTTACATAAAGATAAACGTACAGATGTACATACCTATATTCTTTTGCACAGTCTCTGAATTCTGCAGGGAGCTAGCCAGCCCTCATCTTCCTCTTGCTGTCATGGTTTCTGATTCAGGCTTTGGGTGAAATTCATGCAGAGAGAAAATCCGCCTTCCTCATGCCAAGTCCCTTGAGCTTCTAGGCTTTGGGGTGCAGCATCAAATATGGGGACAGAGTGTAATATCCAGTCCAGCAGCACGAGCTGATGTAGCCTCAGCCTCCCAGCAGCCTGCACAGAGATCCCGCATCATGTCTCAGGTCCCAGGAAATTTGGGCTGCAGAAGAGCCAGCATCTTCCAGGTGTGGTCAAACCATGTTCAGACTCATGATGAGCCAGCTGAGGCATCTGCCATGTCCCTGTCTCCTCCTGCAGGGGATGAAGCCTGAATCTGGGAGAGAGTGGGTCTTCAGGTGTTTGGGGGGTGGTGCACTGATCCCAAGAAGGGTTCCATATTGGAGCTGATTCCAGATTTACCTCCAGTAGAGCTTGGTTTTCATCTATGGTCTGGAGCGCTTGCAGAAACAAATTGAACTTAAGCCTCCCTACCATTACTCTTTGGCTTTTGCCCACATGGAAGTGAAGGTGGGCTTCTGGAGACTTGCTGGGGGCACAAGGAAATGACCAAGTGATTGAGACCGAAATCGAAGATGGCTGCTTTAGGTCCAGGCTCCCAGGGGCATCGCTTGATCACTGTTGTTTGAGTCTGTTCTTTTTCATTTTACTGTCAGGGCAGAGAAGAAAGGTCCAGCTTGCTGACTGGCCCAGGGCTTTCCAAGGAAATCACAGGACCCAACGAGAAGCGGAATGTTAATTTGCTTCACAGGGTGAACCTGCTTTGTGGGGCAGGGTCTGGGCCTCGGGTTCCTAATGAAATCACAGCCGGCCCTCATCGTTCACCCTGGAAAATGTATTCCTGTTTATGTACCACTAATAACTAGTTTTCAGAATGCTGAGTTGCTTCTCCTAATTGTCCACTAATTTGTCCTCTTCCTGATGGGGGGGAACGACAATGTATTTGAAGTCACCATTGCTTTTGGGGCGACTGGGTTTATTGTTTTTGATACTTTCAGATATTTCAGACATGGACCTTTTAAATGCTTTATGTGGTGCAATATTCATATTTATTAGGGCCATTTAATAGCATATGTAAATGAGTTCAGTGCAGCTGTGCTGGACAATAGTCATGGAAATGAATTCATTTTGTTGATTTTTTTTTTCCCCCCCTTTGATACTGGAGATCTTTACATATTTTTCTTAATGGAACAGACCAGGGTCTTCAGGAAAGGTGACTTGTGTTTTTCTTTGCCTGCAGGGAAACCATTTGAATTTCATTGTTCTTTATGGGTCCTGACCCACGCTGGTCAGAATAAAATTGATTACATCAGAAATATTTTTTGCAAGTTTTGTCTCTGCTCTCTGGTGGCCTGCAGAGAAAACTTTGCTCCGGATAGCTGTGGTTTACCCCCGCAAACACCAGGACCTTCACGTTTTCCGTAATGACTCCCTTCTCCCTTTTGGATCACCCTGGAGTTCCTTCTGAAACAGAATCCAGGACTAAATGGAGTTGCTACCTGAGTGGGATGGGTATGGAGTTCAAGTTTCCAGAGGCCTGGTGTATCTCCCCTGGTTACCAGCTTCTTCCCTCTGCCACATAGCCCTCGCTGCTTTTCATCTTCGGTGAGCATGGTGTATCAGAACGAAATCCAGAACAAAGCTACGTGGGCACTGGGTCAAGCTGAGGACCTGTCTGGTGGCACACCAATGACTATCTTCCCCACATCCTCCTGCTTTCTCCTTTGTGCAGCGATTCAGCATTTCCAAAGTCCTTCTGAGTCACTCCCTCGTGCCATCCTTAGAAATGTGCCCCGAAAGGCAGGTGAATACGTTTTTAGGATTCACATTCAAGCAGCCACCACCCCAATATTGGAAGCTCTAAAAGGTGGATTTACTCATGTGAGTAAGGAGAGCTTCACCATGTAGACTGTTGCTCTGAGACCAGCTGGGAGCTGATCCTAGAGAGGATTTGGGGAAAGCATGAAATAAGGGACTGGGCACGGCTTGGGAGGTGGGAGTATAGTAGACATTAGCCGTCAAGGTCATGTGGGTGAGCTTGCTCTTGGCCTCCTGACGAGAACATGGCAATGTCAGGAGTGGTGTGCACTGGTGCTGAGCTGTCAGGGATCAGTTAAACTGGTGGTTTCTTGTTGCCATGACTACAGATCAGGTTCCCCCCCTTTCCTTCTCCCACATCCCCTCCCCACCTCCTCCCCCCTTTTGGTGTTTTCTCAGACAAAGCTGTAGGAGAGACCCTCCTGGGAAGTCTTCCCTATAGTTACTCCTTCTCCTTCCTGAGATTCCATTTGTAGGGATCTGACTTTTCTTTGCCCTAAATAACCGAGAGCACTAACGCTTAGGGAGCTCACGTGGCTTTCCCAGGTTCCCATAGTTGGTCAACAGGAGAATGTAGTCCTTGTCAGTTCGCTAGATGGTTAATGTCCTGATCACATGGGTCTCTGCAGTGGCTCTCACACAGTAGGTGTGCAGGAGATGTTTGTTGAATTAATAAAGTGAGTTTGCCAGTACCTATGAGTAGGTCAGATTTTCTACAAGCCTGGGACCAGTCACTGCTGATGCACATTCCTTGCTGTAGGTGATAAGCCAAGCAGGTTGTAAGGTGTAAGATAATGCAGTTGGGATGCCCAAAGCAAGGCTCTGGTGTATGTGATTACAGTGGAGGAAGGTGGCCACCTAGAATGAAGAATTCCTCCTAATTTTGGATAGATCCTTACTACTATTTTTTTTTTTTTTAATAAAGCAAAGGGAGCTGTAGAGATTAAATGTTCCAATAAGCAGGATGCTTTCAGGAGGCTGTGAGTAAATCTGTGTGCGTATGTTCCCAGTAGTACGTGCCCTGGAGGAAACCCTGGAGCTTCCCTTCAGCCCTAGCTCCGGGCCCTTGAGGTATGTCGTAATGAAATTACCTGCACAGAAGTTCCCTATAAACAACAGCCAAGAGCAGCCACTCTCCCTGTTGAGTTCTTGCGAGCCTCTCGTCTCTTCTCTGAGACACCAGGTGAGCTTTCTTGTTCCAAAAACGAGCAGCTGAAGGTGAACAAGGATGGGCCATGAGATCTTCTAGCCCAAAGGCTCAACCAGACTTTCACATCTAAGACACCTGGGGAGTGTTTTCAAAACCTCTGACACAGGACCTCCCGCGGTGTGGCTGGGCACGCTGAGTTGTCTTTGCAGCACCTTCCCGAGGACCTGGTACCCTCATAAATGGGCTCTGCTCTAGTCTAGCTCCGTTGATTTGTGGAGGGAGCAAGTGGGGTGCATGTGGTGGATTTCCTGGCACAGGAACAGTGGAGCTGCTCTTTGTCTCTGAACCAAGCTTTTCGGGGGCTCTTGTAGCCATCGTGGGCTTGGTAGAAGCCGGCAGAGCTGAGGAGACAAATGAGCCTGTTTCAGCCTGAGCCTTGGAGCAGTGTGAATGGGAGACAAGATAGTTGCTTTCCTTAATCTGTACAACAGCTTTGCTTTGTCCCCATGGACAATGGCTGTGTTGTCCCAATCTTCATCCCTTGATGGGGGTTGTCTGTTTAGGGGGCTGGCTTGCAGTGTATATGGAAGCCAGCTCCTCGGTACTGGATTTTATAATGTGTTTATCAAATGCAGTTTGTGTAGGCCATGGTAAGACATCACAGGCCTCAGAGTGCTGAATAAAAGGAAATCAATGGCTTTAAAATGACTTTTGCAAGGCAGATGATGTGTTGATCTTAGGGGCGCTGCCCATGGGTGAGCAGGGGGAGTGCAGAAGCAGGAGAGCCCTCTTCACTGCAGGTACTGCTGCTGAAGCTGTTCCAGCCAAGCTCCCCAGTTCTGTCCAGCGCTCTGGCATTGTGACGATTTCCCCCTTTGGTGGTTGTGGAGTGCAGAACCAGATTTGTCAATGCTGCTCTGCTCCCAGGGAGGCCCCTGAGGATAGCTTTGGAATCAGATGGTCCAGGCTTCAGCTCTATAGTTGGTTAGCTGTGTGGACCTGGACAGGTGGCTTACCTTCTGTGTGCCTCGGTAAAATCATGCCCCCCCACCCCCTAAAAATCGTCCTAAAAATCTCTGTTATAAGGATACTACCTACCTCATGAAGTTGGTGGGATTAAGGTGCAATAATGTCAAGGGCTT
Source organism: Callorhinus ursinus (assembly GCF_003265705.2). NCBI lineage: Eukaryota > Metazoa > Chordata > Mammalia > Carnivora > Otariidae > Callorhinus > Callorhinus ursinus. Next base: position 6,384,729 of record NW_027397112.1, read on the forward strand.
AGCGCCTTTCTGGAACACAGTAATTGTTCATTTAGTGTTAGCAAAACCACCACTGCCAAGAAACTCAAGCTGAAATATCTGCATTATTTCTGGCTCCCAATCTTGACTTTCTGGTTTAGTCCATATTTTTCCTGATGCTGATTTTCAAATTTATTTGTATTTTGCTGTTTGTATTGTTTGTATTCACATCATGTGTGGGTGAAATTAAAATAAATGAGACTGCCAGCCTTTTGTCATGGAGTCCAGAGTGCTTGAATTCAGAATGGTAAGATTTTCCTGAGCATAAGGGTGCAGATGGGCTGGTATTGCCTTGAGCTTTTGGCCTGAGCACATGTCCTAACCCCTGTCCTGGGACTCTTGCCTAAGTGTGTACCCCTCCTTGTTCCTGTTTCTTCTTTAAGGTCCTGGAGCCTTACCTCGCTGGATGGACTTCCTAGCATAGACAGTTTTTCTTCGACTTTTTCAAGTGCACTGTATGTTTTTTTTTTTTAAGATTTTATTTATTTATTTTACAGAGAGCGAGAGAGGGAACACAAGCAGGGGGAGTGGCAGAGGGAGAAGCAGGCCTCCTGCGGAGCAGGGAGCCCGATGTGGGGCTCGATCCCAGGACCCCGGGATCATGACCTGAGCCAAAGGCAGACGCTTAACGACTGAGCCACCCAGGCGCCCCAAGTGCAGAGTATGTTGTCAAAAAGCCCAAAATGTTGTGATAATAAGGCTTGTTGGTATTCCTTACAACTGGCAACGTGTCATCTTGGTGTGATGGTGCACGTGCACTGTATCCTGATGAACAGCTGTAGATGCTCATGGCCAGAGGACCACACATGCCACCTACGAGGGGTAACTGTCCTATTAAAAAAACCTAGATTATTAGCACTGGACCAGGCTCTTGGAGAGGGAAGGTGAAGTACAAAAGAACAGTCTGCAAGTTTGATGGGGGAAAATGTTAAATTGGGGAAAGATTAGGGAGTAGAAAAAGGGAATGTGAAAAGATGTATTTCAACCAGTACACATGAACCACAAAGCCCAGGGAATGGATTTCACAAGCAAGGATGGAAGACGTTTTAGGAGTGGGGGACTCTGAGCTGAATCTTGAAGAAAAAATGGAGAGCTTTTTAGAGAAAAGTGGCACGTGTTGAGAATGAAGGTTTGGCATGACCACCCCGCAGGACCCCGGCTCTCAAGTTAGCAGGGAGGCGAGGAGGGGAGGGTTGAGTGAGAAGGCACGAAGGATTGTCATCTCAGGGGCAGGGAAATCCTTCCAGCTCCTTGAGGGAGCGCTGTGAAGCAGATTGAGGCCGCATGTGCTGGAGTGTTCCCACCAGATGGGAATGAGCGGGGAGCTGCCTGGGCAGTGCAGGAGGGAACGGATGCTGGCTGTGGGAAGGTGAGGCCATGTGTGCAGACATGGGGGAATAGTCATCAGGATTTGTTCAAAAACTAAATAGTAAAGAACCGAGGGAAGAAAAATTCAAGTCCGCAGAGCTTGAGGGCCAGCATGGATGGCATGGGTTTTGAATGAAGATCACGTGAAATCTGGAAAGAACTTGCAGCAGGGAAATCCTTCACGGTCCTCAAAAGAGTTGAGGAGGTCTGCATCCCTGGTTCGAAGTTTGGACTCGGGACTCCACCTGCCTGGGTTCAACTCCCAGTGCTACCTAGACTAGCTTTGCAATTTTGGCCCCATTTTCCTGTTTTACTTTCCTCACTTACAAAATGGGGATGATAATAGCACCTAGCTCATAAGGTGGCTGTGAGGATTTAAATAAGTGAGCATAAGATGTGTAGAACAGTGCTTGGCATGGAGTGAGCACTCAGTGAATGTCAGTGCTCTATTGCTGTTAGTATCCATCATATTGAAATCAGACTGTAGGTGTGAGGTCAGACGGAGAGCTGAGGATGAGACATCTAGCGCTGGGAGATGCAGGTGACCGAACTCTGAGAAGAAAGGATCTTCTCAGTGGAGTGAGCGCGGAGGTCGGTACGTGGAGGATCAGGGCAAGTGGAGATCAGCATGGTGCCTTGGGGAAGACCCCTGTGGATTAGTGGGAGGGTAACGTGGAATCTAAGATGGACAGTGAATAACAGGAGAATCAGGAGGCAAATCAAGAGACTGTTGTCATGGAAACCAAGGAGGAAGAGAGTGTGTGTGTGTGTGTGTGTGTGTTTTTGGTGAAGATGTCATCCAAATCAGATACGTTGAGGACTGAGTGTAAATTGAGGGGGGAGAACACGTACCGCTGATTAGGCCTGGATCCTGTTAAAGATGCTAATGCAGTTCAGTTTTGAGACAATTTAGAGTCCAAGTTCAGGGGACAGAGCAAGCAGGATAGGAGAGGATGGGAAAAATGATGCGTGGCGTCTAGAGGAGGCAGAGTGAGCGAATGCACCCCCCCTACTCCCCCATGAGATAGTGATATTTTGAAAGACAGTTGGAAAGCAACCAATAGAAGGCAAGACATCAGAAATACAAATGCAGGAGGGAGTAAATGCAGGCCTCCAGGGAGGGACTTGGCAGCATGATGCGCTCACAGGAAGGAAAGCTCGAGTAGCTGAAAAGGGCCCTCTTGTCCAAAATGCGGGAAGGGAGTGCAGGTGTGGAGGGATATGGGAGGGCACGGGCCTGTAAACTGGTTTTCTTGATGGGGGATGAATACAGCTTTGACCTGTGTGAATAATGTGCTGCTTGAACCTTAAACTTCCAGTTTTTTTCTTTTTTTGCAAAAGATAAGTTTCTTCTTCATGATGCTTATTCATAATCATTCGTAAGCTTATTTGCTTATTCATAATTCTAGGCACTGGGGAAGAAGTAAGTTGGGGAGTTGAATAGCTTTTATTTTAGAGGTCATTTCTACTAGAAAACATGTTTGGAAACCAGCTCACAAAGGGATTTCCCGGTTCACACTGTCAGATGCCTCATCTGTTGGCTGGAAAAGTGTCCCGCGGCTAGAGGCCCTGCTTGCTCGGCAGTCCCCAGAGCAGGTACACATGAGGATTAGGCTACCCTAGGGTAGCTTGGGTCAAGATGCTGTGAATCCCAGAAGTGGACAGTCCTCTCACGGTTTGTTTTTCCGTCTTGAAATAGAAGAGCCAGGTGGGATAATGCCATAGTCAGCTCAGACCCACCCCGGTGACCTCACCTCCGTCTCTGCTTCATTTGTGGAAAACCCTTCATCTCTCAGTCCTTGCAAAGAACTGGCTCTTGTCTATAAATAGCCTCGAACAGGTTCCCTTTGTATTTGGACATCATGATTAAAGCAAGTGATTTTATAACTGCACAGCAGGCTTCTAGATGAGGTGCTACTGTGCCATTTATATGGGTTCTTGGGAGTGGGGGAAAGAGAAAGCAAATGCCTAAACCCACAAAGAGGACAGGGATCAGGGTTTCGGACAGGGTTTAGGTGGCAGCAGAGCCGAGGGGTGTTCTCCTCTCAGCACGATGGGGCTTGAGAAAAGCCCAGGGCTTTGGAGGATGTGGGGACCTCAGGATCCTGTGCTCGCATGGCAGCGAGGATCCTGAGGCATTTCCTTCTTTCTGGCTCTCCATCGGCAGCGCAGCTCTGCAGGCAAAAGGCAAGTTCAAGTTTGAGCGTTTCGATGCCTCAGGCTGCTGGTAGCTCCAGTATTCCCATTGGATGCTGCCTGGACATGTGTTCTTATGGAATGGTCCCAAATCTGTAAACATCCAGTCGAACGGTTTCCTGGCAGCAGAAAAGCTGAGAGGAAGCAATTTGTCTGAACTTTGCTCATACGTGGGAAGTCATTCTTCTCGAACCAGGTACTTCAGTGAGACCAGACCCAGAAGAGAAGATTCAGGGGAGAACAGAGAAGTAAACATCCCCTCTTAATAGTGGTGGTAATCGCCACTGTTGTGCTTCGGGGCAGTAGCTGGCCTTTGGTGAGGACGTCAGTGCGTAAAGCATTATGCTCAGCACCTATACTTTGTGTCTGCTTTGGAACCATTCAGCCCTTTCAACAACTTGTAATAAATTAGATACTGCTATACCCACAGCTTGACAGGTGAAAAAATTGTGTTGCTCCTGTCCTGTAGACACGTGGCCTTGGCTGGCTTCGTGCTGTCAGGTTCCCAAGTGCATTCTCTTAGGCAGTGAAGTGGTTCTTACGGGGCCGTTCGCTGTCCTTTCACGTTCGTGCTTCAAAGTTTGAGATCCTTCACCGTTGAGGTCTGTGGAAGCCTGCAGTTGCAAGACTTGAGCACCGGGCTTCTGATGATCTGCCTCTTTGTCAGAGAATGTGATAAGCCTTGGTGCCCACAATTTTTTGCTGATGTTCTTTTTGGCGAGAAGCACCATTTTTTAATCACCTGACGAGAAAGCCTTTCATGTGTTTGACCTGAAGGACCTGATTAGCAGAGGCAGAAAAAGGGAATCAGCATTGCCATCTTTTAAAAAGTAAAAGAAGGGTTTTGTGGGGTTTTTTTTTGTTTTGTTTTGTTTTTTTGCCATCCCTCCCACACACCCTGGAAATCCCATAATTAGCCCAACAGCCTTCTTCTGCTGATGCATTTCCTAAATCACTCCCAGAAAGAACTTGGGTGGTATGTACGTCTCTTCTAAATAAGGGTCTTGTTTTTTTACCCTCTCCCAAAATGTTCGTTTCCCACGAAATCCCAGAAACATTGACTCCTAAAATATTACAAGGCATTGGCTTCTAAGTGATTGCAACTACACTGAGTTCATAAGCTCAGATTTCTGCGGAGGTGAGTAAGAGCTAAGAGTAAGTGCAGGCTCCGCAGTTAAGTGTCTTGGTGCCTCAGGGCTATGGGACAGAAAAGACTTCTGGTTCTCTGTAGCTGAAGAGGGTGGTGACCCACTGACTGGGGCAGATGGCTGTTTTTCATTCTTCAAATTTTTATCAACTTAGCTACTCTGGACCAATTCGGTTATGGAAGAAGTCAACAAATATTCAGCAAGTTCCCATTCTGTAAGTCCTGTGGGGGGCGGGGAACTCTGCCCTCCTAGGATTGAGCGTTTAGCAAGGGGTTGGACCTTGACCAGTAAGCCCCAAGACTTAGAGAATCCCGCTGACAAAGAGTGGCAATGAGCAGCACAAGGCGCTGAATGTGCAGACAACCTCATCTGAGGCTGGTGGTCAAAGGGGGCTTTTGGGAGGCCTGGGCTTGCGGAATCCCAGACACCAACACTTGGAAGATCAGGGTGTTCCTAAGTTCACAACTCTGGCTGACTCCCCTTTCCCTATAGCAGAGGCAGAACGCTGTTCCCTGAGGGTGGAACCTACTTCCCCTTTCTCTTCAAAGTCTGTTTCTGTATCTAAAAATGAACTGGAGCCCCATCTGTTTGCGGATTTTTTTTTTTGAAAACCCTTGAAATGTTTGTTATTTTTAATGCAGCTTCATGCGACTCTTCTCATCTTAGAGAAGATGCTTCTCCTCTTCAGGTGGTCTAGCGAGCATGCTGGGGATCTGTAGCCCTTCCCCCTGGAAATGGAAGTAAAGCATCGGTGAGCAGCCTTCTGAAGGAGGCGCAATCATAGCCGCTGGGCTGTTTTTTCCATAGCCTGTTGCCCTGTCGCCTGGATTTAATTCAGGGGAAGACAGAGTGCTTAATTCACACTGAAGTGGCCTGAGAGCTCCGGTAACTAAGGCGGGTGTATATTTGTACCATAATCGATGCCGGTGGCGTCATCTCTGGGTGGTGGTTTTCTTAGAACGCTCACCACACTTCAAGTGCCTTTGGGAAGTGCTGAGTTGATGGTCGGAGGGACAGAAATGTCACCCATGACTGTACCCCCAGGTTCCAGTTTAGCTTTATGGTCCCAATTTTGCCGATTTCTTACATGCCAGCATGTTAGTTTCTCATGGCATCCTTTCTCAGTCTAGCCCCTCAGCCAGTCTCCCTGCATCGGTCCCTGCTCCCTTCTCCCCCACTCTCTTTCCACTCCGCTGAGGGATTAAAACTCTCAGTCCCACTCCATGCTTCCGGCTTATCACTGAGAAGCTTTCCGTTGCTTTTTCAGGATGAAGTCCAGAATTCTGAGTGGACTACCAGGCCATGTGTCCTCTGATCCTGACTGTTCTCTGAAATCTTTATTCTCTCTCCCACACAAGTGTGCCCTCCTCCCTCCCCTCTGTCCCAGACCTTTTCCTGGGCTGTTCCATTGCCCTTGAATGCCCTTTCTGCCGCAGCTCACCCAGTTAGCTCCTCCTCTTCCTCTTTATTTCCAGCTAGAACATTATTTATCTCTGAAGACTTTTCTTCGGACCCCAGATCACCTCTGGTGCCTTTCTGACTTGCTTTCGTATCACTCATACATTTTCTTCATGTGTTCATCCTAGGTATGATATATTTAGTTTTAAAACTAGGTCATTCATACCTGTCTCTCTCATCAGACTGAAAGCTCAGTGCGGCCAGATGTTATTTATCTTGCCTCAGATTTACCTGTGAACCCCCACACTTAGCACTTACATAACTTTTGGGGGGTCACTTACAGAATTGCGTGGCTGTGAGCAGTTCCTGGATCCCTGTTTGCATAAAAGTTGGTCATTTTCTCATTTTGGGGAAACCTACAATGCTAGCAGTTCTCCCCACCATCGCCTTCGGGGGCTCACCTCACATTAGGGTGCCACTTCCCCAGGGCAGTTCCACACACCCAGTCTCATTAGACCTCTCAGAATTCCCACTCGTCGTTAGGAACTTTGTTGGACAAATGGCTGAAGCTCAGATAAGGTTGGTGATTTGCCCCGTTGCTGCAAATGGTGGGTAAGGATAGAGAATCAAGATGTTCTGGTTCTGGTTTGAGGCATGGGCTGCCCTTCCTGACGTGTTCCGTGCCAGCCTGTCGAACTTCGTAATGAGAATACGCCCGTCCCTTATGAACTGCGCTGACTCGAGGCTCACGGGTAATGAGTGAGCAGTGACTTGGGGGACAAATGAGTTGGGGTGGTTGGCATCTGTTACTCTTAGAAATCTAGCCTTGCTACTGGAGACTGAGGAACTAAGTTAGACTTCTTGGATGTCACTGTGAATGAAACAGAAGGTTTGTTGGCTCTGGCCAGAGAGAATGCCCATGAGAGTTTGTGGAAGGAGGAACTTAATAAACTACTTACTAAACAGGCTACATGTTTTCCTTTAGCTGCACATAGACGTCTCAGTTACGATGAGTGACAGACTGTGGCAGGATGGGAGATACACCGTGCAGTCAATACAAGGCTTGCTGTGCAGCCTCCCCTGAAATTCGAGAACTGGTCCTTGGTAACAGGCTCGCTGCTAGGTGGGTGGGGGTGGGGGAGGGGTTCTGCATTGGCAGGTGTGGCTCATTTGATGAGAGGACTAAAAATACAGTGGATGGAAGAAAGGGCAAGGAGAGGTTTAGCTCATAAGAAATTCCTGACCACCCCCAGCCTAATGAAGAAACGCTCCCCTATTGCCAGAAGCTGGCAAGCTACCAAGGGGGGAGGGGCAGTGAGCAAGTGGGCAGATACCTGCTTCCCCCGGAGACAGACTTCGAGGTGCAGGCTGGGGTCCGAAATCATGGGTTTTGAACCCAGACAGATCTGGGGGAATTGCTGCCCCGATTCTCACCAGCCTCAGCAAGTTAGCCTTCGGGAGTCTGCTTCTCATTCTGTAAAAAGGGGGGGGGGGGTGAGGATGCCTAACAGGGGAATTGCATGACTCGGATGCTGCAAGTATGTGAAATTCCTAGTACTGGTCCTAGCACGGAGTGAGGTGCTGCATCATAAGTTGTCGTGGATGCGTTTGTCGTGGGCTGCCCAGGTGTTGCCTCTGCTCTGTGGGTTCCTATGGTCCACGAACTTCTGATAGGGCAGCAGTAGATAAGCTTAGCTTCTATCTCATCAAACCGAAGACACCTGTGCTTTCCCATTTCAGTATTCTGGAATCTGGGATGTCTTACAGTCGATGACATGCCCTGGTTTGATGGGCAGTGTTCTTTACTTTCTTAGAGGTGCATCTTACAACAGATGGCATCTGGGATTCCCTGAGACCCAGAGCCAGAGGATTCACTGGGAAGATTCTCAGACTGGTTGCCTGGTGGGTGAAGACCCAGAACCCCCCTCCTCATGACCTACGGGGAATACCCATTTCTCTGGAGTGTAACGGAATTGAGATTGGAGTTTCAGTGAGTTGCTGTTTAAGTTGGGGGGTATATGTGTCAGCAGAGGCTTATCTTTGAGGTCAGGGTTCAGTGAATTCATCTGGAAGAGGCATGTTGGCAGTGAATTTCAGGGAAAATTTCTCCCTTGTTGTCTGCCTGTGTAGGAGTTTGACTTTAGCACTTGGGATTGTGAATTATTTGTTGAAAGGTACTCCCACCTCTGAAGCCCTTGTTTGCACCTGGGGAGAGAATAAAGCTTTAGAGCACAAAATATAATTTCCTCCCCTACTTGTTTCTTTTCTTAGTGTTTTTAAAAAATCCTACTCAGTCTCTGGGTCCTTGAGCACTTTTCTCTACTACTTGGAACACTTCCCCACTACTCAGAACACACACCACGCCACACCCACACCTACCACACATACACGGGGGTGCACACACAAATTGGCCTACCGAGACTTTAACAAGCACTGGTATTTTTCCTGACATGTACCTGCCCCTGAATTTACCACCTGGACTTCCCTCTCAGTGTCCTGTCTGTGACACTGGCCAGGGTGGGACTCCTGAACAAGCCTTTGTCGCTGTTTCTCTGGTTCCCTTCGAAGCGAGGTCCCTACAGTTTGGGTCTCCACCGAAGTGCTTTCAGGCCTGAAACCCAGGTAAGGCTGAAAGAAGAGTGAAAACTGGGCTGTGTTCCAGCAGAGGCGCCTCCAGCATGTGCATTTCTAGGCTGGCTGGGGGCAGTGGATCAGGGGAGTGCAAGACTTTAGGGGGTCATTCAGAAACAACACCTCTGAATGGAAGGTGTCTGGCTGAGTGACAAGGAGGAATCCCCGGTTATTAGGGCACAAGCCTAATGAGAGCCATCCTGGGAGGAGAAGAGCTAATTGAGCATGACCCCTGGGAGGACTGAACATTTACATGTGTAGACAGACTTACTTGGTGGCCTCACCCGTGGCTGGGGACCTGAGACAACGCTCAGGCACGTCTGCCCAGCCAGCGCTCAGCGCTCTGTTGAGCGTGCTGGGCAGGAAGTGGCGCAGATGCTCCCGGCCCACCCCCGTGTCCCCCGTGACCGTCGCCGTGATGGAGGATGCTGTGCTCCGAGGGTCTGGCCCTCGGTGGTGCTTTTAACCTGTGTTAGGGCTGGGCTCCCCTTTACATCAGGAGATGAAGCAGACTTGGGAGCCCTGGTGCTTTTCTGTGAAGCCAGCAGGTCCTGGCTCTGGGAAAGGTACTGCTTCCTAATTTTATTAATGATAGGCTCTCCTCCTTGCACCCGTGCTCCCCCGCCCCCACTCCTGGAAACCTGAGGGGCCTGTGGTGGAGGCTGCCGTCTTCCCCTTGGCTGGCCTGAGTGACAAACAACATCCTGATCCACCTTCTCCGAGGTGGAAATAAGTTCCGTACTTCCTAGACACCCCTGCTCAAAAAAGATGCCAGACATTTTCAGTATCTCTCGACTGGACCCAGATGGAGATAGTCTTAATTATGCTTAAAAAAAAAAAAAAATCACAGACTGGGGTTTGGTTTTCATGAGCAGCTGTGTCTTTGACATGGCTGAATTCCGATGGACCCTCATCTAGATTCTAGCGAAGGGCTGCAGAGCGCTGCCTCCCTGGGGCACCGACCTTTGAACACATCGGTGACTCATTGCTACCTGCAGTGTTGGTGCTAGAGTGGAGTCTGAAAGCACAAGAGCTTGCACACATCGATCCCTTGGAGGCAGCAGCCCCTTGTTCAGCATCTCCTGTGACTCATCCCCAGGAGGCGAGGCCCCGGTCGCCTTGAGAACCGAGGCTCACTCCTGGGGCTGAGGTGAAGGCATATCTCAGGGCCCTAATGATCCCCCAGATCTGCAAAGACAGCTTACCTGGAGAGAGGACTTGGTCAGGGCATGTTGGGGGGAGGCGGGGAGGCGATCTTCCAGCCCTGAACTCAGGGTGAAAACTTCTAGCTTGTTTTTGCTTTTTATCACACAGCTGTTTCTGAGGAATGCAAATCCTTTTTAACATTTGAAGAAATGGACTCTAAACTCCCTTTTATTTTTTTAGTGAGAGTTTTAATACGTATATATGATCCATACATTAATTAAATTCTTGAATTAACAGAATTGGGTTTTTGTTTGTTTAAGTTGGTACCTAGCCTACTCTTCTCCAGAACCAGGCAGCGACAGGCTGGAGCGAGGTAAGGAGGTGGAGCCAGGTTGCTGTGAGCTGTGGAAGAGTATGCCCTCAGCCTTATGTGGGCATGTATTCTAGGCTCTTGAGTATATACCTTGGAATGGAATTGCTGAATCATATGGCAACAGTGTCTCACTTTTTGCAGTCTTGCCAAATTATTTTCCAAAGCAGCAACACCATTTTACAGTTCCACCAGCAGTGGACTATAGTTCCATTTCCTCCACATCCTTGCCAACGCTGTTAGAGGTTGTCCTTAATTATAGTTGTCCTACTTGGTGTGAACTAATATCTCATTATGACTTCAATTCTCATTTCCATAATGACTAATAATACTGATCATCTTTCCATAATTTTTTTTGGATGTTTGCATATCTTTTGGAGGAAATGTGCAAATCCTTTGCCAATTTTTTTAATGGGTTGGTCTTTTTATTGTTGAGTTGTAAGAGTTCTTCATATATTCTGAATATAAGCCCTTTATATGAGCTGTTATCTGCAAGTATTTTCTCCCATTCATTGAGTTGATTTCACTTTCTTGATGGTATCCTTTGAAGCACAGAAATTTTAAACTTTGTCCAATTTATTTTTTCTTTTGTCGCTTATACTTTGTTATATATAAAACCATCCCCTAATCTAAGGTTATGAAGATTTACTCCTGTTTTCTCTTGAGTTGTATAGTTGTAGCTTTGACATTGACAGATGATCCATTTTGAGTTAATTTCTGTATACAGTGTGAAGTAGAGGATCCAACTCCATTCTTCTGCATGTAGTTATCCGGTTGCCCAAACACCATTTGTTGAAAAGACTATTTTTTAAAAATTCAATTTATTTAAACTAAAAAAATAAAATAAAAAAATCACCCGTATCGCCCACCCCTGACCTGCTGCCTCTGGCAACCACCAATTTTCCTGTATCTGTGAGCTTGGTGTATATATCTGTGTATGTGCGTATTTAGATTAAATTTAGAATTTAAATTTAGACACGAGAGATCATAAAATATTTCTCTGACTTCACTTAGCAAATGACTCTTTAAATGTAAAACATAGTTTACCATAGTCTTAAGTTCCAGAATTGCTTCAATATCAAGCCAACAAAAGACGGGCTAAGAAATCATCAGGGTAAGTCCTGTATTTGGCAGGAACCTTAACATATTAGTAATGTGTGGACATCGAGGGACGTGTCCTACCCTTAAGATGTATATGGAATGGTGACAGCTGAGAGGCATCAGGGATAACTCAGGAGCGAGGGTGTTGAAAGAAGGGAACAGTTAGTGTGTGTCCTTGCCAAGCCACTTCAGTTTCCTCTGGAAGCTCTGCCCTCAGCCTCCTTTGTGTAGATTTGGCTGACTGCGCACAGCCGGGTGAGTTCTGAGTAGGGGAGTGAAGACTTTTTATCCTTTTGTTTGGTGAGTTCTCCTATGCAGCTGACATCTTCCCAGGTCCTAAGCAAAACTCATCACTACCCTGCCTGCTTCCCAAAGCATTGTGTCTGTGCCCTGCACAGTGTGTGGGGTATTTGGTTCTTGATTTGTTTATTGCCTCTGCTGGGCAGGGAGCGTCTACAAGGTGAGGATGTTTTATTCATTTTTGCGTCTGAGGTTTAGCTCCGTGCATGGCTCGAAGAACACAATAAAAGTGAATGGATCAAATTGAATTAAACCCTGGAACTGCACTGTGAAACTTCACTTTTTTCAGAATGCAATCTGCAATCGTGGTAAAAGATGACCTTTGTGTTTCATTTTGTGCCCCCCTCCCTTTTTTTTTCCTAACAAGCTGATGTCCTGCTTTTGTTTTGCTTTGTTGGTATCCGGGTACATGCTTCTAAACTTAAAGGTAATATGGATCACAAGACCTTTTTGTCCTAATAAGTGTGGTACTGCAAAAACAAGATCTGGTTAAAGGGAAGGGTGAGTGTTGCTGCTTCGGAGCTCAGTGAAAGCTGAAAGTTGGTTTTGAAACTGAAGGTACCTGATGGAAACGGGCATGTCGTTTCAGCCACATGATGCTCTTGAAGACCTGTTAATGCTTTTTACTCTTAAACTGCTAGGTATAATGAGGGTGGCAGATTGGGAAGGAACTCATATCCTCACAAATGCTTTTAACCTTTAGAAAGACACTGTGTGCTGTATCTTGATTTTGAAAATTGCACAAAAATCCACATTTAGTGATCATACACATTAGCAAATTATCCAGGTTGTAACAAGTCTGTACTTTCAAAAGAACTCACTGATTTCCCTGGCTCTTTGATTTGCCCCACACTAAACCAGACAAGCATTGAAAATATGCATACAACTTTACCGCCAAAATGGTGCTTTTGAAAAGTGAGGTGAATCTATTCTGTAATATCTGCCTTTGTGGACACGTAAAAAGATTCTGGCAAAACAAATCTAGTAACATTTTGAATTTATTGAATCTGGCTGTTCAGTTTTTTTTTTTTTACATTATTTATAGTATTTTGAAGAGAGACTAGCTTTTAGAAAACACAAAACTTAAACATGCATGTGCTTTCAAGAGAGTGAATACATGAAGAAATGGAGGTATTTTTCTTGTAATTCCTTAGTCCTCTTGCCTTTGAAAAACATATACAAAGTAGCAAATCTAAGATGGCTATTCACTTAACTGGGTCGAACATCTTTGCCATCCAGTAATACAACCTCAACCTTTTTTTTCTCCCACCAGAACTTGGCTTCTATGTCCCTGGCTCTATGCTAAATGCAGAAGCACATTGTCTGTTGGGTAGTTCAGCCCAGAGAGATGGCACGTTTATAAAAAGCTGTTACCTTTGTAGGCAGAACGCCAGGTGCCGTATAAGAAGGACGAAGTATCAATAGACTGGGACCAGGGGCTTGTGCTTAGATTTGGGGTTGTGTTGCTTTTATTGTTGTTAGGGTGTGTTCCTACATCACGCCATGTGCAAGGGGAGACAATGACCATGGTAGGAGGAATAAAACGTCTCCTTGATAAATGCTCCCCGATCATCCTCAGATGCGGGCACTGGGTGTTTTTTTGTTGCCAGAAGCCTGCGTGTAGAGGCACCATGGATTGAACTCCTGTATTGATTACTTTTAAGAAGTGATTTCTCATCTACTTTGGTTTTCATTTTCAAGGAGGTGTCCTTTAGGGAATGGAGGATGTTTTTGATTTTTTTCTTTAAAGCATCATTTATAGCTTTGCCAGAATTTCGTTGGATGGATGGAAAGAGTGGAGGCTTTGGAATTATGTCTTTGTCCCTTATTAACTGAATGACCTTTGACGACATAATTAATCCACGCAATCGTCACTAGGCGATGTGCTTGTTGAATGCCCTGTGCCAGGCCCTCAAAGACCTCATGTTGTAGAGACAAACAATAGGGAACAGCTAAGGAAGGTTCATGGGACAATAGGGTAGGGGCATCCCACCCTGTCTGCAAGGATTGGGAAGGGCTTTCTGGAGGAGGGACAAAATTCCTTTTTGTCTTAATCTCTTCTTTAGAGATAATAGTACCTCAGAGGATTAGTGCTTATGTGTTCAATAATAAAAAAAAAAAGTAAAAAGGCCTGCCCCACAGTCTGCTGAGCGAATGCTCGTTCCTGATGCCATACCTCGGGAAGGCCAGCATCAGGTGCGTGGAAGGAGGGTGGCTCAGACTACAAGGTTGTTTCTGTGGTGAGCTGGATGGAGATGAACAGACACATCACAGGAAAGCGGAGGCCCTGAAGGAAATGGAGAGCTGGAATTGAGGAAAGGGCCCAGAGCAGGTGGTGTTTTCTGCTGTGACTTTCACCCACACACTACTCTCTACCCTGTATGTTTTGGGCATCTGCCTTCACGAAAAGTGATGAGTGCACAAGTCGGTATGGGCTGATACTGGGGTATTTCGGTTGCCCAGTAACGGGCTCCTGCACCGTAGTACATTTGTTATAAATGGTGCTGCATTGCTTATGAAAACCACTGATTCATGCACCTGGTAAAATATCTTGGATTTTTTTTTTTTTTTTCATTTTAACTTTGGAAGAAAGTGGTATGGTTTGGAACTGCCACATGGTGGTTTCCTGCTGGGTGAAAGTACAATGACCCACTCTGTGGCTCTCACACTCCCCCCCCCCTTAAAAAAGAAAGGGGGGTGTCTTGGGAAGAAAAAGGAAGAGTTGATGTGTTTCACATGATTCAGAAGAAACCACAAAGTGAATAGAGTCTCTGCGTGTCTGTTTTCCTTTCTTTGATGCTTCATTTCATGAACCAGGTGGTATATTGGTTAAAAATGAGATTGAGAAGAGTAGGCCTGGGTGTTCGTCTTTACAAGAGAATGGGAGATGTACATGCTGGTCTGGACACACTAAATCCTCTTCATGCTTAAGCTGCGCATTTGGTTTCTTTCAGATTTGATCTGTAAGTGGAGGTTCTAAAGATAAACTATAATTGAAGTTAGTATCAAAGGGGTCTTTGTTTCAAAATCTCTTAAGTACAGATTTAGAAATACTTTTCTCCTGGGACAAGTTTAGTGAAAGATGCTTCTGTTTTGATAACTTGCGGGCCATATGTCATCTAAATTTCCTTCCTAGAAAGACCTAATGTACTTTTTATTTTTCCTAATTAAAATATGTCCACAAGGATTAATTTTGTCATGTTCTGACATGAGAGAGTTGAACAGGTATTTTGGGGTGGGAGTAGTTGTACTCTGATCATACTTGTGTTTGCTCATCCGTTCACAGTGACACCTGGATATTCAAGCCTCTGAGGGGCAGGCAGGCAGGGCAAGGGGTGTGTGGCCAGAGGAGGGAAGCCTCCCTAGACTGTTTTTCTACAGCACTCCCGGCAGCCACAGTTCATCAGTTAAAGGCTTCGAAGCCAAGTTTTCATGAAGCTTGGGTTTTTCTGTACAGTTTGGTTACCTCGAGGGTGATCTATAATGAAGGCCAGAGGACAGAAATATTTTTCATCTCCAGGCAAATGCCTTTCTGATTGTCTCAATCTAGCTGTCCAGAAAGTTGATTGAAAGCAGGACATTGCTGGGATGAACCTGATTAGGGCTTTCTACGGTGCAGCTTACAGCAGACATTTTATAGTCCACTTCCCTCGTTTCTTTGAAGTCGATTTTGGCCCCTCCACACAGCAGGGACACTTCCAGATTGGCCAAGGAAATGGGGGCTTCGGGGGGGAATTGATGATCCATGGAGCCCCAACAATTGGGTTTATTGAAAACACCAGCACGGGCTTAATTGTGTCTAAGGGCAGTGTCTCCACTCTGTTGTCTTCTCTGTGTTTGGGTGCCTCGCATGGCCTCCCGGAAGGCTGACGCTCTTCCTCACAGCTAGCATCGCACACGTGGGGGAGACAGGCCCCAGACAGGACTGGGAGGAGGACCCCAGGGTCTAGGTGCAGCGCAGGGGTTTGCCGAGGGGAGCCTGAACTTGGGCGCTTAGGGGGAGGGGCGTGCGTCCCCACGAGTTTCACGGGGACACCGAACACAGCAGCCCCTAGCGGAATGAGGAATGGCCCACGGTTCTGCCTTTAAGGTTGTCCTTCCCCGGGGAGACACTGTGTGCCCCAGGAACCTCAGTTTTCATCGCTTGATAGAAACACACCCAGGTGGTTCCTGTTGTGCCGGAGCCTGCAGGAATGGGGTCTGTGCATCTGCAGCTAAAACGATGTCCAGGAAACCCCCAAATGGGCTCCAGAACCCCGTTTTTGCAGTGACTGTCTGGATCCCAAACACCGTCGTTCCTCAGGGATGATGGAACTTGTCATGGCTGGGATCCCACTCCACAGGGCTTCTTTAACCCCCGCTGTGTGTGACGTGGTGAGTAGTGGCACCAACTCGATGACCTGTGGGGCATGAAGAGAGGTGTTTGGGGGTCCTGTCTGGAGGGCCCCACAGTGCTCTAGGAATGGAGCAGGAAATCCTCCTCCTCATTTCCTGTTGGTTCCGTGGTCGTGGAAGCAGAAATACCCTGAGTTTGAAACCATGGATGATGGGCCTCGTGGCTTGGGGTGGAGGCTCTGGGATTGGCAGGAATGAGACCTTAGGGGGGGTCCCAGGGGGAGACTGGGAACCAGCACCTACCCGCCAACATAGGATTCCACACCATCCTTTTCTCTGTCCCTTATGATCTCAGGGATGGGTCCGCTTGCTTCCCTTTCCAAAGCCCATCATGTCTTGGATTGAACTGGATTGAGAGCAGGACAACCCTGGGAAGGAGCTCAGATTAGGGCTTCCTACCACACTTCGAGTTTCTTTTCTCCTTGGACCTAAATCTGGTCTATTTTCTCCTCTCTCCCTGATGAAAGTATGTATCTTTCTAGGCTTTGAGTAGGACTATTTAGCTCATGAAATAGGAGTCAAAATACCTTAGTTCCCCCCACCCCAAACCCATAGCAGGGCCAAGCAGGTTTTTAAAATTGTGGGATATGACCTCTATGTCTTTGAGCTAAGTCAGTTTTTTTCCTTGATAACCCCGGTGATAGGGTGGTTAGCTGTCAGCATTAGACGTGAACCAAGTACTTATGGAGACTTCATGTCTGGGTTCTTAAAACCATTCTTCATCATGCCATAGTTCCATGATTTGATTTTAGCAGAATTAATCTGAAATGACTCACAATTACAAAATTAATTGCATTCAGCTTGAAATTACAGTTGGTTAGCTGAGCCAGGCCCACCATCCTCCCTGGGGCAGTGGCTGGCCCATGGTAGCTCTGGTGGTCTTTAGACCCTGGGGACCCCTTGGTCAGTGTGCCAGCTTCCTTAGGGGGTGGACTGTGGAGCGGACTGGCTCAGGTGGGCACTGCCTCAATGGCAGGCAAGCAACTATGAGCTGGATGTTGGTCTAAAATGCCAGGTAATGGTAAAGACCAAAGAGGTAAAGCATACTTCCTGGAAGAAAACCAGGGTTCAGGTATTTGGGGTTGGAAGAGGTAGGATCTGGGCAAGTTTAAGGTTTTCAAGGTAGCCAATCCCAAGATAGGAGAGGTTCTTTGAGGGGTTTGCGGGGGGGCAGGGGGCAGGTTCCTTTTCCTTCATCCCTGTCAGCCATGCTACCATTGACCCTGGGCTGGGCCAGGCAAGGGGAGGTGCCTGACCTGCGGACAGGAGGTGGGGACAGGTGGGATTTGTAGAGGGAAGTGAAGGCTGGTGGGGAGGCAGATGGCCGAGAGATGCTGAGTGATAATTGGGTGGCTGAGTGTCTGTGGTCAACTCAGCCATGGGAAGGGACTTCTTTTTTCTCAGAAGATGAATATCTTTAGATCAGCATAAATGAGTCTGGGACTGCCTGTATTCGATTTTTCCTTTGGAATGTTCTTATTTTCCTCACAAACTGACTTCATTCACACACTTTGGCAGTACGTGACTGAATTTGGAGCTGAGTTCTTTTTGGCAAGAAAAGTTCATTAATTTTAGTTGGCTCCCCACACATCTCACAAATGTGCATGAAAAAATAAAGTGCCTCTTCTCGCCACGTAAACACCATAAAATTGCCAGGAATGCTGGGTTTTCAGATAGAAAGGATGACCCGTTTATGTTGATGCTGTGAGGAGAAAGGGTCCCCCAAAGCATTTTGAGCTGGAGCTTCCTGGAAAAGGATGTGAATCGCTGAAGCCTCAGTGCACAGACTCTCTCATGCCCACATTCCTGAAAACTCTCTTCATTAACCTTTAAAAGCGACGGGGGTGCCAAGCCTTGCGAGTCTATCTGAACGCACTTAGAGGAAGGGCCCTGCTGTGGCATCTTGTTGAACTGGGATCTTACCCATGGATGATTTTTCCTTCTACTTCAGGTTTAAGAACTCAGGGCTAGGGAGAGACTAAAGCTCCTGCCTTCGTTATTCATCTGTGAGTGAGCAGGAGAGTGGCAAGTTCATAGAAACCTCCTGGGGTGCAGGCCCAGCTACACATCTGTTTGCTTCCCTTGTCTTCATTCTCCCTGTACTGGGGTGTGACTGGTGTCCCCTCAGAGTTCATGATGGGTTGAAATCTCACAACGTGACCTTCTTTGAAAATAGGGACTTTGCAGGTGTGATTAAGATGTCACAGGTCAGCGTGGACCCTAAATCCAGCGCCTGTTGTTCTCCTAAGAAAGCTGCGTTAAGACACGGAGGCATGGGAAGAAGACCATGTGGCAAGGTAAAGAATATAGCCATGTGTTGACGAGCCAAAGCAGGCCAGGAGTTTCTGGGAGTCCTCAGAAACTAGGAGAACAACATGGGGCGGGTTCTCCCTCAGCCTCTAGAAGGAAGCAGCCCTGCCAACACCTTGATTTCGGACTTCTAGCCTCCACGATTGTAAGAACTCATTCGTGTTGCGTTAAAGCACCCAGTGTGTGGTGCGTGGTTATGGCAGCCCCAGGACGCTGCAACACCCCCGCCCCTCCCCCATCGGACTCCTGTGTCTCCTTCGCCGGCTCACTGGAGGGTGCACGGCTGGTGTTTGGAATAGTCAGACCCTGCCTGGGGGTGATACTGTCTTTCTCAGCAGTGGATTGGAGTGGATCCTTGAACATCTAGACTTGAAAATTGTCCGCTGGCCGGCTTCCAGCCCCAGCTTCTGTGCTTGCTTCAAGTTCACTTCTGCACCATGTGGGATGATTCGGGGTCTAATTTAGAGCTAAGTGTAGGTGTCAGAGGAAAGACAAAAGCCCAAAACAAAACTCCCTCTTCCCTGATTTGGCTTCCCAGACCAGGACACGGAGCGGCTGGAGCCTGGGCAGAGCAGGGCACATAGAGCCTTAGAGGCACGGCTTTCTGGGCAGTAAGGAAAGAGTGGTGGATAACAGCCGACAGGGAGGCATCCCAGTGGTTTAGGCTGGTTTCGTGATTCTGGGTGTGCCTGGAATGCCAGTGGCTTCAGCCACTGTGGCCGAGGGAGGGTGCCTGGCGAGACTAGGGTAGAAGATTTGTTTTTGCCTGAGTGATCATGACAATAATTTAATATTTCAATAAGAATTTAAGGGATAGAGTCGTCTTGGGATCTTCTTGTTCTGTACCATCTGCTATTTTAGGTATTTGTCAGAGAAAAGAGTTCTTAACCCTCGGGTTTGAGCCTGTGTGGATCAGGAGAACACATGTGCCTCTACTGAGGGTAGGGCCCTCGTCTGTGTTTGGGTTGAAGAGATGTATGGGCTTGCGGGGCGCCTGGGTGGCTCGGCTGAGCGTCTGCCTTCAGCTCGGGTTATGATCTCGGGGTCCTGGGATCGAGCCCCACATCGGGCTCCCTGCTCCGCGGGAAGCCTGCTTCTCCCTCTCCCACTCCCCCTGCTTGTGTTCCCTCTCTCGCTGTCTCTCTCTCTGTCAAATAAAATCTTTAAAAACAAAAAAAACCCAAAAAACATAGGCTTGCTTAGTTGGGAGGGGGGAGGAGTGGGGTCCAGATAGCACCTGCAGGGGTCTCTAAAGACTTAGATGGCTCAGTGCTGCTGCTAACTCATCGGGTCTTGGAATGTCTGTGTCTAAAGTGGTGGTGATAACGGTCCACCACCAAGGGCTGGTGACCAGGTGAGATGCCTACTGAGCCCCAGCGAAGTACTTGGCTCACCCTGAATTCTCTGTAAATGTTCGTCTTTATCATTAACGGAGTTAGCTACCGGATCACCTACTGGGCCCTTCCAGACCTCTTTTGTTCTTTACAGAATGAAGGAGTGAGGCCTGATGCCCTCATGTGTTCTTAATGTAAGAATCGGTCCTCTTTCATCCATTGAGTTGGTTTGGAGAAACAACCCAACATCAACATTAGAACCTTCACAAAGTCCTATTGTGAAGGCGGTGATTTCCAAAAACGTAGGAAGTCTAAGATGAGAGAGCTCCAAACTACTTGGTTGATGGGGGGGGGTGGGGGGGGGAGTATACCGATTTTTAACCCCTAAAATTTGAGATACTACTGAGCCATGAAAAAAAAATCTGTCTTGCAGAATCCTGCAGTGACATGTTCCTTCTTTTGTTGGGCTCTTTGTGTGAATGAATCTGCTTTCTATTTAGGCCATTGGAATAGTTATATCTGAAACATTGATCTAAGACTCGAAGAAATCTACAACTTTCTGGAACAGAGCCTAGACTCCAGAATTAAACAAAAACTGAGTACTCGAAACAGTGATCACAAAACCCCCAGTGGCATCTTCTACCCTGCTAGAGTCCCTTCTACACTGCTTTTTAAGGAAACTTTTAGAACCTTCCAAAAATGGCTTCATTTATTTGATATTAATTATAAATACTTATAATTCTATGATAGAACCTTTAATATAAAATATTTTTGAAATGAATTTTATATCCTTCTACAGGTTTGACTGCTGACTTTCCCGGTTTACATCCGATTAGAGCAAGCAAAAAGGGGAAGAGGGAAATAACTATGTTAAATGCCTACTCTGCTCCAGGCACTTGACATTGGGTTTATGATTTCCATTTTAGTTTTAGTTTTTTTTAAAGATTTTTTTTTGTGTGTGTGTTTTTGACACAGAGTACAAGCAGGGGGAGCCGCAGGCAGAGGGAGAGGGAGAAGCAGGCTCCCTGCTGAGCAGGGAGCCCAATGCAGGACTCGATCCCAGGACCCTGGGACCATGACCTGAGCCAAAGGCAGACACTTAACCATCTGAGCCACCCATGCGCCCCTGATTTCCATTTTATAGATAGGGATGTAGAGACTCAGAGAGGTAAGGCAACTTGAAGTTCACCCAACTACCAAGTAGGGGAGTTGCGATTTGAACCCAGGTTTGCTTGTCTGCAAAGCTTCCCCACTCTTGTGCGTGGACACCTACATGGTGAGAAAAGGCAATCAGGCCTTTGGTGCAGAAGCACCAAAGAGCTCATTAAAACCCTATAACCAAAGAGCAGCATGATGAATCCTTGCTGAAAGATCAAATTATGTTCTGTACTTCCTGTTGGAAAAGGTAAGAAGGTATCTACTACGATACATCTTAGAAGTATTAACGGATGGAGTTATTATTTTTTCTTTAGGGAGCAAGATTGCATGAGTGGGGAGGGGCAGAGGGAGAGAATCTTAAGCAGACTCCATGCGCAGCATGGAGCCCGATGTGGGGCTCCGTTCCACAACCCTGAGATCCTGGCCTGAGCTGAAATCAAGAGTCGCACACTTAACCAACTAAGCCACCCAGGTGCCCCAAGTTATTTCTTTAAATTTTTGGTAAGTGCAGGACACTTGAAAAATTCCTCTGGAATACTTGTCTTCTAACAGTGCTAGATAAACTAGATTTTGTGGTGTCTTGTTTTAGTTATAATGCGCTCTCCAGTTCTTCCTTGTTGACATCAAGAAGCAAGGAGGGAGAAGCATGGTTGTAGGCTGGACGGTGTTTCTGCTGCTTTTTACTCTATTTATTGATCCTATTTCTTTGGGAGTGCTTTGAAGCACATAATCATTTGGGACGTTGCTGTTTTTGTTTTTTCCAGTGTGTAAGTATTGCTCTCAACTGGTTTCCTGACATTTTCCCCCCCCAGTGCTACTAGGTGAGCGAGCATGCAACCTGCATTGTCTGTGTGTCTGGCTCTTAATGTGCAGGAAGGATCACGTCAGCGGGACCTTGAGTAATCCATCCTCAGTGTCTGGGGATGAATCATTCATGAAAGCAGGTTTTCCATCCTAACTGGATGCAAGATTTTCTTGCAAAGTTGATTTTTTTTTTTTTTTTTAATTAACCTTTGCTCTCTGCTTGTTTCCGGCATGGTTTTTGCAATTTGCAGTCCACGGTGTTTTGTTTTTTTTTTCCTTTTTTTCTGAGTAAGTCCCAAGAACGGGCATTGTTAGCTTCAAGGACCATGTGATGTGATGAGTTCTGTAAATGAAGTCTATGAAGATCATTAATTGTGGATTTAGAAATGCCTAGCAGACTTGAATGTGATGTGTGGGTTGTGTATGTATGTATTCCTAAGCCATGTAACTGAAGGGATGGTTCTCACTACTATGTAGGTCTTTAAAAAAATTTTGCTGCCTTGGGATTTTATCATGTTTAAACAGTTTATGAAAGGGTTTGTGTGGAAGAGGAAAAGAAAAAAAATACAGGGTTGGTAAGCTAAGGTGTGGCACCCTTTCCAAGCGTACCTGTCTCATCCCTCACTCTCATGTCACCCTAGTCTGTATGTGTATGTTTTGTGCATTTCTGTTTTTTCTACATTTCAGCAATGGGGGGGGGTCCTCAAATTACTCTCTGCTTGGCCTCTGGTGCTTACTGAGCTTTAGTGGAAGAACTTTGTCCTGTCATTCCCAGTGAGTCATTCTGCAAAGGCTTTGGAGAGCCAGCTGAATTGTACCTTTGACTATTACTGCTAGGGGTTGTGTCCGTCTGCCAGCTGATGGGGCAAACCACCAGGCTCCAGGGTCCCCTTTGCCGTAGAAGTGGAACAGCCTTCCCAGGATTTGACATGGGGGAAATGCTTGTGATTGGCAAAGGTGGCTAAAGGCTACCTGTCACAGGTCCTACCCAGGGTTTATCACAGAAACAGGTTTATGAAATAAATCTACATAGCCTTCCCTGAGACTCTGTCTTGATAGGTTTGTTCTGTAGAAAAGCACATCCAAATACTTTGAAGGTCACATGCCAACTTAAAAACTCCACTACTAACCTGTCTGTATGTTTAAAAAAAAAAAAAAATCCTTTCAACCAAAGTCCCTCCAAACTTGTTTTGATCAATCTCAACCAGCATGAGTTATCTTGGACATTAAAGTATAGGGTGGCTCAGTCGTTAAGCGTCTGCCTTCGGCTCAGGTCATGATCCCAGGGTCCTGGGATCGAGCCCCACATCGGGCTCCCTGCTCAGTGGGAAGCCTGCGTCTCCCTCTCCCACTCCCCCTGCTTGTGTGTCTGCTCTGGTATCTCTCTCTCTGTCAAATAAAAAAATAAAATAAAATAAAATCTTTAAAAAAAATAAAATTATTAAAAAAAAGTATAGGTAGATAATAATCTAGCAACAGTAAAGTGTGCTACGGTGGAACACCAAGGTAGCATGAACTCTGAATAGTTTCAGATATCCTTCATTTTCTGATATTCAAAATGAGAAAATGACCTCAAATTCCAGGGTAGTAATTGCCGTCAATGCTTCTCATGCCCATTTCGAGATGCAGTAATTGAGGTTTAGAAGAGTTCATGTCCTAGGCAGTGAGTGGCCGGAAGGATATAAAATTTTCTAGGGAAAGGTATTCAGAGATATATCAATAGAAAACCGTGTCCAGTGGGCACTCAGATTTATATTGATGGTAGATATTAAAGAGAATTGACCTAAGCACCTGCTTGATGTAGAAGCATTTTGTGGGCTTCACGGTAACTCAAGAATTAACTGGGCCTGGAGATGACAGGCATGCGACAGAGTTCGTGACTCCTGAGCATGTTCCGTGAGACCTCGCTGAGGTGTTTCCGGCCTCTGTGAGCAGTTTGAGGGTTTTTCTTTTTCAAAATCTGTATTTCCATTGCTTTTGACATGAAACCTTGGTGGTGGGGCAGGGGTGTGGAGCCGATTCTGTGACTCTTGCCTTCAGATCGGCTCCACTCTGAAGTCAGGATTGACAGGTACATTCCTCTAGTGGACGGAGGCTGAATGGTGCTTAGCAGTTTCTGGAAGAGCGCGTAAGACCAAGCCTGGTTTGTCAATATTTCTTCCTCTTTCTTCCTAAACCAATTCTGTCTGGAAGGGTACAAAGGAGGAAGTGTCAGGCTGGGGAGAAGCATCAGGCTCTTCATTCTAAGAAGCAGCCAGCAGGTCCCTGATTCAGTGCTGTACAGCTCAATGGGAGAACAGAAAAGGCACTCCTGACAGCTGGGTTCACCAGAAGATGATACTTTGTATGGAAATTCTATTTTTCTAATACTTGGATATCTTGTTATACAGCCTACCAAGGTATTTTAGTTTTTACAACCTTACCTGTAGAATCTGTAAACATTTTCACTCTTAACAGTTGGTTTCCTTCTCAAAATAGGTAAGACTTCCATCAGTGGGCTCTTTTAATTTGCTAAAGCGCATAAACGGTACTCGTCCTTTTTTAGATACTTCTTTTCTAAGCCAAGATAAAGGTCAGCATCACCAATGAGGGAAGCTTCTTTAGAGGCAATTTACAAAAACACAAATACCCCCTACCTACCACCTACAGTGTTTGCTTCATATAAAAATGTTGTGTCTTAGCTTGGAGGCATAAAAGGCCATCTTTTGGGGGCAAAAAAAAAAAAAGCCCAGAGACTTCTTGTTGGTACAACCTAGAAAAAATTAGCTGAAGTGTGAAGGGAGAATTAAACCTACATGCGTTTGTACGTTTGTAAATACAAAGGCATATGTGCACATGTATTTTTTTTTCTTTTAAAAGATTTTATTTGACATAGCAAGCAAGAGAGCACAGGCTGGGGGAGCAGCAGCAGAGGGAGAGGGAAAAGGAAAAGCAGGCTCTCCGCTGAGCAGGGAGCCCGATGGGGGACTCGATCCCAGGACCCCTCAGCCAAAGGCAGGCTTAACCAACTGAGCCACCCAGGTGCCCCTGGGAATTTTTAATTTTAACAAAGTCCAGCTTATCAGTTACTTCTTTCATGGTTTGTACCTTTGGTTCTGTATCTAAAGTCATTGTCAAACCCAAGGTCCTCTGGATTTTTCTCCTATGTTGTCTTCAAGAATTATGTAATTTTGTGTTTTAGTTCAAGTAAAATTTTTAAAAGAGGGTGGTGGTTTTCTTATTTTGGCAGACACGTAGTTTGTCACTTCAAGAACATAACCAGTAACTTCATATACGAGTGAATGACTAGCGGACTCCTGAGTAGATAGACCCGCAATGACT
This sequence comes from Callorhinus ursinus, assembly GCF_003265705.2. NCBI lineage: Eukaryota > Metazoa > Chordata > Mammalia > Carnivora > Otariidae > Callorhinus > Callorhinus ursinus. The sequence goes on from NW_027397112.1 coordinate 6,409,727, forward strand.
TAGTATTTACAGAACACAGAGGACTAATCCTTTACCTTTTTATAACCAGAATTTTAGTCCTCCGAGCTGTTTTGCAACAAGATTTGTTTTGCTAAAAAGAGAACTTACTTGAGTGCTGCCCCAAGAATTCATTATTGTTGGGTAATTCTTATATTTGGCTTATCCTAATTGCTTATCAGGAAGTTTGGCAACCAGTGTGTTGGGCTTCTAACCATAGAACTATGTTGAGAGAAAAGTGTGTATATTGACTGTGAACAAAGATAGCTTTGATTCCATGGGACCATTATCTCTATTCTGTTATGGTACTTACCACTCAAGGAAACTTGTTGTATACCCCAGTAGCATTTAAAACCCTTCTGGAGGGGTTTCTGTATACTTCTGTATTGTGTAAAATCCAACATTAAAAAACACAAAGTTTTGGGGCCCCTGGGTGGCTCAGTTAAGTGCCCTCAGCTCAGGTCATGATCCCGGGGTCCTGGGATCGAGCCCCACATTGGGCTCCTTGCTCAGTGGGGAGAAACTTCGGTTTTTTTAAATAAAGTCATCCTCATTTCCACTTCCCAAGTCAGTATGGGAATTTGAATTGTGACCTCTTACTTCATAGAGAAAAATTAAAATTACTCCTGTCTTGGGTTTAAACTTGAGAGTCACATTGGATACCATGAGATGATTTATTTTTCACTGTAGCAAGAAATTTCCTAAATAACAAAAGTATACCAAGATTCAGTAGAATCTACAGTAGAGTTGTTTGCTGGCTGCTTCATTTCCCCCAGAAACGTGCACAACGGGCCTGGCTCTCTGTTTAGTAAATCCTTGTTTTCTTTGAGAATTTTGGAGAGTGATGACTCCACATCTTGCCCTGGTTCACAGGAGGAGATTTGGGGAGATCTTTTTGTGCATACTATGGCTTATCAACTTGGATTTGGGCCGTAGCCTGCCACCAACCCCCTTATGAGCAGTTAAGGCTCATAGCTGCCAATGTGTTGAATGGGGTGATGTTAACAGTACCTGTGTTTCATGCGACGTAAGCAGATCTTGTGGGGCTAATCTAGAGTTGTTAAATACTCACGTGACATTACTGACTCAGTTTCCTCCTCTGTAAACGAGGGTTTTTGACTCAGTGATGCATTAAATTTCCTTGTGAGCGAAATGCTTGAACGGTTTATGTTAGCTGGGCAAGCATGTTGTTCTGCAGAAAACGAACCCTGAAGTGAATTGTAGCCTCCTCCGGGGCCTCTCTGAATTAATTTATTTGTGGTTTCACTATTTAAAAACTTTTCTTCACTCTGAGGAGTGTTGATGTGACAGTTGTCTCTTAGTCATGTCTCCTTGCTGGTGGCTGCATTTCCCTGCGAACGTGCATGACAGAAGTGATTCTCCATCCTAGGAACTCCTTAGTAGCCGCCGCCTAGCTGCTTCCAGGAGCTGGATGGGCTCCTACGGGCACTTCGTTTTACTTCTCATCAGCTACAACCCAAGGTGAAGATACACCTCTGAAGTGACAGTTTTGCACATCAATAGTACATACTGTCTGTTGGCTATTTTGGCTTCCAGAAATGAAGACTGTAGAATGACTTTGTTCTTACCTGGGTTTATAATGTGTCGTTACCCTATTAGAAAAGATAATATGCAGCATGTTGCCTGCCCCCCACCCCCCACTTTTTTTTTTTTCTTTCTTTACACGAACTGGAAGAAAACAAAGTACTTTTTTGTGGCCTTGAATCCTGGCGGATGCCCTTACAGCCACGTCGCTGTGAGTCTCTACAGCTGAGGGCCCCCGAGTTCCGTCCGTGAGGTTGGTTGGGTCTCCGGCTGTCCTCAGCTCACAGTTGTTACCTCAGTGCAGTACTTTGCAAGCAGCTGGCTGACTCATTCCTGCAGGCTTATTTTTCTTTCCTGGAAAACTATAATTCATGTTTTTCCTCAGGTCCAGCACTTTTGCAATTGATGGAGCGTGTCTAGCTAAGAAACCAGCATCCCACTGTACTGTGTTCTGATCCTGTTGGTGCACTTTTCAATGGGAAGCTACCTGGAGCAAAAATGCCCAGAGTTGTTCCTAGTTCTCCCAAGTGGGGGATGTGCTCTGAAACCCAACAGCCATGGCATCGTTCAGCAAGAGCCCCGAAGTGAACTGTCCAGGAAGGAGGGAGAGGTGGGCAGGGAAGCCTGGCTGTTGGTGGCAAGAAAAGCCCAGGTTCCCACTTACCCGTTCATCTTCCCTCCCTCCATGACCATCCCTATCTGCTTTGCAATTCTCTCTCTGTTTTTGTTTTTCTTTTCCTGGCGGAAATGTTGAGAGGAAGTAGCTGAGCTCCATCCCCTTCTGGGATCACCACTTTCCCCTTAGACTTTCTGGCTAGTCAGCACCAAGAAGGATATGAGGATGGCGTTTTAGGGTCTCCATCAGGCCCAACTCTCCCACTTCCCCTGCCGATGCTTGGTCTCCAAATGCAAGAGAGTCCCTGCGGGCAGCTTCCCCTTCTCCTCCTGGGGGAGGGGGGGAGGGGCACGTCCGGTCACCCATCATTTCAAGACTGCTAGGGAGCATGCCCTGGTGATAGTGGCCGGGGGGTGGGGGTGGGTGGGGTGGCACATGCGCCTTTATCCACTGGCTTCCAGGTGTTCGGTTGGGATACATGGATTTGCTGAACATAGGGTGACCTGTCACTGTACAAGGGCTTAGAGCACAGTTCTCCAGCTCTCAGGGCTCTGTAACCAGCTTGATGACGTGTAGCGCTAAGTAATGAGAGCTCTTTTTGTTTCGAGTCACATACGTTCATTGGATAAAAGATGAAATAGAAATGAATAATACTGAAAAAAAAATACAATTCCTCTACCAAGTGATAACCACAGGCTAGCACCTTAGCACAGGTAGTCGTGATTTCTTTTTCTTTTTTTTCTTTTATTTTTAAACCATTGGTCTAGCTGTCTGTTGAACAATTGGTCTATCCTTCTATGTTATCTTCATGGGCTCATACAAATCATGTGATTTTGTAAATTAGAGACTCATTAGGTTGTGAAGCCTTTAAAGAACATTCACCAATTGTTCGCCAAGCTGCCTCATTCTGTCGGGTTATTGAGGCAGCATTTGGAAGTGGGGTAAGTTGTCTGCGAATATATAAGCTTGCAGTTTAGTAGCCCAGACTCTGTTTCTGACATAGACATCTATAATCAATTGGGTTAAATCTCCAGGCCCCTAAATACAAGCACTCGTGGTTTTTAGGAACGTGAAACTTTGGGAAGTTGGGGGGAAGTGCTAAAGCCCAGTGGGCGAGGCTTAGAGGAAGCAAAAACCTCAGGATCCATGTGCATGTCTGTGAACTTAGAGGCCTACGAAGGAACAGTTGGTGTAGCTTTTTATCAGGGAGGTTAAAGATGACTTGGAAAGATCATGCTCTTTTAGGCAGGGACCCATAATACCTACACATCTGTTGATACATGCTGCCCGTGTGGTGGTTTTTGTTTGTTTGTTTTTTGCTTTCGGAATGGACTTTTTTGGGAAGAGGAAGTAAATTTTGGCTCCATGTCCCAGGAAGAGGCCACAGGAATGAAACCCTCAGGGTCACATGCCAAGAAAAAAATTCCCCTGACACATTTCAGAGCTGATGCTTAATGGACCTGAACCAGTTTGCATTTTTACAGGGCAGAGACTGAAACGCAATGGGAGCTCCCTGGCCCCAGCTGGCTTTCGGGACCTGATCTGTGCAGAGCTGGTAATTCCCCATGTGTCACACCATTCAGACCTAATGAGTCCTGTGAGCCCTTCCTTTCAATACCAAGACGTCCCCTTTTGAAGGACTTGATATTCTAGATTTAATTTTGAGGGAGACCAGCAAAGGTAATGCGGTGCAGCCCGGAAACCAGTGTTGCACTTCTTGAGTAGGTGAGGGGAAAGAGTAAATCAAAAGTTGCAAAAGCAGTCTTCTGATTGGCTTCCCCCTCTTAGGCTGATTCGGTAAGTAGCAGCTCCAACTAAGTATCAAATTAGATGGGCCCATAGGTTAGGTTTCAGATGAGAGGGACAGCACCTTTTCTAAAGCTTTCCTCACATTTGGTCGGCATTTGGTACTTGTATTTTCAGTTTATTTTTTACACAAAGTGTCCCCTGAGTTCTAGAGCATGAGGATATATTGAATACGTGAACTTCAACCCTATTTTGGGCATACTCTCTAATTTCTGAAACTTCTGATTCACTTCTTGCATTTGCTGATGTAATAATTCATTTCCCTAACTTTTTCATTCCCATGAGTAGCGTTTACCAGAGCAAAGTTTATTTTGTGTTGGTGGCGATCAATAATACAACACAAAGATTGGATGCTCTGTATCCAATATATTCTGCACTCTGTTCTCAGGCGGTGCAACAGATTGTAGCCACCGCTGACAACTTGAACCCCTCAGTGTTTGTCATTGCTGAGCACATGTTTGCTAATTAGCTCAGGAACTCCCTCAGGTTATTCATTTTCTACAGGGCCAGGGTCTGGCACATAACGGATACCCAGTAAAGGTATATTGGATGGAATGGAGTTGCAACGATGTGTTACAGGATGGTTACAGGAAAATATTGTGCCCTCCCCCACCCCCGGGGGGGGGGGCGCAGAGCAATAATTTTCATCCCTCTGGGATTTTAGGCAGAGCAAATATAAAACATATTTTCAGACTGGGGAGTCTGAATGAGTTGGAAAAAATTGTTTCCTAAGTTTTCTATATCAGAAATAGAAAACAACAATGAAAGTTACTTTTTAAAAATGAAAAGGTAGAAATTAAATCTCATTTCTTAAAGGCACAGAGGGAAACCTGTCTTTCCTGTTGCTCTCCCCATCCTGTCCCCACTTGGTTTCATGAAAGGTGTGATAAAGTTGGCGCCTGACCACTGGAGGAAAAGAAATGGCTTACCTTAAGAATCACTGTATAGCTCAGGGCAAACATATTCAGCTACTCTACAGGATTTTGAGAGGAAAGATGAGGAAGCAGAAGAATCAGAACTGGATCAGTCCGTGTGTTCAGTAAGGCTTGAATTCAGTTCACAACCAACGAGGCAACCCCCAGGGAGCCAAGGTGTGGATGGTTGGTAGCTCCTGGAAGATCCAAGCTTTGCCTTGCTGGTTCCAGGGGCTGTGATCAGCAGGGGAAGGAGGTCACACCTGCTCCCAGCTCCCAGCCACACACAGGCAGACATCCTGTATTTGTTCATTGAGGGTGGCAGGGTGAAAATAGTCTAAGTCATTACTTATACCCCATGAATCCTGTTAGCATTTCTCCAATTTTCTCTTTGTCAAGGGAACAGAAATCCATTATCAGGTGTTTCCACAAAATTGACCTCATATTTACTTCCCGGGTTTAGTGCTTGGTTGCCAAAAAGGAAATGAAGAGTCAGCAGAGTTGAGGGCAGGCTGCTTGGAGTGAATATCTTCAAATGAACAAGACTCCAGATCCTGCCAGTGCCCTCAGCCTGCACATGCCTCCCCCTGCACCCAGGCACTTTCCTGCAAAATAAGTTTTTGGAAAACAGGTCCAGCACTCCCTTAGGCTCCTGTGTGGATCCCAAATGTAAAGTAGCAAGAGAATCCCGTTAGGTGCATGATGACTGCAGGTCACTTTTCAGTTTTCAGAGACATTGGTGCCTCTTTAAGAGGGAGTAGCTTTTCCTGCCACCATCTGAAGTGCTTGAACCCAGATTTGCCTGATTGGTAGTGAAGGGGCAGCTTTGTTCCCAGCCAGGCTGAAGTCAGGGCCTTTAAGAATGCTTTTCCTCTCCTCTTTCTTATTGGGGAGGCTGTTGCACAGAGCTGGGAGAAATGCCTGTGTCATGTCACCCGTCCTCCATTCTCTCCTGCTCCAGAATCAAATGTTCTTACCCCACTATACAGGTCTGCCACATCCCCTACTGCCTCGTCCTTCCACCTGGCCTTGGGTCTGTACCTGCTCCATCTGCCCCGGCCCAGGATTCTCACTGTGATTGGCCTCTGACCTCGGGTTTCCCAGTTACCTTGCTCCGTTCCTCCTGTGCTGACCGCAGGGGCTTGTCCCAGTTTGCTCACATGGAACACTGCTCCCCATCTCCCCCTCTCCACTGGAGCTGCCCTGCCCCTTTCAGGACTCGGTCTTCACACCTGGGCTCTGGCACCTTCCCTGTAACACCTGACCTTCAGAAAGGGAACATCTTGGTGCCCAGATCCTCAGTCACCACGGAGTCCATCAGTCCAGCCAGACCTTTCCCATCCTACTGTTGTCCAAATCCAAGTATAATGGTGGGGAAAATTAGAGCATGATAATGACCCGAGGACCACCACGTAATAACCTGAGTAGCTGTGACTGGGGCGGGGGAGCTTACTCTGTGCCCAGCAGTATGTGGCAAAAGTTTGAATCCTCACACGAGACAGGCAGGGCTGGAACTCTGACTCCTCTCGTGCTAAGGGTGTGACTGCAGTTTACTTCACTCACTTGGTAAGAGCATGATGAAGACGGGTATTCATATTCTTGATTTTTCTCATGTCATCAACCCCGTTCAAGTAACCCAACACTATACAATCTAACGTGGAGATCCTCTGCAGCAGCATGCCCAGATCAGGAAGAAATAACACCAGTGGTGCTACTGAGGTTATCAAAAATCCCCAGTGACATTGTCTTGTGTAGGTGTGCATGCACACATGAGAACTTTAAAAATGGATCGGGACCCTGGACTCCTGGAATACATCTGATCAGAGGAGGCAGTCGAGTTGAAAGGCTTTTGTCACTATGCAAATTGCAGAAGTACCAACTCTTTAACTACACTCTTGAGAACTGGCTGAGGGTAGCCATGTCCTGGGGCTACAGCGCGCATGCGTTTCATAACTGTAATGAGTCAGATAGAAAAGCACCAAGTTTGTAGCTTCCAGATACACATTCCACCATGAGCTTTAAAACACGCTGGTGAGGCTCTCCCATCCCTGGAAATCTCTCTTTTTCTGGAGAGTTGTCCTTTAGATGTGTTTTTGTGCCAGAAGTTCATTTCTTGCAACTTAAATGATTAGAGGGAACTAAAACTTTTTATAAATAGGATTATTGCGGTTAGGTGCTTTGGTCGAATGGGGTTGCTTTGGGATTTTAGGGTGTATATACAAACTGTAAAATTTGTGTGTCATCTGGGTCATGCATGTCGAGTATCTGAAAGCCTCCCCTGGAATTCACCGAGAGCAATTTTCCAGGCTCTGCCTAAACAACCAGCTCTGGTGATCCTTAGTACTTCCACAGGGCTCCTTCATTTTCACACAGCTCTTACATCATCTGTTCCTAGCTGAAATCTGATCCGCTATAACTCTCACTCTTGGGCCCTATAGGGTTTCCATCCTTTAGGGACAAGCTTAATCCTTTCTGCAAATACCAGACCTTCAAATATTTGCAGACAGTTACATTGCAGGCTAAGACTTCCCTTTCAGGCGGATCTCCATTCTTTTTAGGATGTGGTTCTAAGTCTCCCCTAAACCAAAGAGACCATAAGCACGATGATGAGGGAACTTTTGGAACCCTGAATCATGTCTCAGGAGGAATGAAGGCTTGTGTGGAACTCTCATCCGCTCCATTCTAGATTATATACATCTGTTAATGCAGACTCTTCTTGATTTTTTTTTTTTTGGCATCCATACTAATTAATTGTATCAATTAAAGTCTTTATCTGTGCTGTTGATCTCTCTGTATATTTCTACTGTACTGAAGCTAGATGTCGGAATTTGAATTATCCTTACTACTTGATGTCCTCTTGATAGCATCTAGTTTGTGGAATCAGCCTGGTTTATCTATGGATTCTTTCTTTGGGTTTCTAATTTGGTCAGTTAGGGTTATGTACTATCTTTCCCAGTCTCTCCCCGCCCCCATTTTTCCACATCATTTGGGAAACTTGCCTTCCATGGGTTCACAGAAGATAAATCCTGTTACCCTCACTCTCCACTCACATCTAAACTGGATACATTTTATCTTGTCTACTTGTCAGAAAGTATCTTTCACGGATACAGGTGCTTGCACATTGTAGATATTGATGAATGTCTGCAGAATGAGGTGCAATCACACACAGCTGTGGAATGAGGGTTTTGATTGCTATGGATGAAGGTTTGAAGGAATGTGTATTATTGAGGAACCTCCTCCCCGCTTGTGGTGGGCCCTTATGTAATCTTAGCTAGTTCTCTGCCACATCTGGACGGAAGAGGGTGTGGTTTCTGACTCCCTTCCTTGGTAGTTGATTCTCCTCAGACTTAACACACTTTTGAGGTCTTCAGCTGTTGGGGTTGAGAAGGTGGTGGGTCCAGGTTCTTCTGGCTTGTCCCGTGGGGTCTGTGTTTCTTTTCTTTCTTTCTTTTCTTTCTTTTTTCTTTCTTTTCTTTTCTTTTTTTCCTTCTTTCTCTTCTTTTTCTTTCTTTCTTTCTTATTTGACAGAGAGAGATACAGTGAGAGAGGGAACACAAGCAGGGGGAGTGGGAGAGGGAGAAGCAGACTCCCCACCGAGCAGGGAGCCTGATGCGGGGCTCGATTCCAGGACCCTGGGACCATGCCCTGAGCCGAAGGCAGACGCCCAACGACTGACCCACCCAGGCGCCCTGGGGCCTGGGTTTCTGTGTGCCATGTCACCTCCTTTCCCTTGTCCTCCTAGCCAGGCTTCCTGACTGACATGCCTGATCCAGGGGAGGTCCTGGGCACGGAGGGAGGCTTCAGAAAGCCAGAAGAGAATATCAGCCAAGGCACATCTGGTCTAGACCAGCTGGGCTGAAGCTCTGTCAGTGTCTGGCCTCTGGGTGGAGGGAGTGGGGGTTGGAAGGAGGTGGTGAGGTGCTGGCTGGTTCTAGTCCTCTTACCTCTTTCTGGAAGTGGCGACCGTTTGGATTCCCTGGTGTGTGTTCTCTGTTCATAGGAAATAGGAAGGGCTACCCCCTCAATGGCCTTCAGGGGCCCAGCCTTGCCTTGTTTCTTGGGGTCCTCGATTTCCTTCTTAGCCAGATTCTGTCTTTACTTAGGTTTTCTTCATTTCAAAATACTGTTTTTCTTAGTCTTGCCTGTAGTTCCAAAGACCATCTCAGAAGACATAAAGATACCATTTCAATGTTAAGCAAATGATTTAAAATTTGGAAATGAGGCATAAAGGTGAGGGGCCTGTCCTTTCAGTGTTAGGCGGGAGGCGTTGCTTACCAAGACCACCCGAGGACTGAGAGTGTTCTACCTGCTTGTGTTTGATTTTAGCATTTCAAAAACAACTAAAAACTTCTTTGGTATCTGCATGAGATGATGTGTGTTAACTTACTGTGGTTAGTCTTTTTACAGTATAAATAAATCCTACCGTAGACCTTAAACTTACAGAGTGCTGTATGTCTGTTATATTCGGATAAAACTGAAAGAAAAATGGGTTTTCAACAGCAAAAGAAAACCTTGAGATAGAATTCACATTATGTATAGTCCGCTCTGTTAAAGGGAACAATTCAGTGCTTTCTTTTCTTTTTTGAAGATTTTATTTATTCATTTGAGACAGAGAGAGAGAGCACGAGCAGGGTAGAGGCAGAGGGAGAAACAGGCTCCCAGCTGAGCCAGGAGCCAGACGTGGGGCTCGATCCCAGGACCCTGGGATCATGACCTGAGCCGAAGGCAGACGCCTAACCATCTGGGACAGCCAGGCGCCCCAATTCAGTGGTTTCTAATATTTGTGGAATTGTGCAGCTACCAGCATAGTCCATTCTAGAACCTTCTCCTTATCCTGTGAGCAGTCACTTCAGTTCTCAAATACAGCAAGCCTTTCCCAGAATGCCTCCCTTGGTGAACTCTAATTCTTGTTTGAACCAGCTTTACTGACTCACTGGTTCCCTCATTAATGAGTTGAATAGTGCATGCATTTTAAAATTTTTACCGTTTTATTTTACCATAAAGCCAGCTTTACTTTTATTTAGTAACACATCCTAGATGCTTACCTGCTTCGTTTGGTAAATATTCTCTTACCACATAGTTGTTAGGGCCGTGGAGTAATTACATATATCAAATGGATACCTGCTAACCTACTTTTCCTCTGTTGGACTCTTAACCTTCTTTCCAGTTTCTGATATTCTGTATAATGTGGTTCACAGCATCTGTGCCACACGCCTTTGTGCACATCTCTCATCATTTAAAAAAATTGCTAAGTGTGGAATTATTTTTTTAAGATTTTTTGAGTATAGTTGACACACCACATTAGTTTCAGGTGTACAGCATAGTGATTCACAAGTGTAGCTGCCATCTGTCACTGCACAATGCTATTTTAATACCATTAACTATATTCCCTATGCTGTGCTTTTTATTCCCATGACTTATTTTGTAACCGGAAGCCTGCATCTCCCACTCCCCTGCACCCGGTTTGCCCACCTCTCCCTGCCCCCACCCCAATCATCAGTTTGTTCTGTGTATTTATAGGTCTGAGTCTGCTTTTTGTTCGTTTTTAGATTTCACATATAAGTGAAATCATGTCATATTTGTCCTTCTGACTTCCTTCCCTTAACATAATATCCTCTACGTCTGTTCATGTTGTTGAAAATGGCAAGGTCTCATCCTTTCTTATGGCAGAACAAAAGGTTTTTAAGCAAAGATTAGACGTTAACAGTTTTATGCTTTGTTTTGGGGTTTTGTTTGTTTTGTGCTTGTCTCAAGTCACTGTCCTCAAGCATATTTCTGAGTTTTCTAACCTCTGTGCATACCCCTCGGCTGAGCACCCAGCTGCATGAGTCATGCAGCTGTATTCAACAAATACCTGATAGATGTACGATGTAACAAATTTAATTCTAAATATGCACTAAGTAATTTTTTTTTGGAAAGAGTCAAAAAGCACGTTACAATCTTGCAACTTGGTGCTATAAACATCTTTAAAGTTATATTTTTAGTTAATACGTTAATGGTTGAAAAAATTAGAAAATGCAGATGAACAAAAAAGTAAAATTAAATCTTCCCAAACACCATCCCAGACACAGGGGGATCCATATCCTTATCACTGTGGGTCCGTATCCTTGCAGATCCTTCCCCAAGCAAAAACATGTACGTTTAAAAACTTCGTAAATAGCTCTATATTTTGGTGATTGTCAAATGTAAGCTTTTGAGGTGTTGTGTCTAAGTATAGATTTTAAAAAGCCCTTTGATCTTAAAATTCTGGATAGCAAGTCATTTATTAATTTCCTTTGCTTTATTTTCTGGCTTGCAATTCATCAATGTAACCTACTCGTTTTGTAAGGTTGATTTGTTTTAATTTTCATTCCTTCTCTGCCTCTGTCTGTGCCTAATGTCCTCATTTGTACGAAAACTCTGTCAGTTCCTTTGTCTTAGTCTTTCCCCATGTGCTCACCACTGGTACCTGTGGGCATTGGAATCCCCTGGACACTTTCAAATTTCCTTTTTGGAAACTTGTAGCTTCATTGCTTTGTAATTATGTTGTGTTCCACATCCCTGATGCTTTATTAGTTCCCAACATATTTGATAAAAGGGAGGTAATTAGTGTATTATGGCTTCTTTTGAATTGTTCTCCAAGATAAGCAGGGGGAAATGCTACATGGGTAGAAATTTACATAATAATGTGAACAGATTTTTGTCGCATAAACTCAGTGTAATCTCAAGAAAATGAAAGCATTTTATTTATGGAACCCTTCTGCATGTATTCATCTCTAAGAATTAAAAATGACCGCCGTGTTTTGCCCCTCAAAATTCAGAAGTAACGCGGCACCACGTTTGCTTTTATTAAGCCCTGCATTTCTGACTAAACTTAAATGTCTTTTCAATTCTGAGACCGTTCCCGCCCCTGTCTCAATATTGACTGAAATCAAAGCCAAACCAGAACATTAAATTTGAAGCGCTTTCCCTAACTTACCCATGGGAGCTTTGTAATTACATGACCAAAAGGTGGTGGGGAGGTGGGAGGGGGGAAGCAAGCACTGGATTCTGAAATGAGTGTTGACTAAACTATTTGGAACAACTTCATAATTTCCTTCTGTGAATCATGAACAAGAGTAATATTTTCTTGGTTGATATGAATCACATTCCTTTCCACCAGTGCTTGATTTCTCTGACCACCTACCTACCTCTGTAGTTTGCATGAGGCGGTCCGTGCCTATTTTCATTTTTTTACATAGGTGTTAACTGCAGACTCTGTCAGATGACTGCTCATCGCGGTAAGAAAAAGTCCCTTGACCTTGTGTCCTTTTTTCAGCCTCGGCAACAGCATCATTTCTGCCACAAATCTTCCTGAAACTTGAGGCTGGGAGAAGAGACTTTTCCCTCGATGCTCGCAGCCCGTACCCAGAAGACTTGACTGTCCCTTCATGATCTTGAAATGATCAGTTTGTGACTGTTCACCAGACTACACTTGAAGCTGTTCAGAGTACCTGAGCCTTACTGATCTTCACAGATACCAGGGTCTAGAGCCATGTCTGGAACGTAGCTGTTGCTCAATAAATACCGGTTGACCAGAATTTAAACTGAATGCTTTCTATTCACTGCCTGTGTTTCTTTACCACCACCTTTCTTGCCCGTCCCCTAAGCCACCACCTGTGTATGGCAATGACCTTCTAGTCCCTGATCTAATAGGTTTGTCTGAGCTACTTCCTGACTTCTTGTGAGAGGGAGACCGTTGAAAACTTCCTTTTTGAGACATTCCCACCTTTTCTATTTCAAGGCTCCCGGCTGTCTGCTTGCCTTTCTCCTGGACCTGTGTCTGCTCTTCTGCAGATTCCTCTTCTTCTCCCTTAAGCACATCATCTCTCTTGAAAACTCACTCAGGATTACTACCATCTCTCCCCGGGCAGCCACCGCCCTCAGCCTTCCTGGCCTTTCTACTAGGAGCTTCATAGAGATTATTGAAAGGACGGAATGAATAGATAAACGTGGAACTTTACATCTGATCCATTTTCAAAATAAGCTTTAAAATTACAAATACCAGAAAGGCCTGGCTCTTGGCCTTGCCCTTGACCTTCACCTTCAGTTTGCAACCAAATGGCTTGTTTGCTGAACAGATACATGTTAAGGATGTTGACTTTTCATGTGACTGCCAAAACTTTGACTTAAGAATAAAACTGTAGCCTGGGATTAAACAGGAGCAGACTAGAGGCAGAGAGGAGTCCAGACCTTTTTACCCACCCACCCAATCCCCCTAAAAGGCCTCCAGGGAGCACAGTTTGAAAACCACTAGGTGGCTTCTTTTTGAAGTCTCCTGATTCTGCTGTTCTCAGACTCTGTGATGTTTAAATTAGTAACATCCTCATGAAGGTGAATGCTAATGGTGACTTCCCTGGGCTCTTGGTCCCCTGAGGAATCCAAGTGTTCCCACACAAGTATAACACCACCCAGACGACTGTCATTTCACCACCAAAGATGAAGCAAAGTCCTTTATGTATAATCCAGCATTGTACAAACCTCATTACCTGATTGTCCTTGTTATCTTGAATGCAAGTACCAGCTAGTATATTAAGTAGGACACACACACAAAGTCAAGGATTTTAATTTTGAGCTTTTGATGATACTTCTATATTGGATCCTTTAAGAGTTCCAACTTTGTTAAACTCATTTATAATCATGAGCGAATGAATCTATACAAATGCCCCAGGGATTTTTTTGAATGTCACAGTTTCTGTTTCATATCAACAATTCAGGTTTTAAAAAACCATTTTTGCTTACAATCACCCATAATATTTGTGGGCCCTTATTTTTCCTGGTGGAAGTGTGAGCAGAACTCTAACTCCTTACTTGAACTCTTCATTGCTGCTTTGGGTCTTGAAGGTATCCTTGGTCTCCATTGGTAACACAGGTGAATTTCCTGGGCCCATGTATGCCATCCCATGGAGCTGTCCGGGAAGAGTGACTTGAAGGCCTCACTACTTGTTCATATCACTTCATTGAAATCTGAAGTTTACCCATGAATCCTTTCCCTGGACACTTTATAGACTTAATAACTTGGGCTCCATTTGACAAGTGGGGTGTTGCGGTTTTCTTGACGAGACACAGCTCTGATTAAGACTTTCATTTATTGAATCCTTTCTAGAAACTGCCTTGGTTTACATATATATTTTTTTAAGATTTTATTTTAGAGAGAGCAAACAAGCACGAGCTGGGGGAGGAACAGAGGGAGAGGGGCAGACTGCGCTGTGTGTGGAGCCCTATGCACGGCTTGATCCCATGAGATCAGGACCTGAGCCGAAACCGAGAGTCAGTTGCTTAACCAACTGAGCCACCCAGGTGCCCTTATATATTAGTTTTCTAAAGCTGTTCTAACAAAGTACCACAGACTGGGTAGCTTAACCAAGTCTGTCTCAGTTTTGGAGGCTAGAAATATGAGATTAAGGTTTTCGGCATGGTTGCTTTATTCTGAAGACAGGGAAAATAACCCTCCCCATGTCTGGTGGTTTGCTGGCAATCATTGGAATTCCTTGGCTTGTGGAAGCATCAGCCCAATTTCTGCCTGCATCTTCACATGTATTCCTATGTGTTTGAATTTCCCCCTTTTATAAGGATACCAGTTTTACTGGATTAGGGCCCGCCCCATGCCAATATGACCTCATCCTAACGAATTATGACAACCCTATTTCCAAATAATTTCACATTCTGAGATTCTGGAGGTTAGAACTTCAACATATGAATGGGGTGGGGAAGGGGACAATTCAACTCATAACAGGATGGCTAATGCTTGAAATGATCAGATGACATTTTTATTTGGCAATTCTTCATAGGAGAGATGAGTGGAAATAATAAATTACACTGCTTCGGAGAGCTAGAAAGACAACTGTTAGAGGATCATAAATTCTGTCCGATGAAAGAACTGTGAGATTGTTCTTGACATACGAGATGTAAAAGTAACTTATTTTTGAAGTCTCTGCTCTGGTTCTTTTCTAAGCAGCTTTTTGTCAATATTGTCATGATGATTTCTCAATGGCCTTTGACTAAGTGGGGCGAGGGGAGAAGAGTTTAACCACAGGGGTAAAAACCCATCTAACTATTCATTCTCTTTGCCTTTTATTATGTACATTTCCAAATACCTGCAAACATAGAATAGACCGTATACCCGTCTCACAGCTTCAGTAATTGTTGACTTTTACAAGTCTTGTTTCGTCTTTTTTTTTTTTTTTTCTTGCTGGAGTCTGTTAGAGCAAGTTACAGACATTGTGTATTTCCGTTTGTCTAAATTTTTAAAAATTATATTTTGCAATATTAAAATCGAGAAGGGTAAAGCTATTCAGTGATAAATATGACAAAATAAACCCTGGATTTTATATTATAATGAATTAAAGGAGGGAAAAAAGTGAAAGATAAAGGGGATGGAGAGCCAGAGGAGTAAGGAAGAGAGGAGACGAGATGCCTACTCCTTCATGTGTTTATAGTAGGTGTTCAATAAATATTTGCTGAATAACTGAATGAATAAAGGATGAGTGATATTCCCCAAAAGGCTTGCCCAGAAAGATACATAGACACGCTCAGAAAAACACATTTAGAGACAGGAAAAAAAAGATTCTGTTTCATTGCCTCTTGTAGTCTCCAGAATATTTCTTCCAAGACTGTGTCACAATGTAGCTTTTTTACAACCCTAGTAAGAAACAGGTGTATCCCTGCTGAGCACCCACCCCAGGCTGGATGGAATTAAGTTATAAATTTAGAGGTTTCATCTACGCTGTAGGAGTCCATTTTTCATTTGCATTGTGTTTTTACCACCTTCTGTTTTCCCAGAGTTCTGGAGCTGAGGTTTCTTTTGCCTGCCATTCTGGGAAAGGTTTGGGGTGCTCTTAAGTGGCACGCATTTTGCTGAGAGTGCAGTTTCGGGTTCCCTGCAAGGCAGACCCATGCTCTCAGACGCAAGTTACTTCTAAGCAAAGGAAGCAGGTCGTGCTCCACGAGAATAAGGAGGTTTTAGACTAGAAGGGGGAGGAAGGGAAGGCAAAGTAAAGGGTTCTAGAGCCCAGCTCAGCTTCTTAACTCCTTCCAAGTCTTTCTCAGACCCCAGTTTGAGTCCTTCGAGATTAAAAAAATAAAAGACTTGAAAATATTAGGGTGAACCCTAATATAAATGATGGATATGGGGAGGTAATGATGTGTTAGTGAGTTTCATCAGTCGTCACAAATGTACCTCTCTGGTGGGGGTGTTGACGGTGGGGGAAGCTGTGCCTGTGTGGGGACAGGGAGTCTACAGGGAATCTCTTCCACTCAATTCTGCTGTGAACCTAACTGCTTAAAGTCTTCAAAAAAAAAATATTGCCGAGA
Source organism: Callorhinus ursinus (assembly GCF_003265705.2). NCBI lineage: Eukaryota > Metazoa > Chordata > Mammalia > Carnivora > Otariidae > Callorhinus > Callorhinus ursinus. The sequence goes on from NW_027397112.1 coordinate 6,425,936, forward strand.
GAAGTCTGGTATTACAGGCTTTGTAGTCTTGTGTAGAATGGATGCAGTTTCTTTTTAGGGTCAAAAAGAGGAAACCCGGGCGCCTGGGTGGCTCAGATGGTTAAGCGTCTGCCTTCGGCTCAGGTCATGATCCCAGGGGGATCGAGTCCCGCGTCGGGCTCCCTGCTCCTTGGGAGCCTGCTTCTCTCTCCCCCCCCCCCCCCGTTTTTTTATTAATAAGTAAATCTTAAAAAAAAAAAAAAAAAAGAAACCCGAAGTGCATGTTGGGTGGCCAGTGTTCAGATAGGGAGTCATATTGTGGAATTCTGAAGGTTTGATATGCCCTTATGAACCTAAAAGGGAAGTTGGGTTCTTTAGATGATTTCAAAATCACAAAAACACGGCCGGATCTGAGCTTAAAAATCAAGCCTTAGGATTTCCCTTCGAACATGGTTGCCTGATTTATCATATACTTTGAGGGATTTTCTTTCTTTTTCTTTTTCTTTTTCTTTTTTTTTGCCCTATAAAACAGCTGGGCCTTTATACTATAGTTCCTTGAGAAATTAAGATGATTTTACTGCTCTATATTGATGGTATCAGAAGAGTCCATCCCGTTTCAGTTCTGGGTTGAAGAATATGGGAATAAGTAAAAAGGGAGGCTGTGTATCAGGGACCTGTTGGCATAGGTGTTGCTGTCATTATCCACCTTCTTCCAGGTGTTTGGCTTTTGAGCCATGAGGGGCCAAATCTCAGCTTTCCTCCTTGGCTCTGGAGGAATCCCTTATACCAGCGATTGCCCAGCTGTTCTTGAAATTCTTCCCTCCACCCCCTTGAGGCCCCAGAGTCAGGACTCTGTCCTCTCACTTCGCACACCACCACCTCCTTTTCACCATCAGCCACGGATGTGGGTGTCCCAAAGCTCTTCGTTACTCCTTGGTGTTCATCCACCATTTTCCCTCTGGTGCTCAGCTATGCAGATGCCTCTCCAAATTTGGTCTGCAGGCCCCAGCTGCCTTTTGACCTCTGAGCTTGAAGTTCTGCTTGCTTGCCTGCCTGACACATCTATTTGGGTGTCCCAGCAGCATGGGGGTACTCCCTTTGTCTAAAACCAAACACACAGTCCTGTCTCCTTCTCCAGCCTATGTAATTCCTGTGAGCAGTTGGCTCAGGCCTGTGAGTTTCCAGGTTCTAGTTCATTCTTACCTCTCGGCCCCCTTTGTTCATTTCCCACAATCTGCCAATTCTCCATTTATTGTTTTAGTTATCTTTTGCTTGCAAGTACAGAACACTCCGTGCATACTGGCATAAACCGGAAAAGCGTGTGTGATATCTTATATATTCAGGTATATTGTATATGGGGAGATATAGGTGTATATATAAAGAAAATGAATATTTGAAAGGGTCTTGGATGGCTCACATATCTGAGAAGTCTAGAGGTGAGTGCCATGCCCACATGCAGGTGGTTTCTTTCTTTCTCCTTAGTGTTAAGTGCTGTTTCACCTTAAGGCTCTCTCTTGATTGCAAGATGGCAGCACTTTGCCCAGTTTCTCTGACCAGTAATGAGGGGGCCCTTCTTTTATACCTCAGATTCATTGGTGACACTGGAGAAGAGGAAGAGGTTAAAGGTGATTCTCCTGGGGAAGGAGAGGGATTTGGGGGTCCTGATCAGAAATGGGAATACTGGGGGTTTTGAGAGTTTCCTGGGAGTATGTGCACAGATTCTTAGAGGCAGATTCTGTACTGCTTGAAGAATGTCATCCCTTCTGGTAATATGTGATAAAGCACATTTACTTGATCTGTTTTCATACAACTTGAACACGTATCCCACGAGAAGACTGTTTTCATTGTTATAAATCTGAAACCAATAATTTTCTTTGAGCGTGCAAATATAACATAAGCTCAAATTTTCATGACTTTCCCTACAAAGCTGAAAGCGGTTCACTTGCCTTAGAGATTTTCATTTCATTGTATCCTAATGTGACGCTACCTTTCATTAATCCCTTCCAGCTAAGCAAAATTTAATTAAAACCACCTCACATGATGGCAACCATTCATGTATTTAAAAAAAGGAACTCGAGGAAACTCAGCTAGCTACCAGTCTTCTGTTCTAAACAATGTCAGACTGTTTAGTAGGTTTTTTCCTTGAATTCGGGATTTGTTACATAATGCGTACCCTCTCGCATTAATTTTGTGTAGCAGGGAGTTTTTATGCATATGTTCCATTTTACATGACTCTGACCTGAACTTGAAATGATACAGATGTGCGTGTGAAAAGGAAAAGATTTCTTGAAGAAAAATGGAAAGAGATACATGTAGTATATATATTTTTTCTCTTCCGTGAACATGGCAATCCATGTCCAGTGTAAATAGGGTAGTCCCATTTTACACATAGATGGAGCATGAGTGTCACGGGGATTTGGTAAAAGAGCTAGGCCTTCAGTCTAAAGGTCCTGGTCTCCATCAGCATTATTGACTTTGACCGCTGGTGAGTGAGTTGGGAGGGTTGGTGGGACACCTGTCTGGTCCTCAGCAGTCATGGGGTCCTCTGCTCTGAATGTCCCCATGTCCCCACTCTGTTTGGTCACTGCCTTTATTAAGAATTTTATGTGATGGAAGCAAATAAGTCTTTCTTGGTTTCATAACTAACTGTGAACAACAAAAACCACCGAAAATTCACAGAAGCAGGACTCACTCAAGGCTGTGTCTCATTTATAATTTCATAAATATCATTCCAGGTTGATGAATGAAGCTTTATTGTGGTAAAATCTCTGTGCCCTAAAACTTGCCGTTTCGATCATCTCAGGTATACAGCATCAACCACCATCACCATCACCACCTTCAATCTCCAGAACTCTGTTGTCCCAAATAGAACTCCACCCATTTAGTGCTGACACCCTACTCCTCTTCCCCAGCCCCTGATAACCTCTGTTCTACCTTCTGTCTCTGGGTTTGACTATTCTGGGTACCTCATAGAAGAGGAACCAGACCATATCTGTCCTTTCATATCTGGCTGCTTTCTGTTAGCATAATGTTCTCAGGGTTCATGTCATAGCATGTGTCAGAATTTTTCCCTTTTAAGGCCAAATAATCCATCGTATGGTTATATTGCAATTTGTTATCCATTCATCTATTGATGGACATTTAAGTTGTTTCCACTTTTAACTATTCTCGATGATGCTGCTCACGTGAACATGGGTGTGCAAATATCTGTTTGAGACCCAGAAGTGGAATTGTCAGATCATAGGGTAGTTCTGTGTTTACCTTTTGTACCATCTTACAGTCTCCCCAGTGACGGACAAGGGTTCCGATTTCTTCTCATCCTCTCCATCACATGTTGTTTTGCTTTCCTAATAGCCTTCCTAGTGGGTATGAGGTGGTGACTAATCACCTTCAATTAGAATTTTCTCTCCTGTCAGAGCTGTTGCTGCACCTACTTGATGTACGTGTGACCCATGTTGGGGGCATTTGTAAGAAGCAGTTCGCATTGACGAGCGGGAAGAAGGAAGCTGTAGCTCATTCCTTTATACGTAGCATCAGTTCACCATGTTCTTTTGTCTTTGTTTTTTGTTTTTTCAATAAAGCTCTATTTAAATGAAATACAGAAAATGTCTCTGGGCTTGCCACTTACCCGAGATCACTCTGGAGAACATTGTCTAGTATCAAGAGCCCAAAGTCATCCATCTGCATGATGACATTTGGTGCAGAAAGCAAGCCCTCTCCTGTTCCTCCAGGGGTATCTAATGAGCCAAGACCATTCTAGTTAAATCAATTTTGGATCAAATTCATGGGGGTACAGTGTCAGAAGGGAGTGTTTCTCTCACTGTTTAGCTTTGTTCACTTTAACGAGCATGACTGAAAACCACTGTTAACTTCCATTCACATGGCAGCATCAGCACACACCTCTGTATTTTAGAAATCATTATGAATTCTTGAGCCAAACATGGTGACTGTTATTCTGTCTTGGAAATCTACTTCTGACAGATGGTGAACACTCTCCTTAATTTCCATTTAGCTTCCTTCCATAAGTAAGATGAGCATGTGATATGGATCAGTCGATGAAGCACCCTCAATTTTAAAGCCAGGTAATGTTAAGAATCATTATTTGGCCAAGCCTCTGGTCTTTATCTTTTGTCCACCGACGTCATTTGCTTAGTGTGATTTGTGTGTTTCACGTGTCATCCATCACCGTTGGGCAGTGTAGGCATATCACATAGAGGATTAGAGGAAAGCGATTTTGTGCTTAGAAAATAATTGAATGAAGATTTACTTTGCGACTTTAAGCTGCAGGACAGTCTCATATTTTAAAACTTATCATTTGGTTATATAAGCAGACAGGCCCCAGGTCTTGGAAAATGGGGCTTCGTCTCTGTTTGATTGGCCGGTCTGTGCTTGCTTAAGCAAAGGCTTGTTTAAGCACCAAGGGTCCAGCTCCAGGACAAACGATGGGGCAGGAGGAATCTGCCGTGTTGCGGGTCTCCTCTTCCTGCCTGCCAAGGTCAGACGAATATGTACGAAATCCACACCGTTTGGCAGAACTGCCTGATCCCCAGCTCTTCCCCATTCTCCTGGCTCCATACAGCATGGCAAGATGAAGACCTTTAGAATTTTGAAAAAACTAAAAGAGAAAAACCGCCCCTAATTTTTAGCCTGGGGAAACTCTGTGCTGACCATTTCCAGGTAAACCTGATACATTCTCTTGTATTATTGAGCCAATCTGTTCCTCATTCTTCAGCGACCCTAGCAAGACTTCTCAAATGTTTGCATTATATTGTCTTACAAAATATGCATTACCCAGTTTAGTTGGGAACTTGAAACCAAAGGTCAAGGCCCACCAGCTGTTATTTTGGAATCTCTGACCCTTGCTCAGCTTTCCGGGATGGCCTTCCCCAGACAAATGCTGTATGCAGCCCGAGTCTGCCAACACAGGGCTCCTCTCCCCTGCCACTGGGGTGGGGGTGGGATAGGAGAAGGGGAACAGTGGGCTTTCTCTCCTTGCTTGTACTCACCTAGTACAAACAACCCATGGGTTGTTTCATCTTCTTCTTCTGGTCATCATTCTGAATCTTGGGTCTTTGAACAGGCTTTACAAGGTCTTTATCTTCCAGATAGCTCACATGCATGAGCGGCTCTCACGGGATCCTTTTCTCCACCTCCTGTTGGGTGAATCTAGTCCTTTCTAGATGTGACTTTCATGTGTAAGGCGGGGGCGGGGGGGTGGGAAGTGGGGGAAGCTAAGGTAGGCTAGGAGGAAGTAATTTTGGGGGTAGGTGGGACTTTTTATAACTGCCCCTGCAAATTATACTGCGTAGTGAGGGCCTGGAGCTTCTTGGGATAAAATTAGATATAAGACTTTTTTTTTTTTTTTTTGAGGCATACAGTAGAAATACTTGTGGGTTGAGATTTATAATTGCATTGACAGGTAAATGGGACTAGAAAGGACAGATACAAAAAACCATCCAAATGGATTTGACAAATACAGGTTTTCCTAAGTGTTCACCTGAATGCAGAGTGGCTTAAAAAAAAAAAAACAAACAAACAACAAAAACAAAAAAACCCCAGTATGTTGAACGATTAAGTGGGGAATCCGAATGCACATTTTCCCTTCAAAATACCATATCCCTAATAACCTCTGATGAGGAAATAATAATGCTCCTGTAACCCTTTTCCTTTCGTAATTTATCTTTCTAATTCCAGTGAGTGAGCAATGACTTTGTGCCTGAGGAGAGTGAGCAGATGAGATTAATTTGTGCTATTGCAGCTCTGCTTTATTATCTATCCATCCTTGGAGAGGGTTGCAGTGGAGATGCTTTTAGCAGAAGCATTGTGGAAAAAGCTGCTCTGAGGGCTTGGAGGAGCTAAGTGCTGCCCTTTGCAGTGTCTTGGTCCTGTGGGGGCAGCCTGGGAGCTGGCTCTCTCTGGCTTCGCTGTCCTCTCCTGCCCTCCTGGCGGGTGGGTGTGGTGGGTGGGCCGGGCAGTCAAGGAGAACCCTTCCCTCGGGTGCCTCTGCTTCCAAAAGGATGCTCTTCAAGACCTCTTCGGTTGGCAGCTTCCTATGCATGGTTCCCTCCTATGTCCAATGCTGCCTGCTCATACCAGGCCCACAGTTTTTCTTTTTTTTTTTTTTTTTACAGAAGTATTTTTATAGTCACATTGTATTATGACCACCTTAAAACTATTTTAAAAGAAAACCACCCTTTATCCACTACCCTGGCAGGGCATTCCCATATCTTCATCCTCTGGTTATTTTATATATCTAAAACACACACACGTACACACACACACACTTATTTGTAATATATATATTTTAAATATATATGTAATTCCTTTCATGTGCTCCTTTTCCTGTCACCCATGTATAAAATCTTGGCATCGCCTCTTACATCTTTTCTGCTCCTGTCAATGGCTTAGGACACAGTGGGAGGAAAGGGGAAACGATATTTTCTTTTTGATAAAATGTAGGTACTGACACATATTACGTAGTGTCATGAGGACTCAGTAATGAGTGTGAAGGGACCCATCCAAATGACACATAATAGGTTGCTCAGCAGTATCTGTGGTCCGTTGGCAAGTTGAGTCCGTTCTTCTGCAGTTTCTCTGGCATCTGTTATTTCCATTTCTTAGCAGATGCCCATAATGATGGGCAATTACTTTCATTCATAGACTAGACAAGAGGCTTCTTCTAACTGGGCCTCATGGCCCAAATCTAGTCCATGAAATTCTTCCTGTTGCCACCATTTGCCCTTCTAAAGCACTGTTTTTGTCCATATGACTCTTGTTCAAACCGTTCAGTGGCTGCCGACACTTATCAAGGGCATTCTGAATGTCTCCATGGCGGCTCGCGGCCTTCTGCTTGCCTTCCCAGCACGAGGCTTGGCACTTGCCCTCCTCTTGGGATCGCCACAAGCCTGCCATCTTCTGGAGCTCACTGGAACTATGGACTGTCTTCAGTTGGCTTTGTGGCCACATGTGCAGGGAGTGGTGGTGTCTCTGGGGGGAAGAAAAGAGCCCCGAATCTGGGGAGCTCTAGCCTGCCTTCTGTGGCACAGACTTAGGGCTTACCCACTATTTGGGGGGGGGTATATTTTTTAGCATGTTCGACAAAGAACAGTGGAATAGTTGGTCATACCCTTTGGTAGACTTCAAGTGCGTGAGGAGGGACTAACCGGGTCATTTATTATTATTATTTTTTGGGATCCTCCACATCATCTTATCCGTAGAAACTCTTAGGGGATTACTTATTAATTTCTATAACAGTTCTCTTATTGACCCATCCTGAATATTTACCAAAACCACGTTGAACTTGGAAAATATTTGCTCTGTAGGAGATGTGGTAGATCTTTGGGGACTTCCCTCAAATGGTGACAGCGTGTGTGGCAAGCGTGCATGTGCAAGAAGGTGTGAAGGTGTTCGCCTTTTTTTTCTTTTTTTTTTTTTTCCACTTCAAAGGGCTGTTTTCTGTAGATTTGGTTTGTGCCTTTTTTTATTTTTAAAGATTTTATTTGAGATAGAACGAGAGCAGGCAAGGGGGGGAGAGAGAGAGAGCACGAGCAGGGGGAGGGGCAGAGGGAGAGGGAGAAGCAGACTCCCTGCTGAGCAGGAAGCCCAATGCCGGGCTTGTTCTGAGGACCTTGGGATCATGACCTGAGCTGAAGGCAGATGCTTAACCCACTGAGCCACCCCAGTGCCCCCTGGATTTGTGTCTTAATGAGTTCTTTGAATTCAGAATTCTGCTGAGGAAGTTCTGCAACCCACATAGATATCACTCTATGTATAATCCGTTACTCCCCTCCCCCCTGGTATAATGTGTTAGACCTTCCTTTATATGCAGGCATATGTATCGGTATAGGACAGGGCAGAGTTTAAATTTTGATTTATGGCTTATATCTTGGGAAAGTGTCTTATGATCTCTGCCCCCCTGCCCCAACTCAACTTTAGAGAGTAGGAACTAGGGTTTAGGTCTCCTTGGGCCCTGTCAGACCTGCCATTTTATGGTTCTATTATCTGTAAGTCCAATGAATACCAAATGTTGCTGAGTCTTGAATAAAATGCCTTCTGATTGCAGGTTGAGATTCTGTCTATAGTGAAATCAAACTGACCTCTAAAGGGACATAGCCCTGTTTTGGAAAACAAAGCTTGTGTATTAAATTACTAATTTTAGTTTTCTTTTCTCTCTACCAGTTTGCTGTTTTGTGGTTCACAAGAGGTGCCATGAATTTGTCACTTTTTCTTGTCCGGGTGCGGATAAGGGACCCGACACCGATGTAAGTAATCTGGAAACTGTTATTTGATGTTAATGCAGATCTCTGACTTCACCTTTTTTTAATGCCTGTACAGCTGTTGTTTGGGCACATACTCTTAGCGGGAAGACTTGTCAATGAGTCCTGTACAACTTCGGCTCATACTGATGAACAGATCTTTAGTCCTTTGGGAGCCCTGGTAGGACTACTTGGGGATTAGAGGAGAATTCCTTAGCTTGTACTCTTCCACTGTGGGCAACCACATGAGCTAAATCCACCAACTTTATAGTAGGAGATTTCACAAACACAGTGTGGTTCTTTTCCGAAGATGTTGACAAATTTCACAACAAACGTAAATCACCCTTTATGGTTCACCCTAATGGTTTGTTGACTAATAAGACCATCCTTGCTTTGGGCCAGTGTAACCACCTCTTCCTAGTTGGCTTCATGAGATCCTTGCTGCCTTTTCATTATGTATTACAAATGCTGCTGTTGATTTAAATAATTTAGCATCTGTTCCACTGAACAACTGATCTCTGAAGCTGCCCATGTGTGAATACATAATTTTATTTGTGCCTTAATTCTGCCTGTCTCTAGTGAGCATCTCTCTTGCATCTCTTGTTTACTGAAAAATGGGATCGGCAAAGGAGAGTGGGAGTCAGGAGGCATGGGAAATTCCAATATCTAAAATGCATTGAGTGGAAAATTGGGCTGTGACGTGATAAATATTTTAACAGGAAAAAGAAATTTGCAGAGGAGGACTGGAAGAGGAGACCTTTCTATTCTGAATTGCTTTTGCTGGATCACTTCAGTCACTAATACTTAAATTATGTGCTCCAAGTGTGGTTCCTACCTTTGGTTCTCGTTCCCATCAGGAAACACAGATTTCAAAGCGGCTCTGTCAGTGTAGGCAGGGCTGAATTCTTCCCTTTCAGAAGAGGGCATACCCATGGTGAGCTCTGAGGGGTTCAGATGTGCGTGGTTTTAGCACATATAAGGAAGGAACTTACCACTGTGCCCTGAGTGCGTGGAGCCATGCTGCGTTTTGGTCAAGATGCTGGTGGAAGCCGCACAGAGCAGGAGCCTCGGGCTCAAAGCCACCGCCAACCCGCAGAGGCTTAGAACGTGGGAGACCCAGAGCCTCGGAGATCATCCTGTTCTGTGTTCACGGACCAGAAAGCCCATGTCCGTGAACAACCCACCAACATACAAAACAGTAGTGTGCCCCACCGACCCTTGTGCATTCCCCTTCTTTCTGGAGTATTGTCTCCATTTTGGGCATCTTAAAGGTAAAAATAGATGCAGAGTACCAGCTTTCCTGAAAGGTGGCCTTAAGCATCACAGTGGTGTTCCTCTGGCCACCTTGCTCATTATTCGGAACCCATCCTTCCATTCTCCCATTTTGGCTCCAGCAGGAATAGGGTGAGGTGGGGGGTTGGTAGGCCACAGGAGTGTAGTCATTGCCTGACCCCTCTCCCTCCTTCCATTTCTTCATTCTTTTGGTTAAGTACTATCTGTCTGTCTATCAATTCATTCTAAAGATTGATTGATTTTGAGAGAGTGTGCACGCATGCATGCACGGAGAGGTAGGGGTAGAGGCAGAGAGGGGGAGGAGAGAATCTCAAGCAGACTCCCCACTGAGTGCGGCCCCCAATGCAGAGTTCGATCTCATGACCCCAAGATCATGACCTGAGCCAAAATTATGAGATGGACACTTAACTGAGCCACCCAGGCACCCAAGTACTTGTTATTAAGTACTTAATATGGGGGAAGATAGACATGGAAAATACCACTAATTAAAATAGGGTAGAGGTTCTCTGAGTGTGTTTACCCAAGGGACCTACTCTAGGTGGTCAGAGGCTTCCTTCCCCAAGGAAATGGCATTAATCCAAGCTTTGGGAACAAGTAGGAGATAGGCAAACGGAAGGAGATGTGCACACGTGTGTGCTGAGGCACAAGGAGCCCTGTGAAAGACTCTTTCAGGCAAAGGGAAAAGCAAGTGAGAAAGCACTAAAGTGGGAAGTTTAGTGTGGAAGAGAAGAAGAGCAAGCTGGTCGTCAGATGTGTAGTTGAGGATTTTGAACACAATCATAGGAACACTAGGGATCTAGAGAAAGGCTTTAAATTAGGAGATGTTGATCCTGTTTGCATATTATAAGTGTTTCTCTGGTTTCCTTATGGGAAATGGACCAGGTTAGGAAGTGGGCTTGATGGATGGGTGAAGATGGGGAATACCAACCAAAGGATGAAGAATCAGCACAGAAGGCAAAGTGGTGGGAGCTTGGGGGAGGTGGCAGCACTGGGGATGGGCAGAGTGAACTCATTCAAGATACACTTTAGAGCTGAATCAGCAGCTCTCAGCCATTGGGGGATCAGGGAGATGGAGATGTTGAGGAAAAACTCTCGGGCTTCAGGCCCAAACCTATGAATGGATGGAGGCCATCAAGACCATGGAGGGAGAATGTATTTGGGAGTATGGGATAGGGCAAATCAAGGGTTTCACTTTGGACACGTGCAGTTTGAGAAATCTGACATCGAGAAGACAGTTTGTCTGTGAATGCAGGTGTGGGGGCTGGAAGTAGAGTGTGTCCTTCTGAAGATACGGATTCCTCTGTTCTTTGTTTTAAGCTTTGGGTGTGGATCCTTTTGCCTAGAGAAAGGGGGTGGATAGAATGAGAAGAAAAGAGATTTAGGGCCCAGGAGAGAGCCCTGCGGAGAACTCTAGTGGATTGGATGGAAGAGGGAGGGAGGGAAGGAGGGGAGACCAAGGAGGAGCAGGCAGAGGAGTAGGAGGAAGACGGAGACAGTGATGCTGTTTTAGCGATTTCCTAGAAGGGCTGTAAGCCAGCTCTCTGCTTATGTCATGGATTCTGTAAGCTTCTGTTACTACACATAGTTAATATACATCCCAGTTTGCGCAGGACTGTCTTGTTTCCACGGGGAAGTCTTGGTGTATGCCTGCTACAGATTAGTTAATGTCTGTTAGGTTCTTTCCCTGTTTTGGTGGTCATTATGTGGCCACCCTACTCCTAGATCCCCAAGCCAGGCAGGAAGGCTTAGTGCCAGTCTGCTGGTCACACGATACAGTGGGACACACACCTGTGATCCGATGTGTTCATCCGAGCTCTGTCCCTACTCCCTGTTGTGTTGGCTCGCTATAGATGCTTAGTCGCACATTTTAATATCCACGAAAGTGAAGATAAGAGATGACTTTTTTTTTTTTTTTTTAATATGAGGGGGAAAAAAAGTACTTGAACAGTCTGTGCGTTCTCTTCCAAGTAGAAATTTTCCTTTTGGTTGTTGGCATCAAGAGGCCAATGATTAGGGCTTTGTGCGGGCAGGGCATGAGAAGTATCTGCTGTCTGTGCGCAGCGTGGTTTATTTGTTGTACAAATCCACAAGATGCCCAGACTGAACTGCAGCAGGGGGATCACTGGAAAAGCACGAAGGTGTCAGGACACAGAGCTGAGATGAGATGGTAGGATTTTCTTATTTTATCTTTCTTTGAATACATTTTAAAGTCTTAGAGTTATAGAGTTGAAAGGGGTGTTAAAGACTTACCTAGGTTAACTTTATTTTATGGACGAGGAGACCGAGGCATATAGGAGAAAGACATAAATGATCCAGGGGCATGGTGACATGGCCTTTGAGTGTCCAAGAGGTTTGTGGTTGACTCAAGGCCACGAAAGGGAAGAGAGGGTGCCGTGGTCTGGTCATACTGTCGGTGGAGAAGTTGGTATAGCTGCTACCTTGGTGTGATCCTTCAAAGTTCTGTTCATACATTTAGAAAAGCGCTAAAGGGCATGGGAAAGGCTGGGTAATGGAATGGAAGGATCTACCTTAAGCATTTTTTTCCCCTGAAAATCTAAAGTTTTTAGGTTAAGATTTGTTTCACACATGCCGAGTGCTTAAGATGCACACAGTTCATGTGCCGCTTAACGATGCCAGCTCTGCAGCCTCCAGGGCATTCCCACATGGGGACCAAGGAAGGACAGACCCTGTGAGGTGCACCGAGACTGTACCTTGCATCTTCAGGATGAAAGGACAGGTACTGAGTAGTGTGAAGTTAGCACTGCTCAGATTACAGGAACCAAAGGGGAAATAGTTAAAAATTCTTTTGAACAGAGGTCATCTTCAAGACTCAAGGAGCAGGCTGGTGGAAAGAATGCAGATGTGTCGGGCACCTCGGGGAGGAGAAAGGGTGTCTGGGTTCCATGGAGGAATGGAAGGACCCCCCCTCCGCCCACTGCCCACTTCTCTGAACATGTTGGGCCATCCTCAGCCCTCCCCCACCCCCTCTGGATGTGCAGTGTTCCAGACACTCCCTACCGAGATGAAAGCCAAGCATTTCCAAGACTTCAAGTGCAACCCCGTGCGCAGCAAGAAAAGAGGAGAGGAAAATGAAAGAGTCGGTGTTGGAAAGGCACTTTGAGCTGGTGCTGGATTTGTGCTGCCAAATGTGCAGCCTCAGAAAGCAGCTTGGTGCTCTGCCCGGCACCCCAGCCCCGCGTCTAAGATTTTGTAAGATGACAAAGAAATAAAACTGGCCCATTGTTGAGAAATAGCTCACCTCCCTTCTGCGACCCCCTCTATCCCCCCTTAAGGCATGAACTAGGATGTGGACAAGCCTTACCTTTTGGGGTGGGGGTGGGGGGTAATTTTTGCTCTTGGAAAGAAATAACGATGCTTTTGTTTCTTTAGCTGCCGCTGATCCCCTGAGCTGATGTTTTTCTCTTCCTTGCTCTGGCCATGATGGGGTGAGGCATGGGGTGCAGGTGTGGGGGTGGGTCCTAGAGGGCGGACTTTCTCAGACTCCTGCCCTTCACCTTTTAAAATTTCAGCTCCCCAGCTGCTTTGTCCTTCAGTCTGGAACTCCTCCCTCTTGCTAGAACCATCTCTGCTCAAATAACATCTGTTCCTGAAGCCCAGCCTGCTAGAGGGAAGCGGGGTATTCAGGTCTTCCAGTATGCATGAGTGTGTGTATTCATTTTTCTTAGTACTTTGTGTTTTCTGTGTGTGTCTTAAGGGAGAGAAAACTGTGAAGCACCCCTTTCAGACATTCCTCCCAATCTCAGTTCTGCCCTGAAATCCCCAAATGAAGAACCACACATCCTTTCCATACGTAAAGTTGTAGCGAGAGAAAAGTCTTTCTGTGGTACGTCTAAAACCACACAAATGCTAGACGGGTCTTCAGACAATCTTTGGAATATTTGCTCTGTGTACTGCATCTGTGAGCATTTGAGGAAGAGGGAAAGAGACTGACCTGTTCAAAGGCCTCACCCCCACCCCCCTCACCCCAGGTAATTCCCTTCCCTTGCTTTTGTGTTCCTTTTGTTTGTATTTATTTGCCTTGTGCCTTTTCACCAGTGTCCCTGCCTCTCTGGGGAGAAACTGTACCTGTAATACCTTGTGTTTTTTCTGTCTGAGCCATACAATTAAACAGTATTCAGGTGATTTAAAAATAACTTCCTGGGTCATTAGTGTACCTCACCTGGGAGACAACCAACATCCACACAGCATCACAAGTTAGTGGGTGCCTTCCAGAATGTTCAGAAGAGCACAAGTGAAGAAATTAACTTGTTGAAAGGCAAGGAGGCCGGCTTCTGATCTGAGTACATCTTCAGGTCTGCAAAGATGGGGAAACCGAGCCATTGGAGGAAGCTCGAGGGCATTGACTATAAATGCTTAGAGTGGACCTAGAAACAATCCTACAAATGGCCATAAATCCAAAAGTGATACCTGGTGCGGGGCTGGACCCTGGGGAGGGGCTGTATGTCCAGGTGCAAAATTACTTTCTCTTCGTTATGGTGGTCTTGAGAATTCTCTTGTTCTTGAGTTCTTTCTGGTGTCTTAGAAACCGAGCAAATGACAAAGGCTGCCAAACTGTTTAAAATTCAACATTTCAGAGCTTCATTTGTAACAAAACTCAAAACATTTAAAATAAACGTAGAAATTTAATTAGCAGATCTTCAAAGTGTGCTTTTACATTTAATATGGAAATAAGGCAATTTTGTGAGCAAACCCAGTTATACCTTAAACACTTTTCTATTCCTGAACCGACAAAGGGAGATTTGTAAAAAGGTGCAGGTGCTTAAAAAGTTGCATTTAAAATTCAGCCCAGTGAGGTCAAAAGAGTTTTGGGGTGGGAATTGGGACTCCTGCCCTGCCAAGTCACTGAAAATCCTTCTGTACCTCAGTTTTCTTATTTATTAATATGGAGGTTGAATTTGGTGGTCTTTAAAGTTGTTTGCAGCCCTCAGTGGCATTCCATTGCTAAATACTGACTGAGGGCTTCATGCTATGAAGATGTGAAGGTGAAGACAGTTCTTGCCCTCCTGATGCATCCTCCCTTATCAAAAAGATGAGCTGAGCATGCAAATAATGATACTATAGGGTAGCTGCTATAAATGGGGAAGAACTAAAATGCTGTTGAGTTTAAGTGTGGAGAGAGAGAAAGCACCTTAGAAGATGGAGGCAAGGCTTTCTGGAGAGGTTTCAAAGATTTTTAAGATTTATTTCTTTTCCAAATTCTTTTACAGACTAGTAGGACCAGTATTCTGGTATTTCTCTTGCTGGTTCAAGAGAGTTCTCTCTCTTGCCAAATGCTGCTATCCGGTGGCACATAAACTCAGGTGACACGCTTTTACAAGAGGACCTGTAAAAAGAACCCTTGCAAGGGAGACCTGCAGTGTTCTTTGTGGCCTGGTGGGATCCCCTCTAGATAAACCTCAGAGGAAGCCTATACGGGGTCCTGAAACCACCCTCTGCACTCGCCCATTCCTCACGTGCTGTGATGCCACAGGAAACCTTCAAGAGAAGTTTATTTCAGGGAAACAAACCCAACAAAAATCTCCCGTGCTAATTCTGCTCTTCAGTGGGTGGATTATTTTATGTTCCAGATTCACAGTAACAGAAGTATTTCCTCCAAGGGAAGGGACTCCTGCTACTTTTGCGCCAAATTAATTTAGCTGGGAATTAAAAATAGCCTCAAAGACTTGCATCCGCAGTTCGGATGTATTAAAGGAGACAGCTGGGTGGTGGCACATCCATTGTTTTTAGCCCATGATGGGGGGGGTGGAGGTAATAGTGGCTCACATTTCATCAGTGTGCCAGAATGCCTGGTTTCGAGGGAGTCACCTGGGGCGGGGCGGGGGGGGGGCGCAGTTCAACTTAATCCGGAGGTTTAAGTTGCCACTGCTCAAACATCCTTGGAACTCCACTCTTGGAATGGCATGTGAGTCCAGTAGCACATTCTTCTCAAAATCTCTACTCTGGGCAAATTGTCGGCCTTTGAGAGTGTGGTGAGATTGTTTGGGGGATGTGGCCAAGTTCAATGGAGCCAGATCTGCACAAGGGGCAGTGATTAAGGCGGGTGGGACAGTTTTGGGTCCAAAAGGTAAGTTGATAACGTTAAAAGAGTATTTTCTTGGGAGAGTTACAGACTGTCTCCAGACATCAGGTTTGAAGGAGACTTGTGTGTGTGAAGCACGTGGGGACCATCATGTAGCCCCTCGGTGGCACTTCTAGGTAATACCCATGTTGGTTTAAAAAAAGAAATTGTTGTACTGCTTCATGATCACGCCTACACAGCTAATCCTTCATGGAGAGATCCTGTATCTTTTCCCTTTGAGAAACAAGAGTTCAGGGCAGAGCCTCGAACAGAATGGGTACTTGAAAGAGGTTTGTTGAACCAGAATAAGTGGAAGAAGTTCTGATAACCTAATTTGCCATCAGTTGTACCTATCTCATTGTCGTTGGGGTTGAATTACCTGGTTTTAGCTATACATGGACTGTTAATGCATCTCCCCAAGACCTATGAATGGGTATTTCATCAGCATTATTAGGGCACCATGGGAGGGGGATGGAAGAAACATACTTGATGGACTTCCCTGCTTTTCACAAACCATTTCAAATCATTGTCTTAACTATTGGGAGTTTAAGAAATGGTGGACCTGGGCCAAAGCTTTTGACTGGTTAGGGTACAAATTGGTATGATGGCTTCCTTATTTATTTTTCGTGACCTGTACAAGGACTTAGTAATATCAGTTCATGATTTACAGAGAACCAAATTAACCTGTTCCTGAGAACTGTTGTAGGCAATGATGTCTAAGGAGCCTACTACTGGAGCTGAAATCATCGGAAGCCCAGAGCTAGAAATTCTGCTATATAAGTAATGGTGTCTTCCTGATATTACCTGATGTATATTTAATATCTGTTATGTCTGGTCCTTTTTCTGTATTCACTGTATGCCATCATTAAACGCTTCTTGGATATTTATTATTGCCAGGTACTGTGGGGTGCAAAGGTTAAAAGACAGTCCTTGTCTTCAAATAGCTTATTCTTAGTGGGAAGTCATGCACGCGAATAAGCATTATTCAGACGATTACTTCAATGGATAACATACAGAAATACACTAGGCATATATGAATTCCATTGTGTAAGTGTGAAATTCAAGGCTCGGGGTTGGTTAATCCAGTAGAAAATAGTTCATAAGCTTTGGACCAAGCCTCTGCTTCCAAACCTGTTCTTTCCTCAATATCAAGTGGGTTGATGTATATTTAATATCTGCTCTTCAGATATTATCAGCAAAGCCACTTGACGGGCAGGTTTTTCTGCCAGTGGAAAAGTTCTCTATTTTTGTGACTAGAATCTGGAGTCAAGAAATCTTAAAATGGCAAGAGAAATTTGAAATAAGTTCCACCGATATTATAACGGTAAAAGCATTCACAAGTGAGACAACAAGGTGAACTAGTGAAGACCAAGCATGTAGGGCTGATGGGATCCTGTGAGAGCCTCGAGCAATTTGGAGATTTAGTTTGGGTTCTCCCCAAGAAGGTGGAAGGTAGTACTTTCCAGGACCCTGGGTTTCTGGAGAGATTTGTTCTAATTGGCTTTACTCTAAGCTGAAAGCCAGCCCAGAGAGCTTTTTGGCTCATGCCTGAGGCTTGTTCTTGGATTTTAGTGAGTCACTCCTTTCCACAAGCTGAAGTCGAGTCCCATTCAATTAGCTGGTACCTTCCTCACCTTGGCTGTTTTCTGCGTAATGAATTTCCAGCAGGAGACTGTCTCCTGTGGACAAAAAGAGAAGTACATTTCCTTGGGGGCCAGGAGAGGGAGCTTTGTAGAGGATTTTCTAGCTAGCATTATCATTGCCACATTTGTTTATTTACAATGAGACCGAGGGCCAAAAACAAAGTCAAAGGAGCTCACTTACTAGGAATTCTGTATATGCCTCTGACAGTGGCGAGGACCAATGACACAAGTGAGAGAGTACCCCTTCTGACAGCTGTGAGCAAACAATCATGACGGCTAGTACTAGCAAGAGGTGAGATGGACGGGGGGGGGAAGGTCCGTTCTAATCATTGTTCATCTTGCATTTCAATTTTTATAATCTAACAGATTCCCAAAACACATTTGACTTTATACCAAGGGAAAAAGCTAGGTTCTAAGAAGAACGTCCTTGTCCCAATTAAGTGTCACATTGCCATCAGGTACTAAAGAGTCCTGATTGCATTCCCCAGATAATTTCCTTGATGTGGAGAGAATGCTCAGGTTCTTTATGTTGAGGATGCGACATTTAAGATGTAGAACACCATCCTTGTTGTCTCTACTGCTGCCTGTTCTCCCTGCCTTTCCTCCACTAGTAGTCCAAGCTGGGGCTTATTCCTGTTCTCCTAATCTGTGTTGGAATAATACCAGGTGATCATCTGTGCACAGTCTCCCAAGCCAGAAGCCTTGGGATCATCTGGCTTGTCTCCATCTCCTTTGTCTCCCACATCTAAGCGGTCCCCCAAGTTCTGTGGGCTCTGCCTCTCCCTCCTTATTCATAGCCACCATCGTGTTCTGTGAATTGGTCTTATTGGCTCTGGGTTGTTTCTCCCCTAGTCCATCCTTTTATTGCCAGCCAGTGGTAATCCAGTCATTATACGTTCATATATCTATAAAACACATGTCAACACTTTCCGAAGGTTTTTACAGGCTCACATAAGATGACTCCACTGGCTGTTGGCTGGGGTTGTTGGCCAGGATGCTTCGGTTTTCTGTGTTGGCTTTTCCAGGAGGGTAGTGCAGTCTTCTTATGTGGTGCTGGTAGTTTTCGAAGAGGGCAAGGCTAAATGTGCGCACGCTTAAGCTGCTGCTAGCACCACGTTTCCTGATGTCCCATTCACCAAGGTGGGTCACATGGTGAAGCGCAGAGTCGCTGTGAAGGTAGGTTAGTCAGGATTTTCCAGGAAAACAGAACTAATTGGATGTGCATAAGTTTATCACACAGACTTATAAGAAATGGGCTTATGCAGCTGGTAAGTGTCGAGATCCACAGGCAAGCTAGAGACCCAGGAGAGCCAAAAGTGTAGCTCCAGTCCCAAGGCCAACAGGCTTGAGATGCAGGAAGGGCTGGTGTTTGGTTTGTGGTCCAAAGGTGGGGAAAAAGCCCATGTGCTAATTCGTAGTCATTGGACAGGAAGAACTCTCTTGCGGGGGGGGGGGGGGGGGGGAGGGTTGTCCGTGTTTTCATTCTGTTGAGGCTTTCATTAGAGAAGGCAATCTACTCATCCACCAATTTAAATGTTAATCTTATCCAAAAAGTCCCTCACAGAAACACCATTATTTGACCAAATATCTGGGCACCAGGTGGCCCAGTCAAGTTGACATGCAGACTTAAGCACCACAGAGTGGGGCATACACGGTGTGGATCCTGGGAAGGGTGGGTCACTCCAGTCATTAATGTAACAGTTGACCATAGGAAGACTTATTTTGATCCTACTGTAGTATTTTCTTTCTCCCAAATCTTATTTAACTTTGTATCCCCAATTCTTATTAGGATATCTGCCTCCTGGTTAGGTGGTCATTAATATTTGTTGAGAGAATAGAAAAAAATGAAGTCCCTGATACCAAAATAAAATGAAAACAATTTCCTTGGCTTGCATAAAATATCTGTAAAATATTCCAGAAGATTGTCTCAGAATCAATACCAGACATTCCTGGTATTGATACAGCCATTGATTTTAAGTTACTGTCTTTAGAAGGTGAACTATTTAAAAATATTAAGTTTAATTTAATTTCTGTTAGTACTTAAAGTTTAAGCTTAACAAAATTATGCAAGATGTCTGTGGAACTGTGCTCACTAACTGTGTGACCAGACCTTTTTTTTTTTTTTTTTAACTTGGTGAATATTTTTTTCTGTTAAATGTTGATGGGGAAAAACAACCTATTAAAAGGAAATACTTGTTTTTTTTCAACCACATATTTTGAATTTATATTTGTTAAGGTGATTGCTAACCATACAGTTAATCTGGAGAGGGTTTATAACCGCAGTTCAAGAAGAAGGGAAATGACACAGCCAAGGATGCTACCTTAGGAAGAAGTAGTCTGATTTCTTTCCAATTTGACCACTGCTTTTCTATTTTTTTTTCAAGATTTTATTTATTTTACGGGGGGGTGGGGCGGGGAACGGCAGGGAGAGGGAGGAGCAGACTCCCCACTGAGCGTGGAGCCCAACATGGGGCTCAATCCCCAGGACCTGAGCTGAAGGCAGAGGCTTAACCGACTGAGCCACCCAGGCTCCCCTGACCACTGCTTTTCTAGGTGCACGTACATTATATGCCTAACTGTGCCAGGATAGATAATTTATACATAACTCAGAGGTAGCTCTTCATGCTCATGAGAAATTTATATTGGTAGGAAACTGCTGAATGAAAGACTATATTTTGAAATACACAGATTATAAACTTTTACAAGTGAGGGTTTTTTTTTTTAATGTCCTAAAACATAAGTACCTTTCAGAAGGCAATTTGCATGTTGCTTGCTTTCTACAATTTTGAGTTCCATGCCTGTCCCTTCCCGTCTCTCTTCCAAGGCCGGAAGCTTTGTAGAGTTAACATGGGGGTACAAATGTTTAAAACATGAGATTTCATACTTGAAAATGATATTCTCTGTGGAGGAGGGTGATTTTAGGTTTCTAGATACTAAGCTGTATCATGACTCATTTGTTCTTAAACAGGTCGTTCTCCTGTTACTAAAATTAATCACAAAAGACCAGGGAAGCTTGAAAAAGAAGAGATCACACAGCAGGCTCTTAAAATTAGAAAGGCAGGTCTGCTCTCTTTTGCATTTGCTACATTTGAATGATGCACCGAGATTAAGGTAATTCATTTTAATTACGTTTTTTCATTACGAATGGGTGATTTAGAGTAACGTGATGTACAGAACAAGAATGGGGGGAAATGGTAAGTTGAAAACTTAAAAGTGAATCACATTAAGTGAAACAGACCTGCTCTACAAGTCCACGCCCCTGCTGTCAGCTTGGGAGTTGTATGCTTAAGTTCGATCATATTCTCACCTAGGGAACCTGCTCTTCATCTGGGAGCCGAACTGGGGGCAGTCCGGCAACGCAGCCTCCTGCTGAGCTCCTCACTTCTGCTTTTGTGTCCTGCAGTTTCTCCTCTACAGGCAGCTAGGGTGAGATTTTGCATATATCAGGCAAATCAGATCATTGCCTTGCTCTGTCTCAGTCCTTCCCTGGCTGCCTCTGACTGTTAGAATGAAACATAAACTGCTTGCCTCGGTCAACAAGGCTTATGGTGCTTGTGGTCTTGCTCTTGTTTACCTCCTTGCCTGGAACATGCCAAGCTGCCTCGGGTCTTTTGCTCTTGTGGGTCCCTCTGCAGTGCGGCTCATTCACACCACTCGGGCCTCTGCTCGGGTGACCCCTCCTTGGAGAGGTCTCTTTAGGTCACAGCCTCCCCTCACTTTCTAGTAATCCATCCTACTTTGTGTGTTTCATAGCCCTTGCCACCGCTTAAAACCATAATGTTTACTTGGTTACTTTTTCATCTCTTTGACCAGCAGGAAACACCATGAGTGGTAGGTCTGCTGTTTTAGGCTGCTTCTATTCGACTTAGCGCCCGGCGCGTTAAGTGCTCAATATTTTTGGCTGGCCGAATGCATATTACTCTTACCAGGGAAAAGACAAATCTTAAAGTTTTGTTTCCTCCCAACAATATAGCTAGAAGGAAACATCCTAGGATCAGTGGAGACTTTTTCTCTTCTGTGATTATAGGGCCATGCCATCTAATATAATAAACTGAGCCATGTCCATTAAGCCTGAGGCCTACCGTGTGATTGAATGTGTCTTCCAAAACAAACATGTTTTTCATAATCCTAATGTTAATATGTGGTCTATAAAATTCAAAATAAAATGTATCTGATCAGTCTTATTTAGAGTTATCTAGTTAACCACCCAGTTCTGAATGTCAGCCATTCTGGATTAAGTGGGATAAGTGTTGGATTTCAAACCTTGAGAATAATTTGTATCTAATAGATTCTTCCCATGGAAAGTTATGGCCCGGCTGCACATTGGCTTGGTAGCAGCATCCTTGTTCTTAAATTTCCTTCTGCAGCCATCGGTTTCTCCTAACATTCTTGAACAGTAGGGAGTTAAATAAATTGTGATACATCAGTGTGATAGAATATGTGCAGCCATTAAGAATGATGATTATAAAGGCATGGAAAAGTGCTTCTGTGATGCTGGGTGCCAGGGGCTTACTGTAAAGGCATTACTATGATTAGAACTCGGACAGAATTTGTTTGTTGGGGCAGGACCTAGAAGGGAACCTAGGAAATTGAAATCATTTGATTTCAAAAATCACTGATTTTTGAGATGATTGGACTTGGAGAGCTTTCGAGATTTCATCTTGTTAGAACAGTGCAGTTTGTGAGAAGTCATCCTGTGATACTTTTAGAATATGACAGAGTGCTGTGGTCTCCCAGAGCATTATCCAAATGGAACACACCCACATATCTGAGAGTTCTTTGTTCAACTGTGTGATAAGAAAGCAGCTTGCTCTACGTGTCTAGATGGCTTCATGCTCAGTGTATTAGCTTAGGCTTATGTTCAAGCAGGAAGACTGGAAAACTTGACCAAACAGTGGTTAGACCTGAATAAGGAGCATCTTTCTCCTCTTGTAACAAAATGTGTGGAACTGGGAGTCCAGGGCTCATGTGGCATCTTCATCATTCCATGAAGGATCCAGCCTCATTCTGCCTTTCAGTTCAGCCATCTTATTGTGCAGATTTCATTCTCCCCTTTGCTGCCCTCGTTGTAAGGTGGCTGTTCCATTACCATCCCATCCATGTTCCAAGCAGGAGGAAAGAGAAGGGTGAAGTCAGAGCATAGGTGCCTGTTGAGTCTACTCCCTTTTAAAGAACTCCCCCAGAAACCCAATCTAGCAACTTCCATATTGGCCAGAACTGTGTCACATAGCCACTGCTCCTTAGAAAACATGGAGTTTGGAGGTATTTTGTTTTGTTTGCTTTTTTTTTTTTTTTTTTAGGTAGGCTCCACACCCAGCGTGGGGCCCAATGCAGGGCTTGAGCTCACAACCCTGAGATCAGGACCTGAGCTGAAATCAAGAGTCAGATGCTTAACTGACTGAACTACTCAGGTGCTCCATAACTGCATTACCAGGTGCCCCTGGAGTTTGTTTTGTTTTAAGCTGGGTGTATTTCTACCCAGAACAAAATCAAGGTAGTTCAGTAATAAAGAAGAAGAGAGTTAATATTGGATAGGCAAGTAATTTTGAATTCTATGTTGAGGATGGGGCACCACCTTTTATTTTATTTTTTTAAATTTTTTATTGTTATGTTAATCACCATACATTACATCATTAGTTTTTAATATAGTGTTCCATGATTCATTGTTTGGGAGCACCACCTTTTAGACATAAATGCCTTCACATGTCGTATTTGTGTCCTTTTCTGTTGCTATGGCTTCATCTCTGCACAGGAAGGTTTCTCTTACTTGTCATGAGAGGTTTTCAGATAAAATCAAACTAAGTTTCTTAATCTGTAGGTAGAAAAAGGAGATAGGAATGAAGAAGTCTTGTGATGAGTTTTAATAAGCCTCTCTCTCTTTTTTTTTTTTTCCATTAACACTTTTGGTTCTTTGGTGAAGGTACTTTTATAAGAAGCATTTTGGTTTTCATAATGAAATATTTTGAACTTCAAAAATTTTTATTCAGTCACAATATTCTTATTACATGGTAGCTCCTGATAGTAAATAAGGATTGATTGAAATAAAACAATATATCCATAACTCATGTTTTATTAAAGCAGCTGTGGTCTGCAGCAGAGCATCCCCCAAGGGGAGAGAAGCAACACTTCTCCATGGGTGCAGGTCGTCATCTGGAATCCGAAGTGCAGTATGGACAGCAGATTTTAAAGAGGTGTTGAGAGACTGGTAGGATCACTGTAGGATAGAGACCCAGAAAATGAGTTAGGAATGTTTAGGTGAAGAAAAGAAGTTGTAGGAATCAGTGAGCGCTGCCTTCCTTCCTAAGAGGAAAGGTGGACTTGACTTTGGAACACCAGGGGTTGACCCAGACCCAATGACTAAGCATTATAAGAAGGCAGAGTTTAGCATAAATTCCAAAAAGAACTTCCAAAGAGTAGACATTTCTAGTAATAGAAGAGGGACGCCAGAACAGGGAGTTCCAAGGAGTATGACCAGGGATGCCAGCCCTGCTCTACCCAGAAGGAAGAGAGATGGCTCTGCCACACTTCAAGTTTGAGGTGAGGCTCAAAAGGATGCTGAATTTTCTCTCTGGAATGCCCTTCTGCCCTGCTACTTGACCATATTTTTTTACTTGAGGTATAACTAACATAGAACATTATTAGTTTTGACTGTACACCGTAACAATTTCGTGTTTGTATATTTCACAAAAGGACCACCCCAATAAGTCTGGTTAACATCTGTCACCATACATAAATTTTTTTTTCTTGTAATGAGGACTTTTAAGTCCTCTCTTGGCAAAAAAAAACCAAAAAAAAAAAAACCAAAAAACAAAACTCTTTTGGCAACTTTCAAATATGCAGTACAATATTAACGAATCACCACACTGTGCATTACATCCCCTTATTTTATAGGTGGAAATTTGTTCCTTTTGACCTCCTTTAGCCATTTTGCTCACCTCCAGCAACTACCAATCTGTTCTTTGTACCTATAAGCTCATTTCTTTTTCCTTAATATTCCAAGTGAGATCATATAGTATTTGTTTTATTTCACTTAGCATGATGCTCTCTCGGTCCATCCATGTTGCTGCAAATGGCGAGGTTTCATTTTTCATGGCTGAATAATGTTCCATAGTATATGTGTGCTACATTTTCTTTGCCCATTCATCCATAGATAGACTGTTTCCAGATCGTGGAAACTTATAAATAATGCTGCAGTGAACATGGGGGTGTGTATGTCTTTTCAGTTAGTGTTTTTGTCTTCAGATAAATACTGGAAGTGGAATTGCTGGATTATATGGTTGTGGTTTTTCTTTTTTTTTTTTTTTTTTAATTTTTTGAGGAACCTCCATACTGTTTCCACAGTGGCTGCGCCAACTTACACTCCCACCAGCAGTGCACGAGGGTTTCCTGTTCCCCGCATCCTTACCAACAGTTGCTTCTTGTCTTTTTGACAGTAGCCAGCCTGACAAGTATGACGTGATCTCTCATTGTGGTTTTTTTTTTTTTTTAAAGATTTAAGTTTATTTTAGAGAGAGAGAGAGAGTGGGAGAATCCTGAAGCAGACTCCCCACTGAACGTGGATCCTGATGCAGGGCTCCATCTCACCACCCTGTGATCAAGACCTGAGCCGAAATCAAGCATCAGACGTTTAACTGACGGAGCCACCCAGGCACCCCCTCTTCAGTTCTTTCTGTGGCTACCTCTCTGAAGATGTTTCTAACCCTGTGCTGTAATTGTTGCTCCATCTCTGCCCATACACTGTAGCCTGTGCAGGGCAAAGCCCATTGCTCGCTTGCCTCCCTGTCCTCTGTGCTTGTCCACAGTCTGGTGTGTAGCTGGCTCTGAATAAAATACTGACTTAGCAAGGAGATGAGTAGAGGAGGGGAGACTCTGCCTGAGGTAACCTTGCTATGTTACCCAGAATTTTTGTGTTAACTTTACACGGACACCAGCACTGCTCACACAGGTTGTCTCTGAACCAGCTGCATTCTCTTAGCAGGACGGACGGATGGACAGTCACTGAGAAGCATGAGTAACCACACAGTTCTTTGCATGAGTGCCATCTAGTCGAGGTGTCTGACTCCCGTGCTGGTGACAAGGTTGAAAATTGCCCGTCAAGGCGTGCCTGGGTGGCTCAGTTTGTTAAGCGACTGCCTTCGGCTCAGGTCATGATCCTGGAGTCCCGGGATCGAGTCCCACATCGGGCTCCCTGCTCAGCGGGGAGTCTGCTTCTCCCTCTGACCCTCTTCCCTCTCATGCTCTCTATCTCTCATTCTCTCTCTCAAATAAATAAATAAAATCTTTAAAAGAAAAAAATTGCCCGTCAAACTGTCTGTGAAGCACTCTGTGCCTTCTGGCTCAAGGGAGAAAGTTCTCTTCTGCATCTCTTGATGCTCCTGATGTGGCCCCTGCATCAGCCAGCGTGCTCACGGTGAATGTGAACATAACAGGCCACCGGGTTCTTTTTACCAGAGAAGAACAAGGAAAGTTTTAAAAATAACTTGGTACACATGTAGGTGAAATAACCTTACCTCCCAGGGGCTGAGAAGAAAAATAGGTCCCCATTCCGGCTGATGTTCTAGGATATTTTTAGTAAGAGGGCCCTTCTTTGATGGTCCAGGAGGGAAAAATCGTTTCCAGTGTACACACACACACACACACACACACACACACACACACACACACCCTACTCCAGTTGTTGGGTGTTTCATTTTGTTTCCACTTCAACCAGGAGAGAAAAGCAGGCATTCGTAGAGGCCCATCATGATCATTTTGTTTCCACTTCAACCAGGAGAGAAAAGCAGGCATTCGTAGAGGCCCATCATGATGAGCATAGTAGAAAAGGAAAATGTAATGTTTTCTTCTCTCGTTTGTTTATAACGTATGATTTAGTTCTAACACATACTGCTGTGAGTTATTTCCAGTATGTGGCAAATTGTTGTAAGGGCCTTCTAAGAAACTCCTGTCTCTTAAGGTGTTTCCCACTTTAATTTTATGCAGGAAAAAACGGTTTTTGGAGTTTCTTACTAATTAGGTTTTAAATGAATGCAACTTATTAACCATAGCATTTGAACTATGAGCATTTCGCTCTTACTGCCACCAGGAAGGTTTGGTCTATTTCTCCTAGAATCTTCTAAGGGAAATTGATGAACCTGGTAACCTAATTTTAGACCTCTTGAAATTCGGTAGATGGATGGTATTTATAGTGTTCTGAATCAGTTCCTATTAGTTGTTTAAAAATAGTCACATCATTAGAGAGTACATTGAAGAAAGAAAAGATTTTTAACCCCGAATCTAGTGTCCAGAACGTTGTTTTTAGTCTCGTAAAGTGTGTATGCGTCGTGGTAGCAATTTCTAAAGAGCCTTTCTGTAGTCTTTCCTGCTCTTTCCTGTGTGATGCTGCTGTTGTCATGGAAACAGATCTTGGAGTTGCTTTGTTATCCAGTGTAAAGGACTCCCTGATATGGAGAGTTACCGCAGGTCATTGTCAACACAGAGCCTTTATTAAGCATTGTGCTACGATGCATATTGTACAAAGCTCAGGTGGAAGTCTACGCTTGGAGTTTACCCTAAAGACGTAATATTGACGCCCATAAATACAAATCAGGGTCCTCAGCCACAGGAGCCTTGAAAAGTCCAAGCACTGGCATGTGATTCTGTTTAAGGTGGGGTGGCACATCCTGGGTCCGGACAGGTCATTCTTATGTGCCCAGTTAGGGCTGACTTTCTGAGAAAGGAGGATTTGGGAAGTTGGTTGAGTAGTACAGGAAATGAGCGAGCCAAAAGTTAGGGGGTTGTTGGAAATGCCCAACGACTGTTTACAGGTAGAAATTGACTCCCTAGCTGAGAAGTAGCTGTGCGTGTTTGTGGTCGAATTGCTCTGAGATGTCAAGTTAGGATGTTTTATTAGCAAGTATGCAAGTTGTAAGACAACGCGGTCAGCTCCTAACACAGGGTATGTTTTGTTTTTTTTTTGTTTTGTTTTGTTTTGTTTTTTTACTGTGGATGTGATGTTGATTGGGGTTGAAGGTGGTGGGGTGAAGCACTGGGAACATGGGGCAGATTCAGGTCTCTTGCCTTCTCGCTTCCCAGCCAATACTGTAACCTCCCTGGATCTCCGCTTCCTTACCGTTCAACTGGTGGTAGGCCTGTCAGTTGTACGGAGGGTTACATGGTAAAGGAATTTGTAATGCTAGTGCTTGGGACGTGCTGCCTCTCCCTCCCCCCTTCAGCATGTTCTCCTAGGAGGCACTTCTCAAAGTAGGATTCCACACCTGAAGCTTTAGGATCACCTGGGAATCTGTTAGAACAGCAAGTACTCCAGTGCCAAAGATGTATTGAGTCAGCAGCTCTGGGGATGGGGCCACAGTCTGTTTAATGAGCTCTCCAGGTGATGCACTCTGAGAACAGTTCTCCTTGGACATATTTCTGGGGGTGGGTTTTTTTTTTTTTTTTTTTTTGCCTTTGTTGACAGTTCTTGTTGCTATGTGAGGTTCATGGTCTCCCACAGCTTACCTGCTCCAGTGGTGAAGGAAGGGTCGTGAGTCCGGTGGCTCTGGATTTCTGAGTTGTTGGGAGAACAAGAAAACATTGAATGGAAAAAGTCTCTTTGTATTTTGCTATCAAAAAGCAGGCCCAGTTCAGCTTATCGACGTTAGCAACCTCTCTCCTAAATGTCAGGTGTCCGGGTTTATTTACAACTGTATTTTTTTGGTTGGGCTAAAGAAATAATTAAGCACATGCTTTTCAGACTCCAGGATCCTGCATTCTTACTCCTAAGCGATAGTTGATTTCTGGGCTTTTCAAACCCAAAAGATTTTGCCTACAGACTTACCAGGAAAAGGAAAGTGATTCCAGTACCACTTGCCGCTGCTATTTTAGACACAATAAAATTCTCCTGAGGCTTCTCAAACACCTGCTATAGAATCTTCAAAAAAAAAAAAAAAAAAACCTGTAGTGATTTAAAAGTCTCAAGCCATCATTGGTATGTATATTAGGAGGCAAGGGCCCTAAATGTATGAGATGCCTCCGATATTTTGTGACACGTGGCATCGACAGGACTCTTTGGGGACCCGCCCACTCGATACAAACCAAATTGTAGCTTCAACTAATTTTGATTTGGAAATTGCCTCCTTAAAAAGAAAAGTACTAAAAATGTTTGACATTTACAGGCTTTCTGCAACAGTCTGCAGTTTCTCTAGCAAGTGTGTTCACAGACTTTAAAGGAATTTGGCAGTTGCTAACTCATGTTTTTAGATAGCACAGGAGTACAAATACAGTCCTAATGGTGTATTAGGACCATTAGGGTCTATAGAATATAAGGACTGTCAAAGCCCTGTTTCTCATCTTTGTAGTTTTTTAACCTGTTTTCAGCATCATCCAAGTGTAAACTCCTCTACAGGAATAGGGGTAGTGCGTGACCACAGAGAGCCTCCCTTGCCCTCATCCTCAATTGCTTTTTCTAATAAGTACTGTCTGTAAGATCCCAGAAGAGTGGTACAAACAACAAAACGAGGTTCGACTCTTTCCTAAGGAAAATTAAAATGTGATTTCTCTTTTCTTTGGCTAATTAGGACAACTAAAAGTAAGCATCCAATTATGCAGTGATGAATCTAGTCTGGCTCAGTCTGTATTCTTTGAGGAGTCCTAAGATAGAAGAATATATGCTGTAAAGAAGGCCAGTCTCAGACAAATTAAGATTCTTGTAGAGAATGAATTCCTCTCGATCATACAGATTTATACCATGTGTATAAGCAAAGAAAATAGGGTCAAGAATTGTTTCTCTTACTCTGAAAGGCAAGAACAGTGGCTCAGGAAATGGGGAGGCTTGGTTTCTACTTTTGATCAGTTTTCAAAATACTGAACATTCTTTGAAATAACAAATGGCTGTGGAGGATTTCAGGGGAAGACATTGTGTGCGTGAGACAAGTCCGCACCGTGTGTGTGACCTGAAAGAGTTGGGGAAGAACCTTTCCTCCAGCCCCTGGCCCGCTTAGCCGCTATTCAATCTCTCCTTCTCTCAGCCATAGTTCAGCTCCCATTCTGTATGACAGGGATGGGGGGGGGGTTCTTTCTCTTGGTCTGGACCACAGATCCCACAAGACGTCCAGTTAGGGAGCTGCTGGGATTCTGAGCTGGGCATCCCCCGGGCGGAGGTGGACCAGGAGCCAGGAGCGAGCACAGGCAGCATGCTTGGGGAAGGGCTGGCGGACATCCCAGGACTGAGTGTGACCAGGGGCAAAGCCGTTGAAGCCGGCTGTGGCAGGACAGACACCTCTACTTTAGAAAGCACGCCCCCCCCCCGTTATATTTAGCTTCCTGTAATTTCTGTGTGTATTAGTGCTTAGTATTTAGTAATGTCTTTGAGTCTGTCTCAGCTACGCTAGGCAGAAAGGAGTTCCTGGCTATTAGCAGAGCCAGAGAGAGAGGACAATGTGGGGGAGAGCGGTAACTGAACCAGGACGGAGTCCCTGAGCAAGGAGGGAGTCCAGAGGGCTCATTGGAAGTGCTGCTTGTGGTCTCTTGGAAAGCCTTGGTCTTGTGCTCGATATTGTTACAAAAAGGGGTCAAGTAATTCCCTCACAGGTAGTTGTGCTGAGCCCCCTGGGGGGGTTCTTTGTAGTGGAAGAAGAGACCAGCTGCTCAAAGCAAACCTAAAGGATGTTTTGGGGTGTTTTTTGCTGCCTGGGTTAGAGGCATAGCAGTGAAAACCATAGTGTCCATTCTGAACTTGGGGAAAGTGGTGTGGGATTGTGTAGGTCTGTCATTAGCTAATATATGGCATGTGTGGATGACTCATTCAAGTCCCAAAGAAGAGAGCATATAGCATTATTCACTGTGAGGCCCCCTGCAAACATAATGGGGTCTTAAACTCTGCCCCTTCCTGGGCTGTGCTGTCAGGGCTTCCTTGATGGACTCTTGGGGCTTCTTCCTCAGGAGAATCCTGTTACCCGTCCTAGAAGAACTTTCTGGTTTCTATCTGTGTCCAGAAATGGCTGTGGAGGATTCCAGTGGAAGGGATTGAGCTCAGGAGAGAAAACAACTCTTCATGGTGTGTGTGACCTGAGGAGAGCTGGGAAGGGTGCACTTGTCCATTAGTGTAAGATTGCGGAGGATGGGGTAGTGACTCCCAAACCTGGCTGCACGTTGGAATCACCTGGGACACTTTCCCCAGTGCATTTCCTGGGCCTGTACCAAACTCAAGCAGGTCCTGTTGGGAAAGACAGGAATTAGCCCAAACTCCAGAGGCAGATAATCCTCGGGTTGAATCTCGTCACCAAAACCCCTTTCCAGTTGTGTGACTTTGAGCAGATCAGTTCACCTCTCCAAACCACAGCATCTTTATCTGTGAGCATAGGACAAATAATACCTAGAGTTTGGGGAATGAATTAAATGAAATCATGCATGTAAAATGCTTAGCTCATTGCCTGTCACATAGCTAATATTTATTGAACGATTATTATGCTTAAGACGTCAGCGGTTGCTCAGTATGGTGGGAACGTGCAAAAGAATTTGAAAAATCACGGTCCCCGTCTTTGCAAATACATGAGCTAGGTAGATGAGAAAAGCAAGTGCACAGGGAATGTTGTGACGCAGCTCGGATTGCTGAGAGATGCTGGAAGAGGGATGTGGTCCGGACCAGAGGGGTTCCAGGCTGGTGCTGGTGGAAGCAAAGAAGGATGTGACTGCAGAGGTTTCGGAGTGAGCGTCAGAAGAGCTCTGTAGCAGAGTTGCCTCAGCTGATGATGTCAACACATCTAATACAAGACTCTGACTAATTGCTATTTATAGTTGCTTATATTCAAAAGCTTGTTTATACCACTGAAAACTGTCAGCTGGGCGTGTGTAGTGGAAAGAGCTCAGAGCTCAGTTTGAACTCCTGAATTCTTGTCCCATCGGTGCCCTTACCAGCCAAGGGACCTTATATGCGCCTCTTGGCTCTGAGGTCTCGGCTTCCTCATGGTGGGGGTTAGGGGACCAGACAACTGCCAGGGGTCTTCTGTCTCCAACATTAACCAATGCAACATTCCACAAAAACATTTACTGCACTTCCTTTCCCGAGCATTTTTTTTATGCATCTTTGAATTTCAATTCCTGCCACTATGGAAGATCTATTCTTAAGTGAAAGGCTGTGTTTTGCTGATTTGTTCACGATTCACATTCCCGTGAAGTTTACAAAGACAGAAATTTCCATTTATAAAAGCATTTTTGTTCTGTTGGAACTATATAGAAGGTCTACTTCATTATGCTTTTGTTCGATTTCTAGTCTCAAGAAGCTGTTAATGTCATTTTGGAAGACTAACGTGGGAACATCTCAGCACATCATCGCTCTGTTCTAAGTACTGGTAGACAGTTGACTTCGGATAACCTAGGAGGCATTCATGCTTTCATTTCACAGACCTTCATTGCTTGTCTGACATGGGCACCGGGGATCCATTAGGGAGCTAAGCAAAACTCCCTGTGCTCATGGAGGGTATGTTCCAGCACCAATAGCCTAGAAATGTACCTACTCTGTTGCCCCAGGTGAGAAGTAATCCGACCCATGTCCATGGTTGTCTTCCTTTATCCAAGATCACTTCCAGCCTCACCCTCCAGAATCTGCCATGTGACTATGCAGGAAGACTAAGTCATGAAAACTACAATGCACTTTCATATAGAAACAATAGAATATATGATTGCCAGGCATATGTGGTATATTGCAAAAAAAAAAAAAAAAATGGCCACAGATCTTCCCGTCCTTGTTGCATGCTCTCTTATAAATGACTTTGCCACAACTTCGGTCAGGAGGTGAAGTCCATTTGTCCACTCCTGTGGGTTTAGACGGGCTTCTGTAAGATCCTTTGATCAGCAGAATGCAGTAAGAGTGACGTCATGGAAGGTTCTGAGCCACGGCCTTACAAGGCCCTACAGCTTCCCTGGCACTTCTTCCTTAGGAAGAAGCCCTCACTGCCCTCCTTGAGGGTTCAGAGGCCATGTGAAGCAGGAATTAGCTTTGTGGCTGAGGATTCCTAGACCAAGCCAGCACCATCCCCCATGCCTGGGAATGAGGCCATTATAGACCATCTAGCGCCAGTCAACTGCCAGATGGATGCAGCTGTATGAGTTTTCTCCAGCTTAAAATCTCAAGGTGCTCATCATCAACATCAATGCAAATGGTTTTTATTAATAATTGAAAGCGGTAAACAGTTTGTGTATGTATTAATATAGATATTCATATTTCCCATCTGTTATTAATTACGTAGACTTCAGAAGGTTGGCTTTGAGAAATGCCTTTCACATTTTTTTTTAAAGATTTATTTTAGAGTGAGGGAAGGGCAGAGGGAGAGAGTGGATCTCAAGCAGACTCCCCACTGAGCACGGAGCCTGATGGGGGCTTGATCTCACAACCCTGAGATCATGACCTGAGCCTAAATCAAGAGTCGGACACTTAACTGATTGAGCCACCCAGGCACCCTGCCTTCCACATTTTGAATGTGATCCACTTAGAGACCAGTTTTGGACCAGAGAATCCCCTAAAGTTTGGTGGCTAGCTGTATGTGCTCTGTGGAGAGATTAGCCACTAGCAAGTGTGATACTGTAGTTGTTGGATGGTAGAGGTTTTCTCGGGGCACACGGACCTGCTCATGGTTGTGGGTAGTTGGGGTATACTTGGAAAGGCATGGGTCTAAGATGATCCTGATCAGAATTTGGACAGATATGCTTTCATTGAACTGAGAATTGTCTCTTTACCGGAAGTGTTAATGAACGTTATGACTCAGTACTTTCAGTCCAAAGTGGAAAATGGACATCTGTCTCCACGAATTAAACAGAAACATGGTGGGGGCCACTCCACGCACTTTTTCCTCTTTTTCCCCAAAAGTCGTGGTTTTTTTGTGTGTGTCTAAATTCACAAAGGAGGCCTGGGAACATAACCTGTGCATAAGTGCTTTATAAACACCATTTTATCTAACACGCTCGCTGATAATACTTACAAATAAATAAGCAAAGTCAGTAGGGTCCCAGTTTACTTTTACAATGAGGATACACTGTATGTTGTACGAAGTGGTCTAAAAAGAACACACCACCGTGGTTGAAGAATTTGGGATGTTGCATATGTTAAGTATACAGGGAGAGTTTTCAAAAGTGCTTTTTACGCTACTTCCCTTTTGCGGTAAGACCCGCATTAGCACCTGTTCCCACTAACTGAAAGAAGTCCGAAGAGCATCTTTGCTTTGACGCAAACAGGCAGAAAGCAAAACTAGTGTTGAGCGTGGGTTCTGCAGCTGGCCCTTCCAGAGGCAGCGCGCCCCCCTGAGCAGCAAGAGCGACCCCACCGGGCTCCTTCCCCAGGACCTAGACCCCGCATCTCTGCACCACACTGCTAGAGCTTTGAACTGGGTCTGTGAGCACAGTGCTTTATTGTGATTTCACTTGGGCAGTGGTTAGTGAAGTGTGTCCTCAGGTCTGTGAAAAGTCTGAAAGTTTATTTTTTGCGTCTGGAAACACTCAAAGAATTCTCCATATAAATTAATGGCGATCGCGTCTTTATGCTAATTTCGCCTGTGAAAGTTTTCTTAGGGAGAACCCGTATTGCTATTCAGGTATCTGTTCTGGTCAGGGGATCAAAGCAGCTACGTGGTACTGTAAGGAAATAATTGAGAACGTTTATTAGTGATAAAGTTAGAATCAGGAAAGCACATTTTTAAATGTACAACTGAAGGATATATACGTATCCGTCAGTTGTTCCATAGGAGGAGGTAGGTTCTCTATGAAGATGATTTCTGTGGAGGTGATTGGGTGTGTTTGACATAAAGAGGGAGTTCACTTTATGATTGATATACTGTCCAGAAATTAGTGGCTTTAAGAAAACAATGGCATCGTCATTGACATCATCTATAGGTCTTAAAAGATTTGACTGGTTTAACCTGGGCTCCACTGGGCACTTTGCCTTCTCATTGTAGGACTGGGGATCCACTCTGCTCTTAATGCCTCTCATCCTCCTTTGACGGGGGCGGCTAGCCTGGGCATGTCCCTCCACAGCTGGCAGAAGCTCCCAAGGGCAAGCAGAAATGCCCAAAGTGCTTTGTTCTTGGCTTGGAGCTGGCACATGGACATTTCTGCCTCAGTCTCTTGGCTAAAGCAAACCACGTGGCTGAGCCCAAAGTCAGGGGTGGGGTGGGGGCATGAAACATACTTGACCTTTATGGGAGAAAGTCCAAAGTCATGTAAAAAGGGCATAGATACAGGGAGGGGTGAAGGATTGGGGCCAGTAATGAAACATATACCACTTTATCTTCGTGCCTCTTAAGAGCCAAGACTTGCTAAAAACGAGCACGAGGGTAAATGAGAGATGGTGTGTACACAGTTTGGGTATAGTTTGGTCTTTGTATAACGAAGACATCTTCCTGCCTGCCTTCTATACCAAGGGTCTTGAACTAAAGCTTGTCGAGCCACATTCTGTCCAACGCTTGTTTTTGTAAATGATTCACTGGAGCACAACCATGCCCATTCTTCAGTGCATGCATTGTATATGGCTGCTTTGGCCCTGTAGCGAGAGTTGAATATGTGTCCTTGTGACAGAGACTGGCCCACACAGCTGAAGACATTCACTGGCCCTTTACAGAAAAGGCTTGCTGACCCCAGTTTTATATTACAGGACTGAATATGCGAAGCAAATTCAGTTGTGATTCCCTCCCACCCTCCCCCCCCCAAGCCCTTTTAGGGTTTTTCTAGTGTGCCTTGCATTCTTATTCTTGTGTATTTCTATAATATAGGTAAAACAGGGAGATAAAATAATCCCGGCACTTGAATTTTGGCGCTGAAAGCCAATACAATTTGCATCCACAAGCTATAATCCTGAAACCAGAGTTGACAAGCCAACAAATTGCAGACTATAGAACACACAAAGGAGGGAGCCAGTTGCTACTTTTGCCTTTACTGTTAATGCTTTGTGGCTCTGTAGGTCATTCATGCTGTTAGACAATAGGGTGGTTGTTTCTGTTCTGCTGAAAGACAATCTGATTGTGCTCTGTGTGGGATGAAGTGCAAACCTGTTCACCTCTGCTCCCAAGAGAAGTGCTACAGACCTTTGTCTCCTCAAATGTACTTGTCAGCTTTTGGTGTTGTGGTGGGAGGCCCAGGCTTCTGGGGTCAGCATATTTTCCTGCAGCAATTTTTTTTAATTAATAAAAGTACTTTTTTTGGCAAAATATTACAAAGAAAATTTAAAAAAAGGACCCACTGCATTATACACACACCCCCTTAGCATGTATTTATAATGGTTTTAACTAGGTGGGACTTTACATAGTTTAAAATCCATAATCTTCGTGTATGTGTGGAAGTATGGAAAACGTTTATAATATGGTGTTCCATAAGAAACATAATTTAGAATTGCTGCAGGTCCCCTGGTGCAGCTGTATAGTGTGTGTGTGTGTGTGTGTGTGTAGTAGACAGAATGACGTCCCTGGAAAGATATTCATGTCCTGATACCCAGAACCTAAGAATATGTTACCTTTTGTGGCAAAAAGTGCTATGCAGATGTAGTTAAAGGTCTTGAGATGGAGAAGCTACCTTGGCTTATCCTGGTGGGCTCATTGGTAAAGGCATCCATGACTTGCCTCTTGGCACGGTTGGTCATGGCCGTGCAGCTGTCGGTGGGATCCCCAGCCCTTGATTACTTCTTGCGGGAGGAGTGGTCCACGGGTGGAATTCCAGAATCTCCTGGTCTTTGCAGTTTTCTTCACAGACAAAATGAGATTTTGAGAGTTTTCATTTCTTTTTATTTGTCCCAAGGCAGATGTTATGTATTTGGAGCAACAAAATGAAGATCACTTTGAAAACGTCCTTATGAAAAGTCCTCTAGTCTTCTGGCTAATTTTTGTGAGTCCTCATGTGAAGGCCTTGGCTTAGCTGGATAAATCAGAGTCCAACTGTCTTCTTAAGCTTCAAAATAAGCTGCTGATTACCCTGCCTGATGGTGTGCAGGCTAATCAAATAGACTTGATATTTCAGCTGACTCATTCCAGATACTTTCTTCTGCTCCTTCTGGGTCCTCCTGGATCTGCAATGTGTAGTAAGGAAAACTGAGTCGTGGGGGAGACAGAACTTTTTCTGTCACTGTGAACTAAATCATGAATCATGCTCTTTTGGCTTTGATTTGTTAATATATAATGGACCCTTAAATGTTCCTGGAAGGTCAGCAATGTTAATTTGGCTCCTACCCCAAGCTCCGTTCCCTCTGATGGTTGTTGCATAATGTATCCTGGCTAGAATCTGTTTATTCTGATCGTTACTGTCTTGAATTTCATCACCTATCTTGAACTGAGTGGAGATGCAGGCTGAGCACGTTTATTCCAATTGAGACCACATTTTGATTTGAGATGGGGAAAGAGGGACAAATATATGAATATACTTAATTGAGCCAAAGACCGTGACATAAAATCTTATTGAGAGACGCAGATGTGGAGGGTAGAAAGTATGCTGAACAGTGAGGTTCAATCACCAGGGTCACCCCCACCCCTGAGCACAGGGAAACTAAAGACACTTGGGCAGAAAGAAAATACTATCAGTACATTTTTTTCTTTTTCAGCTGCAGAAAGGGCTAGAACCAGGACCTTTGCAGTCTTTCACAAACCTCAGTTAGACGGTTTCCACATGGGATAAAATGGATGTTTTCCCAGCATCCTCAGTTCTCGAGAAGTGGGGGAGGTGGTGCCTCCAAAACCTTCTGTAGTTTTTTGTGAGAGGGAAGAACCGCATGTATCTCAAAGCTCAAGGGAAGAGGGCTCCCTGGCCTACTTCAAGGCATTCTCTAAATTAGGCAAGAGAGTCTAGGAATTCCTTTTTCGGGATTCTGCTGCAATCCTATGCAGCCACACAGCCTGAAAGGCTAACATTCCTTCCCTGCCTTTCAGAGGTGGGTTATATTGGGGTAAATGGTGGAGGTATAGAAAAATCATCTTTGTGCTCCCACTTTGTCCTGCCTGTGGTATAAACAGCTAGGGAGCCAGGGTCCCCTCAGTGCGTGTGCGTGTGCGTGTGCACACTTGCTTGTGTTTTGCTCGTGTCTCTCGCTCCTGTCTCTCTGTCTCTCTGTCTCTCTGTCTCTCTGTCTCTCTCTCTCTCTCTCTCTCTCTGTCTCTCTCCCCCCGGGCTCTCTCATGTTCTCCTGACAATACTTCCAGTTGCTTAATTGATTACCTAGATTTTTGTTGACAATTAGGGTCTTTTCAGGAACATTTGTGGCCCCAGTGGGACTCCTTGCCATCTCCAGTTTGCTCAGCAGACACTTGAGTGCAGGGCTCCAAGCAAGCCTGTAATTCAGTGGGCCGGGGATAGCCCCCACTTGGAAGGCATGCCAGTGTTCATTTGTTCTGTGGGAGACTGGCGGAAAGGCAGGGCGCCCTACACGAACGTGAGGGTTGGCAGCCTGGAAGCCTCTTTTCGGGACTCTCTAGACCAGGGCCACTCAGCTTTGACTGCACCTTGGTATCCCCTGAGGAGCTATTACAAGAGGGCTGGGGCCCGGGCATTCTCCAGGTCACTACATCCAGCCTCTGAGGGGGAGAGTCGGTGGCCCCAGTGTCTTATGAGAGCTCCCCAGGTGATCCCAACTTGAAGCGAGGGCAGAGGAGCCCCGCAGTAGCCCAGGTGTCTTCCCTGCCTGGCTTGGGGAGGGTGGACTCCTGGTGGCTGGTGTTGAGAGGCTGGGCTGTTGGCTCCCTGGGTCTGTCCTGTTTTTTATGGCATGGACTGTTCCAGGTGAAGCGACCTGGCCCTGTTTCCACAAGCCACCTTACGGCGGGCTCCTGTCTTCCCTGTCCTCCTTTAGGGGGAGCAGCGGCAGGTGCGGTTTCAGGGTTCTGTCCCTGTGGCTGCTTCTCATGCCCACCTCTCTGCCACCCTTGAGCGCAGCATCAGCGGACAGCACATGGTGTTGATGTCTGCACGGCCCCGTCTCACTGCCAGGGCTCAGAAAGTGGGCTGGCTTCTTCAAATGATCTTAATGCTTTGCTTTCCAAGCCTTCACGGTCTGGGGCCCACGTCTGCAGGGCTGGCGTCTGACGTCCCTGGAGAGGAGCCACATTCACTCCTGGCCCAGCATGCAGCAGCTCCAGAGCCTTCCTCAGGCTCGCTCCTGCATTATTTACCTCCTTGGCTGCCCGAGCGCCGCGTTCCACTTCTCAGCAGATCGGGGTGAATTTCCAAGAGGGAAAACTGCAGATGGCTTTGCCTTCCAGATGGGCTTTTTCCTCCCCAAGTGACTCACTTGTGCTAAAGACCAAGCTCCAGCTGGAGTCGCTCCCGTCTCTCCCAAGCCCCTTTGCGCAGAAGGAATTATGGAGCCATTGGAGGGCTTGCACACGGTCATGGGACAACTCACTAGCTTTCTGCTGGACGGTTTCCACAAGACTCTGTTCTTTTTTGCTTTTTCGGTACCATTGACTTCCCCCCCCGGAAGTCTCTGTTCATCTTCTAATTTAGTTACAACCCCACTGTCCTTCCTTCTTGGGTGTGGGATAAGGCTCTGTGGACTGGCTTGGACTCCTGCTCTTCGCCGTGGCCGTGGGCAAGTCCCCGCACTGCCTCCCGAGAAGCAGCATGTAACGCCCTCCCCGAAGCGGGTGTGTGGTTCAGCTCCCTCCCGGGACCTCCGCTGCTGCCCTGGGTGGGACCACGGAGGGGAACGACGCTTCCTTAGCACAAAACAGATGTTTGCTCTCCTGCTTTCAGTGAAGGGGAAATGCACAGCTGCAAAATACTTGGAGTTCTAACCTTAGGCAGTCAGCAACACCTCGGCCATTTGAAAATGAATTTTAAGGCGTGAGAGACTTCAAACATGAGAGCTTTTTGTGTGTGTGACATGTCTCTTAGATGACAACCTTTTGATTCCTCTCCTTTCTCTCCCCTTTTGTTGAACGATACCTTTAAAGGGGTGCCCGGAAATGTACGGAAAAGTGGTAGGCTCTCTTTTACTGCAACGAGCTGTTTTTCTTCCCCAACACTGTCCCTGAACCGATGTAATTGCATTTGGTTTGCCGAAGAGAAAAAGCATTTCTTCTGCCCCCATGTTTGCCTTCAGACAAGACATGTCTTTATCCTCTAGAAGGCTTGCCTCGTGCTAGTTATTAGGCTGTGTGTCTTGAACCAAATCCCATCCAAGGCTGGGCATCTGTACCTTAGCCGCTTGGTTTATAATTCTTAATTTAGCTGGGCAGAGAAGGATTGTTTTAAGGGCCAGCCTTCTGCTCCTTCCTCTAGAATTACAGACCAGTCTTGCCCATCAGTTTTTCCCATCTGAGGCTTTAATTGGATACCTCGCGGGTCAGTCATGAGCAACCAGGAAAGATCCAAAGGAGGTTCTTCATGATGCCTCCCACCGGGGCCTGGTAGAATCTTTTCCTCTTTAAAGGTTCCTACCGAAAGGCCTTTGTCGACTTCAGAGAGCTGCTTGCGATGGCTCAGGCTTATTTCTGCCTCTGCAGAGGCCGTTGGAAAGGGCAGCCCAGCCTCCCCGGCATTTAAACGGGTTGTCTGAAGGCTGTTGGACTTGGTGGGGCAGAAGCCAATCCTTTTCTTCTTTAAGGCAGAAGTATTTATTGAGCATTTTCTTTCTTGAGAGGTGGGAGGTGAAGCTTTCAACTTCCAGCCTAAGTTTTTCTGTCATTTAGAGGCAAGATGAAGATCCTGACATTTTCTGAGCTCATCTCCCACCGTATGAAAATGTTAGTTTTGATTACATTCACCTTGATTGTTTTTCTTCTCTAGGGGAGCTGACCCGTGATTTTGTGTCAAAGACTCGTATTTGCATATTCTGATCGGATGAGAGCCAAGCAGCAGGGCAGTTTTTCTTCCTAAAGGGCATCATTGGGGTCCCTGGTGCACGAGCGCAATACCATGGTTCTTCTGTCGATTCTTGGGAAATCTTATGGACATTGCATTTTATCCCTAAGTCTGATTTCCTTTTGGGTTTTATATTCTGCATGTTGAAAGTCACAGGTTGATCTTTCCAAACT
Source organism: Callorhinus ursinus (assembly GCF_003265705.2). Lineage (NCBI taxonomy): Eukaryota > Metazoa > Chordata > Mammalia > Carnivora > Otariidae > Callorhinus > Callorhinus ursinus. The sequence goes on from NW_027397112.1 coordinate 6,466,158, forward strand.
TCCAGGCCAAATGTGTTTGAATAATAAACTTCTAGCATGAGGGAAATGAACAAAGAGTTCAAGATTTATGATAATTTGACCCATACTTGCATCACTGTTACAACAAAATAAAGGAGGATCGCTTGGGACTTAGGCTGTCTAATGGCATATGCTGGTTTTATTGAGCCAGAGACTCTATTGAATATATTTCAATGTCAGTGACACCAGAGGGTAACGAGTACTTTCCTGTCATCCTCTATGAATGTTAACAGCGTCGTAAGTAATAGAAGTTAGCATCTACCACACACATGTTACGTACCGGGTACTGTCCATCCTCAGTACTTGATATGAACTGGTTCCTTGAATCATCCCCAAACTCTGCTATTATCTTCGCTTTTCAGCTAAAGCAACGGTGGCTTAGAGAGGTTTAGGAACTCACCTAAGGTTTCCTGACAGCCAGGATTTGAACATCTGCAGTCTGGTTTGCGAATTCGCTCTTGGAGCCTCTCTTCACTGTCCATCTCTACTGCTCTCTGACACGTCACTTGTATTTTGCCAGAGGGAGAAAAACTCATCAAGGATGAGGCCGACTAAAATGCTCTTGAGTATAAATAGGCCATCTGTTGATCTCCCTGTCTTCAGGCCGGCAGCTCTTACTTCAGGCCAACACGTGGCAGAAAAAGATACTTATTGATGTCTTGAGGGAGAGTTAATGAAAAATAAATAGGCCGGGCAGCATCTTTAACCTGCCCTATTTTGGACCCAAATCCCCTCTCTCCTGCTGCCCACAGGCCTCTACCTGTTGGCAGGTATCCCCACCAGCTGAGTGCTGGCCCAGCTTCTTCAGGGCCAGTGCTGTCTGCAGAGTAGGAGACACATAACATAGCCCTTAAGGGGGTTCTGCAAACCACCTGAGCTACAGAGACCTTTTTTTTTTGTGGCTGGGGCCTGGTCGGGTTCTGCCCTGTCCCCCCCCCCCCCCCCCCAGTTCCCGTGGGCCCCCTTCACTGCTCCTTTACTGTCTTCTCTTTGTTCTCCCAATAAGAAAAAGGATCTCGGGCCCCATGAGACTGCGGAGTCTTCTCGTCCAGACCACGCAGCTGTGCCGATCAGATCTGATCAGACCAGATCTCCTGTTTTCTGACTCATTCTCTTTTGTACTAGAATGCCTACCTTTGAAATCAAAGTGAAGACATACTAAAAATAGCACCATGCCTGGAGTGGATGCAGAGGTCAGCATTTGTAACTTTCTTCCCCTTCCTCACCCCTCTGCAGTTTCTGATTATTTGCCTGGACCCTGGCTTCTGCCTTTTGATATTTACCTACTCACGATTTTGGTTTCTTACCTGGGTTTTGACTCATTGCTTTTTAGAAACATTATTTTTAAATTCTTGCATGTGCCCTACTTTCCTAATTCTGGCATTTATTCCTTGCAGTCCTTGCAGCCCCGGATACCCATACTGTGTGTGGTTGTGGTATCAAGATGCTCTGATAGGAAACGTGTCTCCAAAATGCGGACGGCTTGTCTGGTGGCCAGAGCTTTCCTGTGATACCTGGATAGATCCTCTATTGACCAAGGGAGGCTCATTCACAGAAGAGCCACAGAGAAATGCACAAGATTGGGGTGGGGGGGGGAGAAAAATCCCACAAGGAAATGCCTTATGGAGTTACAACTTAGATGAGATTATGCAGTCTGGGGAAGGAAGGGTAATGCAAATCAAAATACCTGGAATGTTATTCGAACAGTGTTTAACATGGTTAACTTCAGAGTCAGAAAGCCTGGGTTTGAAGTGGCTTCTCCACTTCCTGGGTCTGTGACCTTGGGCTACTTGTTTAACTTCTTTGAGCTGTGAGGAGGAGATGCTGATGGTCATGATGTCTCCCCCCACCCCCACCAGCAGCAGCTGCAAGAACCCCGTGGGTTGCCAGGAATACATTTGTGTTCCTTCAGAGGTTTGTCGTGGGGCTGAGAAGGGCAAAGGCACGTGAGTGTCTTGCCCAGGGCTCAGCTCACAGCAGGCACGGGACTTCGCCTTCCATTCCCTCCCCATGCCCCTTTAAGTAGGCAGGGAAACATCCAATACCTTTCGGAAAAAATTCCACCAAAATGGGGTCTGATAGAGTTTTGGTGACTCGGAAGCAATGTGTCTTAAACTTCCTAGAAATTCTATAGAAAAGACACACCTCCTTCACCGGGGATTAGGGAGGTTTTACTTTTCTATCAATGAAACCATATTCAAATAAGGTACACTCCTAGGTAGGGAAGAAATCTGAGAAGCCCTCCTCTTCGTGCTGTTGTTATTGGGAGTAGAAGTAGTCTTTTAGCTGGGATTTCTCCATTTACTTGTGGGTAGTCACAGGGTGCAGAATGTGGCTGCTGGTCTGTCAGTTTCAGATACGGGCATGATGCCTAGTTTCTTATCTTTCTGTTTCCCTGGGACTATGACAAGAGTGCCTTTATCCCCCCCCGCTCCCCATTCCTCGCCTTACAGATTGAGAACTGAGTCAAATTCGAATTCCCTCGGCAGTGAGTTGAGAAGAATTAGGAGGGCTTGTGTGTCTACCCCATCAGGGGAGTTGGGAGCTGCTGGGGGGAGCTTCAGAATCAGTAGAATTTGGCACTCTTTAAAAAAAAAAAAAACAAAACCCGATGTTTTTGGCAAATTAAAATGCATTCAGGTCAAATTTTATTGAGCCACATGCTCTTCTAGGGACAGGTTGAAGAATAGGATCTGGGTTATTTCCTTAAGTTTATAATCTAGGAATATGGATTATCTTTGGGGGTAAGTAAACTTAAACTTACACTTGACAAATGATAGTTAAATTCATAATCTGAATTTGCCACATGAACCTTTGCTCACCTGTAAAAAGGAGTGAAGTACTGATTCATGCTACCTAATGTGGATGAACCTTGAAAACGTTGGAAATGAAAGAAGTCAGTCACAGAAGACCACATTTGGATGGTCCCATTTATATGAAATGTCCTAAGTAGGCAAATCCATGGAGACAGAAAGTAGATGAATGGTTGCCAAGGGTGCTGGTCAGGAGGAGGGAGGGCGTAATAACTGTCAATGGGTATGGAGTTTGATTTGGACATAAAGATGTTCTTAAAATGAAATTGTAGTGGTGTTTTTAAACAACCTGCTAATATACTAAAAATCCTTGAATTGTATACTTTAAATGGGTGAATTGTATGTATACAAAATATGTCTCAAAGCTGTTACCAAAAAAAGGTTACATAATTTCCACACAGGTGTACTTAATATGTTAACATATGCCTATACAGAAAAAGACAAAAAAAAAAGCCACACTGTTGACTTTGGGTATTTAAATTGACAGCAAGACAAAATAAACCAAAATAAAATTATGTAGCCTCAACAGTACCTGCTGTACTGAGGTTTCCTGTTCCAAATTCTCAAGGGTTTCAGAAGATAGCAGTTTGGTTTTAGGTGGTCCTGTATCATTCTACTTATAATGCACCCTGGAAAATACATATATGAAGTAGACTGATTTACTGCCCAGAGCATTATTAAGCACTGAGGATTATTGAGAAAGATTCTAGACACTAATTTCATAGCCTGCCAACCACCTGTTTGGAGAACTTTGACAAACTTGAGTCCCTTTTCTTTACGATTCTGTGACTTAAGATTTTATGGTAAATGAGAATGGATTTTATTCTTGTGGTAAGCGAGAGAATTCATTCTCTCTACTTAGAGCTGCTCAGCTCTTGTAACAATGGCTCAGAATCCAAAGAGTGGCTGCTCCGAAAAAGCTTCTCCAAGGGGGCATTGCAGCCATACATATTGGAGGTGGTGGCTGGTCTTTGTTTTAGCTCTTAGTTATAGCCTCCCACCCGACAGAGCCTATGAAGAGCTCCTGAGAGGTGGACCGATATTGAACACATTCACCGCCCCCTTCACTTGCCGTAGCCACAAAATCAGAAATGAACAGCAACAGGTTCAGAAATTACAACAGAGAGAGGCAGTAACCAGAGCTCTGAGAGCACCCAGAATGAAAAAGCATCCATTAGAAATAAAAAATCGAAGAGGAATAGACTATCCAAGCAACTTGTCTGAGATTTTGTTCATTCAGCATCCACTCCTTGAGGAAGTGTGGTGCTCCAGGCAGGGTAGCATAATGATTGACATTTGGGCTCTGAGTTCAAATTCCTATTCTGCTTCTTGCTAGCTCTTTGATCTTGGGAAATTAAACTCTGAGCCTCACTTTTCTGTAGAATGCGGATAATAGTGCTTTATCATAGAGCTCTTGCAAAGGTCAGTGGATACTTAGAACAATGCCTGGTGCATATCAGGCATCCAGTAAAGGGTCATGGTGGCGGTGGTGGTCATGATCACTATCATTGTCATTAGTAGGAAGTGCAACAAGACAGACTCCAACTGCTCTTCCCCCATAGAAATTAGTTTGCTCCGATGGCTCATGTGGGAGAGTCCCATAGATGTTGGGAGCAGATTCAGGGAGAGAAGATGGTTGCCCAGTCACCAGTTGGTTCCCATCCCCCAGCACTCATTAGATTAAGAACTACTTGGAGCCGTTCCTGGCAGTCGGTGCTGGATAGAGTTGAATGACTTGGTCCTACCTCCTAGGAGCCTGCCTCTAAAATCCCTCCACTGTATCTAACACATGAATCTGGAATTCCTTCTGCAGTTCACTCCAGTTATTGATCAGAATCTGTTCTAGGGGTTTCAGTAATTCATTCTCTGGGCTCCAGCTCTTTTTTCTAAGCTCTGCTCTCAGGAAGCACCCCCTCCCTTTATTCATCATAATTTAAAAATGCATCCAGATGTTGAGAACTCTTGCCTACCCAAGATCAGAAGTGGCAGGAACCTTCAATATTCTCATTTTTTTTTCTCTTCAAAGAACAATAGTTCACCAAAGCCCCCTCAATCAAAGTAAATTATTACCATGACTTGTGGTGAAAATTACTTAGGGCCACAGGTTAGCATAATCTTGCAGGTAATAATCATTGAGAAAGTAGAAATTTTGAACCAAACTCTCAACTTCTGTTGTTCTGTTGCCCCAACGATGGGATTTATCAGGTGTGGTAAGAATCACAATTAAATCATTAAACGCTAAGTGTCTTTGTGATTTGATGGGATCTGTAATTGGGGATCTTTAGATTGCCTATGTGGGACACCACTTAAAAATTAACATTCCTTGGAAGATTTTGTATTGACCGTTTTTGTGTGTGATCAAATGCCATGTGGTTCTTCAGGTCACCCTGGAAAAGTCATGAGATACAGTTCTGATAGAATGGAGACTTAATCTCCTCATGCCATCTTCATCTTTGTTGTACAAAAGTGCAGAAGTTTCCCTAATGTAACTTTTATTGGAGGCTGTTTTGTATTTTGACGACATCGTATTTCTGTATCGCACCCTCCGATTTTCATTGTTGTTTTTTGGGGGTTCCCAACCCCCCACCCCCCCACATCTGCCTCTACCTTGTACAAAAACTCCTTTGCACTCTTCACAGCATCCAGCTGTGTGTGGGGTGTGTGTGTGTGTGTGTATAAATAAATGCTTTACGTGGAGAATATCTTTGTTTTGTTACTAAGTCAAATGCAGCAAGAAAGAACAAATCTCTAATTTGTGAATTATTCTTACATTTCTTCAAGCCTGATCGTTTCATTATTGAGTTTAAACTTTCCATCTAAAGGACAGTTTGATTTTACATGAGGTTTTTACTTCAGAAACGATGGTTGTACCCACTGAGGATTCTTAACAATTCAGATTTGAAGGCCTAAGTCTGCTTGTCCTGGATTCAACAGCTTGCTGAGATGCAGCAAATAAATGCAACACATGGTCTTAGGTGGCACCAATTAAAGAAGAGTGAAAAGCATAAAGCAGTTTTAGAAGAGGTCAAGCACCCTTAGAAATAGGAATCCGCCTTTGTTCATGCAACCTGAGGGATTTGAAAATAATTTTAAAAATCAATTTAAACATGTAGGCCACCTGGCTTTTCTTAGTTTGTTCCTCTCCTTCAGATGTGGTGCTATGGAGCCAGGAAAGCAGTTTTCCCCCATTGGGAACCCCAGGCCAAAAAACTTCTGGAAGTGTCTGTGGCAGCTTGAATGCTGCTATTTAAGAGCTGATGAAGAGGCAGCTTGGAGAAAACCTCAAAAATAAATACTCTGATTCATCACTGTTGTGCAGGCTGCCCAGCCCTGAGCGCCAGCCCAGGGCTTCTGAGACAAAGGGTAACATTCAGCGCCGAGCAGGCTCAGCCCGAGTCGGGAGCCCTGACTGTCAGTGAGGGGGCGGAGAGGGAGGCAGCTGGCGGCAGAACCCGGACGGGGCTGGGCGCTTGAAGGCAAAGGACAGCAAGTGCTGGGTTTTTGCTTCATGGGGGGGCGGGGGGGGGAGAGGAATAATCTGAAGGTGGAGGTCTTCTGAGCCCAGGGACTGTCTCCTAAATAATCCAGAGCGGTGGGTTGGGTAGCTGCTGCAGTGCAGGGGCAGCCATTCACAGTGGCCCCTGGAGGGGTGTCTCGGGGGGTCCTGCAAGCCCCGGGCACCCCAGCGCTTGGCAAAGGCCACAGTGGTGGTTGGGGAGGGGGAGCTCAGCTAGAACATCTGGATTTTTACTGACAGCTTGGAGTCAGCGATGGAATGTTAGAGACCAGCATCAGATCCCCAGCTCTGCCTCCTCCCACCCCTGCCTTCCCTTCTCTGCGTTTGTATTTGTCCCGAGCTATAAAAAAGACGGCCAACCTCCCTCGTGGAGTTTGATGGTGTTGGTGTAGGACATGTGTGCCGTCAACAGTCATTATTAATACACGCTGGTCCATCACTAGATCTGATGCTCACCAGGTGGATTGCTTTGTGCATTTCCCTCTAAACCCTCAGAGCCTCTGTCTTGTCTTCCCGGCCCCATCCCACCCTGATCCCACCCCGCTGTGGGGAAGGGCCAGAGGAGGAGAGGCACATGCAGGGCAGGAACACTCCACGGAGAGAGTGGCTCTTGGTCATGTCCCCCACCTGTCTCCTCTGGCCATCACAGTGCTAGCTATAGGGGAACATGAAGGTTTGGAATGGACTCCAATGGAGTCTGGCTTATTCTTTGTCATAGTTCTAGTAAGAAAGCTTGATGAATAAAGATGCAACAGTGAGGGTGTTCTTTAAAAAAACAAAACAAAACAAAACAAAAAAACTAGATTTTAACCTGCCGTGCACTGTTTTTGCATTGCAGAGATAAGAGCTGCGGATGAGAATTTTGTAAGAAGGTCTTATAGAACGTGCTTCCGCTGCCAGCTCCCACCCAACCCCCTCAGCTTGGGCTCCTGTCTCTCCTGTCCTTAAAAGGGACGATGAACTTTTGCAGATGCAGAGCCGAGGGACACCAAAAGATTTTGAAGGCTTAGCTCCTCTTGTTTTTTTCTTCTGTGGCTTAAATTAATGTCTGCAACAGATAAAAAGCAGGTAACTGGGATTCAGGGCTCGTTTACCCTTTTGGAGTTGGATGTGGAGGAAAAATTCCTACCCTCCAAACAGAGGCAAATCTGGAGGCAGCAGGTGACAGCTGCAGTTTTGAGAGTAGGAATTACATGCGCAAAGTGGAGCTGACTTCCAATCCGCAGCTCCTAGCTCTTCGGAAGCATGCACAGCTCTGCGTGCCTGCTGAATACAAAAGCCACAAAGGGAGGCGGCTAATTATGTTGAAAATTAAGGAAAAATATTGCCACTTTATACCACACTTACATACTTATTCTGGGGGTTGCAGAAAATGCCCTGTAAAAATGTATAATTATGTTTAAAACTCTTGAGTCTTAAGATTTTCCATCAACGTGTGTTTCTCAGCTATCAAATACCAAAGCCCTAAGCTTGTATGAGCCCCTGAAACATTTTTGAGTCCCACAGCAGATTTTTATAGATAGTTGGACCACATTTGTTCTTTCTGAGCCTGATAATAAGCCACTATGTGGAATCCCATAGTGGGAGTTTAGTAGCAGGCATTTATAGTGACCCTAAGCTCGTATTGCAATTATTACGGTCTGTATAAAGCCACAGGGGAAAAAAGTCATTTCAGGCTTTTAAAACTTCCTAGTCAATGTTTAAAGAGTTGATACAGAGTGGACTAAGCCAAACATTTTTTTCCTAACCTTAAAATTACTACAGAGGGGTTATAAGAAACTGTTCTGTATCTGCGTTAAAAATAGAATGCTTTTTTTTTTTTTAATTCCTTTTGGTTATACCTAGGTTTTCCATGATACAGTTTGTGGTTAATTAACTCAGGTCACATTTATTAGCATTACTATGTGCAAACGCTTCATGCTAGTTTCCGTGGACAAACTGGAGTGGTACTTAGTCTAAAAAGCTTCCTGTGTGTGAATGGGAAATGGGCAACTGGTTAACCATAAGCTTGCTGTAATTGAGCCGGAGGGCAGAAGGTCCCACGTGACTAGTACTGAGTATCATGGAGATGAGGCAGGGAGGGACTCTTTCTGTCCAAAGGGGGCAGCTTAGGAAAGAGAACAGGTAGGAAAGATCTTGGAAGATGGTGCAGTAAGACTTGGATGAGGGGTGCTGTGGTGTCAAGGGGAAGGGCAGAACATTCTGGGCAGAGGCACCGTGTTACAAAGTGAGAGGACTATTCAGAAACCAATAGCTGGGCAGGATTCCACGGCAGAGCCCTGTGGTACACACGGAGGGATGGAAAGTAAGTGGGAGCCAATTGGGACTTGACCATCATGGGCCATTATGTACTAAGCATCGTTTTATTTTCCTTGGGAAATATCATCATGCTATTAAATGATAAAGTACAAATTAATTGTATTTTTTATTTCATTGAATTAAAATTACATTGTTTGACAGGTCATTTTATTCTAGCATGTGCAGGTAATTTTCTCCAAATGGGGATACCATTTTAAAGATAGACTTCGATGAGTCAATGAGGTCTTTTCAAATAAATTACTCAGAAAATGTAATAGTTCTAAAATACCTTGGAGTTATAACTCAAGTCAATTATTGTTTCATCCAATTAAAGTTGAATTATGCTGCTGCTCTCACACAATTTCCAAAGGTACACACTTCCATCATTTCTACTCTTGTTTTATAATCAGTAATAAAATGTTTAATACAATATGCTTGATTTAGCATCTGACATATTACAAACTCTGCCTCCTAAATGGTCATCTGATGGTTTCCTAGGATGGCAGGTTTCTGGGCAGTGAATGGGGCTGAAAATATTTATATGAAATACAATTTGGGAGGAGTTTCCTTAAAACAGTTCAGGTGTCCCAATTGAACATTCAAAAGAACGCCAGTGTTTCTTGGCTTCCTGGCATTCCTTAAACACCATGTGCCTCTTCTTCTTTTTTTTCTTTAATTTTTTATTGTTATGTTAATCACCATACATTACATTATTAGTTTTTGATGTAGTGTTCCATGATTCATTGTTTGTGCATAACACCCAATGCTCCACACAGAACGTGCCCTCTTTAATACCCATCACTAGGCTAACCCATTCCCCTACCCTCCTCCCCTCTAGAACCCTCAGTTTGTTTTTCAGAGTCCATCGTCTCTCATGGTTCGTCACCCCCTTTGATTTCCCCCCCTTCATTCTTCCCCTCCTGCTATCTTCTTTTTTTTTTCTTAACATATATTGCATTATTTGTCTCAGAGGTATAGATCTGCGACCCAACAGTCTTGCACAATTCACAGCGCTCACCATAGCACATACCCTCCCCCCAATGTCCATCACCCAGCCACCCCATCCCTCCCACCCCCCACCACTCCAGCAACCCTCAGTTTGTTTCCTGAAATTAAGAATTCCTCATATCAGTGAGGTCATATGATACATGTCTTTCTCTGATTGACTTATTTCACTCAACATAACACCCTCCAGTTCCAACCATGTCATTGCAAATGTGTGCCTCTTCTTTCTTGCTCTTCTCACCAAAACGCCGCTCATTTTCTTATTTGTAGAATAAGAAACCATAAGATATTAAAATATAGAAGTTACTGTGAGGTTAGGCTTTTGATGATATCAACTCTTACTTGAGACTAAAGAGTCCATGAGTTCCAGCTTGTCTACTAGTATTAACATGAGATGACAAAGCGCGATGCAGAAGTCAGACTGGGACAACATTGGATGTTAGCAATCAGCCCATGCTCCTAACTCTGCAGGAAATGCCAACACCCAAAGTCCATTACCCCAAACAAGCCCATCCTCTGGTTTTCTCTGTTAAATATCAGAAGTAGAAAATGAGGGACGGGCAAATGGTAGACTCATTGAGAAGAGGACTAAATTTCGGCAGGCCCAATACTTATACAGAAACAAGACTGCTCCATGGCACTTAGTGTAGGAACAAAAGCCCTATCTAGCTCACTGTCCCATTGCTGTGGATCAGAATGCCAGGAACACTGGTTTGTGGTCATTATGGTAACTGAGAAAACATTCAATTAAAATTAGGGTACTTAAAATACATTTCAGAAATATTCATGCATTTGCTTAAAAAAAACTTGGTACATAAAAATATCTAATTATACAGAAAATGTGGACATTTACTTACAAGAGTTACTTTGTTATATAGTACGTTAGGTCTTCTTTATTAAAAAAAAATAATTTCCAGTATAATTTGTTTAAATTATCACAACTGCCCTAAGCAGGTTACTATGACATTCTCCATTTTACAGGTGAAAGTGGTTAACTGTTTGCTCAAGTTTACATGATTTGAGTTTTTCAACAAGTATTGATTGGTTGCCGAACATATTTTTGGGCTTAAGCAAATGAAAGATTTTTCCTGTTTTGCTTTCAAAAATGTTGCTCTATTTGTCAGTGCTCCAAGAGTTAAATATAAAGAATTTATCTACAATACTGTACATCTTTAAATTTAAGAAAAAATATTCATATCCATGTATTGAGACTTTTATTTTATATCCTGTTATGCTTTCCTTTGTCCAAGTTCCTAGTGTTTTACATCTCTAGCTGGTGATTGCCAGAGCTAAAATATAGGAAGAATTAATTTTAAAAAATGGTTTAAGCATCCCAGGCTCTGTCAATGTCAGTTTGCTTGGTGTTGCTGGCTATGTTTAAGGAAAAAAAGTGAAGCAAAACTTTGTAATGGCATATACAACAAAGGGGAGAGCATTTTAAAATCTGATCATTCTAGGAATCACAGTATGGAAGGTGTCCTGAGGAATCCTAATATTCAACAGATTCTGGTGGAAAATATGAATTAATCAATGTATAATGTCACCTGAAAAAAATGCACCATATTCACTCTTACCTTAAATTGTATTTTGTATAATACCTTATTTAGATGTGTTAATTTTTCTCTGAAATCTACTTTGCCTGATGTTAATATAGCCACTCTAGCCATCTTTTGATTGTTAACATGCTATGTCACTTTCTATTCTTTTATCTGTTTTTAAATTCCAAGTATGTTTCATGTTGAGAGCATATAGTTTGGTGTTAGCTTTTTTTTTTTTTAAGATTTATTTATTTTAGAGAGCGAGCACACAAGCAGGGGGAGGGGCAGGAGAGGGAGAGAATCTCAAGCAGGCTCTGACTCGGTGCAGGACTCCTGATCCCACCACCCCGAGATCATGACCCAAGCTGAAATTGAGTCGGATGCTCCGCTGACTGAGCTTCCAGGTGCCCCTGGTGTTATCTTTTTATCCACTGTGACAAGCTTTGCCTTTTAATTGGAGTCTTTATACCATTTACGTGTAATGGGAGTAACATTAATTCACATTTGATCACTATCATCCTTTCTGTGATGGTGCATTCTGTTCATTTTCCTTCTTTCCTATGTTTTTTGGGGATAATAGAGTACTTTTAAACTATTGTAATTTACTTCCTGACGGGTTTATTAGCTGTTTATTAGTTTCTTAGGGCTCTCATATAAACTACCAAGAACTGAGTGTCTTAAATTTATTTTTCTCATAGTTTTTAGACTTAAAAGTCCAAAATTAAGGTGTTGGTGGGGTCATGCTCCCTCTGAAGACTTTAAGGAAGAATTCTTCCTTTGTTTCTTCCTCATTTGTTAGTTGCTGGCAATCCATGGTGTTCCTTAGCTTATAACTGCATCACTCCATTTTCTGCCTCTGTCTTCACATAGTCATCCCCCATATGTATGTGTCTGTCTCCAAATCTACCTCTCCCTATAAAGACATTAGTGATTGGATTTAGGGCCCACCCTAATTCAGTATGTCTTCATCTTAACTTGATTATGTCTTCATCTTAACTTGATTATGTCTTCAAGACCCTATTTCTTAGTAAGGTCACATTCACATGTACTTGGGGTTAAGACTTTGATGTATGTTTTTTGGGGGATATAGTTCAACCCACAACCTTAGCTATACCTCTTTGATTTTGTTTATTAGTGGTTGCTTAGGGTTTATGATATCTATCCTTAACCAGTCCTTCTACCTTCCAGTAACACATCACATATAGTGTAAGCCCCTTATAACAGTTTACTTCCATTTCCCCTCATTTCTAGTCAAGCATCAAGTGCTGTGCTTAAAATTCTATAGGTAATGGGGATTAAGAGTACAGGTATCATGATGAGCATAGAATAATGCATAGAATTGTTGAATCACTATATTGTATGCCTGAAACCAATAACGCTGGGTGTTATCTATACTAGAATTAAAAACTTAAAAAACCTTATAGCATCTCTTCCATATCTGTCCTCCCTATATTCTCACTACTACTAAGGTAAGCCCATTGTTATTTCTTGTCCCAGGTCTTCAGGAATCTTGTTTCATCAGTTTACCATGGCGTTCTGTGATCTTGCCTCTCCTTACCTTTCTGCATTCATTTCTCACTTAGTTACTGTTTTTCTCCAAATGTGACAGGATGTGTCACATCTCTGTACCTTTGCTCACACTGAGCCTTGAACACTCTTCTGCCCACCTTATCTACCTGTCAAGCAGTTATTTCCTTTTCAAAACCTACATAAGTCTTTCCTCCTCTGAACCATCCAGTGGAGCCAGCGGTGGCCTTCTGTGGATGATGCATACCCCAGTCCTAGTGCCTGCTACTTTCCACTGCCCAGTTTGTTGCCCCCTTTCCAAGAGGGGATAGACCTTGTAAGAGTCCTCTGTCTCTTAGCAGCTAAGACAGCACCAGACCTCCTAATCCTTTCTAAGTAAATGTACACTGAAAATTAGGAATTGATGGCTGGTTTCACTCTTCCCTACTCCTTACTGAAAATTATGTGCAAACAACGAAATTTATGCTTGGCAGGTGTTATTACTTCTGTCCACCCTAAGTTTTGTCCATTCAGTGTTGAGTCATTTTGGTCGTTTCAAAGAGTGAAAGACATGGATATATTTTCCAGATGCATAACAAATACGGTGATTTCCACACTGATGTTGGAAATTATGAACCCCTAATACCACAAATTTGACTTGAATATTTCCATTAGCACATGATTTTTCAGAAGCAGAGAAATTATCTTAAGGTATTTTATTCCAATGCATCAAAGCTCTTAACAGAAAGATTATGCAAACATCTTTTAGGTAATTCTGACTAATAACATTGAAAGACATTAATGATGATTTGCAGCTGCTTCAAATTTAGTGAAACATGTCACCCTGCTCTTAGGCCTGTCCACAAATCCCAAGTCATTGTTCAAGCATGAGAATGTTGCAAGGGGTTTTTCCTGATTAGAGAAACCAAACCAATTCTAGCTGTAATAGTGGATCCGCAGCCTGAGCGAACTTGCTGCTGCCTTTTGTAGAAGGAGACTCCCTTGAAGTTATTGGTAGAAGAGTATGTTATGAAGCAAAAACTATGGCTACTTACATTTCTCATTAGTCATGAAACCAACAAAAAATATACTGAAATGAAGGACAGGCTCCCACTGAGCCTCACAGGGATGATTCAGCCAGTACAGGTGAGGGTGTTTCTCCTCAATACTCTTTGCCCCTTGGTAGGACTGTTTCCTGTCCTTCTCCAGAAAAGGATTTATACTGGTGGAGGGATCTACTGTTAGCAAAGTTCAGCAACATACTAATGGCCCAGTTGTATCAATTCTAGACTCTGGTCTCCAGAAGTATAAGTGAATCCATTTCTGTTGTTCACAGCCACCAGATTTGGTATCATTGTTTACCACAGCCCTGGGAAAGTCCTACGGGTACAGGTATCATTTTAAGCAAAACTGTTTTATAAAAGTCCCGATTTAGGGGCGCCTGGGTGGTTCAGTTGGTTAAGCATCTGCCTTCAGCTCAGGTCATGATCCCGGGGTCCTGGGATCGAGCCCCACATCGGGCTCCCTGCTCATCATTGGAAAGCCTGCTTCTCCCTCTCCCACTCCCCCCTGCTTGTGTTTCCTCTCTCTGTCAAATAAATAAATACAATCTTTTAAAACAAAAATCCCGATTTATATAGGAGATAAGAGGAATCAGTGCTTTATTGAAGTATAGTTTACATGTTATAAAATACATAGGTCTTAAGTATAGTGAGTTCTGAAAAATATGATTTATCTTCTAAAAGCCTAGACCATGAGATTTTTTTAAATGCCAAATACTGTAGATTTATATTTATATGTTAGTTATCTCTCGCTGCGTGAGCAATTACCCCAGAACTTGGTGGCCTAAAGCAGCAGCATCTATGATTTTACAGTTTCTGTCCAAGCACAGCTTAGCTGGGTGCCTGTGACTCGGGGTCTAAGAGGCAGCAGTTCTGTTGTGGGCTTGGGGTGTACTGATCTCAGGGCTTGACTGGACAAGGATCTGCTTCCGAATTTACTCACGTGAATGTTGGCAGGATTGTTTCTCACGGCTGTTGGACTGAGGCAGCACTTTGCTGTCGTTAGCTAGGAGCCGAACCACCCTCAGATCCTTAACTTCTGGGCTTCCTGCTTGTGTCCTTTGAAGCCTGTAACTTCAAGAGAAATGCCAGCGAGATTCACCGTCTTAGAACCTAATCACAGAGATGACAGCTGGGCGCTTTTGCTGTATCCTGTTAGAAGAAAGACAGTAGGTCCAGCCCACACTCAAGGAGGGGAGACCACAGAAGGTGTGAATACCAGGAGGTGGCACTCCCCAGGATCCGGGTCCATAGCCGCCTACTGCAATGCACAATAAAGTACGTGCGTCACTATTTTAAGGGCCCATCAGTTCTCTGATCCCAGGTGTGTCTGTCAGGGCACATCTAAATCTATACAGCTTTAGGGGGAAAATCTCCTAAAAATGAGTGGTTTTAAAGTTATGATTCTTCTGTCCTCATGTGTGGTGGAATCAAAGGATTTGTGACCCTAGTAAGTAACCATGTAGATATGAAGGCAGTTTAGTTGTGTTACCTGTCACCTCTTGATACCCTTTCTTCTTCCCCCGTGTCTCCTGGGCTTACCTACTGTGATTTTGAAATCTTTTCATAAGTTCTTTAATTGTCCAAGCTCTGTACTCTCTTGACGGGGAGGCCTCTCCTTGCTACTGGAGCGGAAAGCCAGCTGGGATTATCTGTTGCCCCTCAACACTTAAAATATTGTGTTGCTACCATCCCATGATACTTAAGATCATACATTTGTCTCCTTAAGTAGATTGTGAACTCTTTGAACCCAGCAGTGGTGTCTTCCTGAACAGCTAGCACCATATTTTAAATGTAACAGGGGCTTCAGGGCTGTTATTCTTTCTGGGTTGATAGACATGGAGGGTAGACAGCCACGTAGAATGTTGTCACCCTTTTGCATGGCCAGACTTCTTGGTGGCAGCATGCATGTGGCCTCCTTTATGGAAACTGCCACCCGAAAACCCATCCCCACGAAGATCATGCTTTTCCAGCACATGGCAGAATCCTTTGGAGGAATGCTCGCTCTTCCTTGACTTTATTATTGCATGTTCCCTTGTGTCACTTGGCCATCTTTGAACAGAGAAACAAGGTTGCTGCTTCCCCACCCAACCTAGTAGGTACTCTTTGCAAGTGTCTTAGACAATTTCCCTCCTTAGAAGTTTATCTTGTAAGAATCCTGGTTTCTAAACTTCATCTGAGAAATTTCTAGGCAACGTGGTGACTCGTAGCTTAGTGACCCCTTAAGAACCACTTAACAGTGCTGAAGGACTACTCCACCCGGACTTATTTGAGTTACAAGAACACAAAGTCTTTGGGGTTAAAAAAAAAAAAAAAACTATAATGACTGGCGACTTCTATTATGAAATACCACAGCTGACAAACTTAGTTTCCGTAGTAATTTTAGATCATCCTTAGGTGAAGGGGTTCCCCTCCAGACGCTGTTGAAAATGTTATTAAAAATGTGTGGAATCCCAGAAGAATCCACAAAGCATTTCACTTGTCATACCTTGGCAATGAAGACTACTAATTATTTTTTTGTTCCTGTCATTAGATACTAGCCTTCTCATCTTTTTGCCCAGTGAATTTTCAGTTTTCTACCACTTTCTCTCAAAAAAAAAAAAAAAAATGCTCCGTGAGAAGGGAGGCATTCATCCAGTTCAGCTCAGCTCAGCTTGGGCAAGCCATCGCTGAGACTAGAGTTCTTTTCGACTGAGCTGCCATGCCAGCTCATGAGAACACCTTTGGGCATCGAGTTTCTGTTTACTGCCTGGATGCTTTCCATTTTAAACACATTTGGGTCTTTCCCTGAAACGTACTTTTAAAATTCAAGATTGAGTTTCTATCACTAGAAAACATCTATTAAATATGCATCTGCACCTGGAGCCATCTACCAATGAGTTAACTCCTGTGCTCTGAGGAGGATTTTCTTTTGTTTTTAAACCTAAGACAATAGTTTTCATGGGCATTAGGTGACGAAAGCTATCCAATTCCATTTTTGTCCATAATATATTATTTAAAGACAGTATGGAAGGGTTGACTCCTGGAGCCAAAGAGCTGGAAACATTTAACCAAAGGAAGAGAATGTGTGAAGACCTCAAAGCTGTCCTGAGACCCAGGAAAGGCAGTTGGGTGTGGAGGAGGTACGCTCCCTGATGCTCCCCAGGAAAGGACCACATTGGACCAGGGCAGGGAACAAGCAGGCTAGTTTGGAGCAAGGTAGAAGCAAACCTGCTCAAGGTGTGGCAACAAACTAGATGATTTCACGAAGTTGTAAGCGTCTGGTCTCCAACGCCATTCAGAGACCACGTGATTTCCTTCCCTCTGTGCTGTGGGAAGTACCAGTAGGAACTGGTAGGAAATGGGATGGGTAGGAGTCATTTTAAGGGATAGAATATTAATCTGCAATGTCTGATTTTTGTTTAAGGGACTTGGTTAAGGACGTAATGAATTATTCAGAGATTCCTCTCTCTGAAGCAAGTTGCACAAAGGCAGACAACTTGATACAAATTACGATTCTAAAATTGTTAGTAATATATTTTATTCATGCACTCTACTTACAATAGCAGATTTCCTGCTTGACATTTCTCAGACATATCACTCATGATCCTACAGTGACTCTTTGAATGGGTGCGGGATCCAGCGCTGAAAATGATGTACACGGTCTAATGGATTATTCAAGCCTGAACATTTTGGGGGAAAAAAGATTACTCATTAGGATTTTCAAATGCATATCTTCAGTAAAATCATGGGTGTAGCAGCTCTCTTGTAATAGGTACCAAAGCTGGGTTTGTATCTTACGTGGGGAAGGGCAGTCTCTGAACAATTTCAGCAAGGGGCTGGTCCGTTCTTCACAGGGCTCTGTAGCAAAACTCACAGAGATGGCTTCAGCGGGCACCGTGGGTTTTCCTTCCATACTTTCCAGCTGTTGAAATTTTGTGTTTCCCTGAACGAGCAGTAAGACCCACCATGGGAGATTTCCTGCAGGCCTGTGAGGAGGAGTTAGAGAACAGTGTCTTGAGTTCATATGCAGAACAGATGTTGTGAGATGCTGGTTTGGAGCCCACTCTCCTGTCTCATGGGCACATGTTCTGAAGAGGCAGAGGACGCCAGCCCAGTGCAGCGTAGATGACCACCAGCAAGCACTGGCATTTGCTGGCCTCTGGGAGCCTATAATGCACCCCCCCACACCTCGGAATATAGCCCACTGCCGCCAAATTCTGAACTATTTAAGAACTCTATAGCCGTAGCCAACGTGGGGACAGCTATGCACTCAGGAATTCTCATGAAGCCTAGGGAAGCCCCTCACTGCTAAGTGGGAGGCCCAGTCTGATGACTGTTGGTTTGGTCGATGGTTGATGTACCAGATACTTATTTAACAGCGAGTATGTGCCAAGGCATTGGGTAGACACCGAAGCCTATATGGACATTTCCCCTTCTGGAGCTTACACTCTGGGTGGAGAGACTGACCATGAACGTGTATGCCGACTGGTGTGTTACTGCAAGTCATGCTGGGTGCCGCTTTAGCCCAGAATAGCTGCACTGTAAGGGAATACTAGAGAAGTGCTTTCTTCTGTTGGAGGCTGGGGCATGGCTTTGCTAGGATTGGACCTCCATGCTGAGACTCCTAGAATGTGTGGAATCACTGTAGGTAAGAGCAGAGCAAAGTGCATTTCAGGGAGAGCAGAGCCTGGCAGTGGACCAGGATGAACAAGGCGCAGGTGAGGCGGGCAGAGGCAGGAGGTGCTGGGCCTGTCGGCCGTGGTGAGGGATTCCATTCTAAGCGCAGCAAAGAGGAGCGCTGCGGTGTTCGGCTGGGAGTGAGATGGCCAAAGAGCTCACCCTGGTTACTGCCTGGAAAGAAGGAAAAATGGGCAAGAGAGAATGTGAGGAGAGCCGTGGGTAAACACAGTGCTCAGGTGGAAGGTGGCCAAGCCCTCCACTGCGTGGCGGTGGTGAAGGTGGTGGGAAGTGAAGGTGGGAGATCAGCTTGCCACGGGCAGATCCTGCTGTGCAGCTCTGAACAGCACACCTCGGGCTGAGAGTGGTTTACTGTTAATGTCACGGTTGTCTTCCTAGAGGTAGATGGATGGTCCGCGCTAAGTGGAAACCGTGCTGGTGAGAACTGGGGGCAACAAGAAGAACTTGGTGCTCAAGGGTTTCTCCCTTGCTGTGATTTCATGTCCGAACAAGCATGGCATCCCTCTGGGCTCAAGGGGGACAGCTGAGGGACCCCCACATTTGGATCCATCCTAGCTATTGCCCTTGAAGGTTTGAGCCAAGGAGTCCTTGAGCCAGACTGAGGAGGTGAGCCTCAGAAGGCCCCCAGCACCCTCGTCTTAGAGTTTAGGAAACTGAGGCTCAGGGAGGTGATGGGGTTATTCATCCAAAGATACCCCGCCAAGTTAGAGGCAGAGCCAGAGAGAACCTGTCAGCTGAAGCAAATTTACTTTCTTTTACTGAGAATTTTGAGTGATGCTTTTGGAAATCTTCATTTAAATCCTTCTAGGATCTAATTTTAAAAAATCCTTTCAGAATTTATATAAGGATTAAGCCAGTTAAAACCCCAGGACTGTTTCAAGTAAACAGCTTAAAAGTGGAATCTTACTGTTACCAAGATCATTTCCTTTGTATGTGAACTGTGGTAATTGGGCTCCAGTCTCTTGCATGAGAAGCCAAACTGTTTCAGATCTAATGAGTCCTGGCCACTGGGGCAGATAGATTGTGGATTCACTATTTATAGTGTTTTTAAGTCACTTTCCCCTTCTCTTTTAATAAGCACTGAGCTGAAAGATGGCCCGTGGAGACTTGGAGCATATAGATAAAGGATGGCGGGCAGGCTGGGGGGAGCTCACAGCTGAATGATTCCTGGTTCAGATTTGGAGTTGAAGGTTTAATTTAGGATGTTGGCTCTTCCTTATAAATGAGGATGTGCTCTCCCAAATAAAAGGCAGATCAGTCTTTTGCAGGTTGGAGAGCTAAGGTGTGCTTAGCCAAGGTCAGGTCTCCCTCCAAAGACTCACAGCTGCATCTCTAATGCTGAGGAGCGTTGTATAATGGTTAAATCAGAAATACAAAGAAATTGTCAGGGAGGGCCTCGACTGGGCCCAAAGGAAATCAAGAAGATGAACAAACAAGAATACAATCTAAAATGTAAAATGCGAACTGAAATTGAAGCCAGTTCTATGAAAAATTAGGAACTTTCCATACCCATTGCTAGTCAGGCTCCAGAAAATATAAAAGGTTATCTGCATTTCAAACCCATCATCAGTGTATTCTTTAGAGGGGGGTTTCCAAGTTTTGCCGGGAAGTTTTCCCGTCAAGTTTTCCCGTCGTGCTTATGAAGCAGCTTGTGGTTGGAAGAATGCTGGGTTGGGACTTGGCAGCCCCAAGTCAGCTTTGGGGCTCTAGGCAAGTCCCCTGAACTCTCAGAATCTTGTTTCCCCATTTGTAAAGTAGGAATCAGTGTGAGCCCATCTGACCACACCAAATTGGCGTGAGGATCAAAAGAGATAATGTACAAAACAGTTTGTAAGCCGTGTAACCCCATTCAAAGTCGGTTTCCTCCCAGCTCTGTGTGTTTTAAATTCTCGCAGTACATTCGAATCACTTGAAGAAGTTAATATTGTCAGCCCCACTTCTGGCATTTTTCTTCCACTTGGTCTGGATTGGCCCTTGGAGATTTTCAAAGCCCCTGAGGTAATTCTGGGCAAGCCTGAGTGAGAGCCTCAGGCCTGACAGGGAGCACTCTGAGGAGTTTGGGGGCCTTCTGGAAGTCAGTCATAGGTCCAGGGAGATTGTTGGCTGTCTTTTCGGTGCTCATGTCCCATCAGGTTTCCCTTGGAAAGGTTCCCATCTAAATATTGATTCATCCAAAGCCTGCTGGGGTTTGAAGTACAAATGAGTCAACTGCCTGAAAAGGTGGGCCTGTGGAGAACAAGAGCTACTGTTTTCCTCAAAACCTATCCTTTAAAATTATTCTGAAGCCTGTTAAAAGAGACTGATGAGCTTCATCTGATCAAGTGGTAGTGGGGTAGATGTGCAGAAAGGATCATTTTCACAGGCTTTTTAATTCAGTCAAGAACAATGAAAGAGCTTGTGTTTACCAACGTAGCTAGAGTTTAAAATTTTGAGCGCAGAATTCATTAGTCTGTTTTAATGAAGAAATCCACCTTCCTTGTCAGTGTATGAAATGGAACTGGAGTACAGCTCAATGCTGCTTTGAATTCATCGCAAGCGAACAGGCAGAAGGAAGCCATGTTTAATCCTCGGAGTGGAGCTAGCTTTAGTCATACCACTGAAGGGAACTGAAGAGAATGAGTCCTTTACACTTTGTCAGTATGTGTCATTTCCACACCAAGGGATTATGCCTTTCTTAAAAACAGGGTATATGACCCAGCAATTCATGGAGACAAGGTAGAACAGTGGTCACCGGGGCCTGGGGAGAGGGGAATGAGGAGTTAGTGTGGGAAGATGAAAAAGTTTTGGGGATGGATGGTGCTGATGGTTGCACAAGGGCATAAATGTACTGAACACCACTGAGTTAACATCTTTAAAAATGGCTAAAATGGTAAATTTTGTTTATATGTGTGTGTGTGTGTGTGTTTGGGGGGGGGGAGGCAGAGGGAGAGAGAATCCCAAGCAGTTGCCCTGCTAAGTGTGGAGCCCAACGCAGGGTTCAATCCCAGGACCTTGATCATGACCTGAGCTGAAATCAAGAGTCGAACGCTTCATCCACTGAGCCACACAGGCGATCCCATATATTTTATTACAATAAAAAAAAAATTGTAAGTAAAACAACAGAAGCATGTTTGTAAGCCTTCTCTACCCAAATTCACAAGGGTTCTACTGTGAGAAATCATGAACCCTACAGTAATTTTGCCATCATGGTAACCACAGTACCCTCTTCTTGCTGAAAGTTGGAGAAGGAAAAGAGCAATTTTTTTTTTAAGATTTTATTTGAGAGAGTGAGTAAGCATGAGAGAGGGGAGGGTCAGAGTGAGAAGCTGACTCCCCACTGAGCAGGAAGCCTGATGCGGGACTTGATCCAGGGACCCCAGGATCATGACCTGAGCTGAAGGCAGACGTTTAACCGACTGAGCCATCCAGGCACCCAGAAAAGAGCAATTATTGAGATACAATTGGGGCAGCCTGGGAAGGAGACCTGGAAGGAACACAGCATGATGAGGACAAACAGAAGGAAAGCCACCCAAGTGATCCATCCCATCCCTTACCCAGGATGGGTTGCCCGGCATCTTTCCAGGTTCCATGAGTCTTCAGCTGGTATTCACAGATACTCCAGTGTATGTAAAAATAGCAATAATAACTAATGTTAAGAAAAATACTATATTTCCAGTCCTGTGAGAAATGCTTTAAATAGAACAACTACCTTCAGAGGCTCTATTATCCTCACTGTAGAGGTGACCAAAGGAGTACAAAGAAGAGAGTGTCCAAGGCGTACATTTGGCAGCAAGCATCAGAGCCAGGATTTGACCAGAGAGGATGTATTTGGGGGAAGATGCTTTATGAAAGGATGTTTTGTAACTTAGAAAAAAAATTGACCACATAATTTGAGGTTTATATGGAAATATCAGAATTTGTCACATTATATGTTTATAGTATTTAAACATTTTCCACTGCAAGTGAGGACTACAACCTGTACTTGATGTGGAAAAGGCAGAAGAGGCAAGTATATATCAAGGGAAGAGGAGGCTGCACGTGTGATACCGTGAACTTCTTGTAATCATTTATTTAGCTCAGTATGCAAAATTCAGTAATAAGAGGCTAATTTCTCTAAGTATTCATATGCGGTAATTAGCAAATAGGAAATGGGGTGCTGAGGTGACTGGATAAGAAGCCAGATTGGGCAGTACATTATGCAGTGTCACTAGACAACTTCCAGAACATTCCAGAGCATGGCTTTGTGGCTAGAGAGGGCCACCTGGCTGCCTATGGTGAGTGAGACTGATCCATCCCTGCTGGTGGATTGTTGCCAAACTGTGGATGTTAAGGAAGCAGGGTGTTGGTCCTCAAGCAGGCTAATGGTCCTACGAGGCTCCATGCAGGTCTGTCTCTGAGGCGATGCCTTGCTCCAGCCAACTGTTGAAGCTCTTGCCAGAATTCTCAGTGGAAAGAGAGATGGACATGGTAGTTCCTAGGTTTTTTTTTTGGTGCAACCATCCACCATTTTCTCTTTCCACCCTTTCCCATTCCAGGACTTTACCTTTCCCTCTCCCTGCCCTACCCTCTGTTCCTTCGAGGTTTCACGGAAGTAAAAAGTGAATCCTCCATAATATCACATGAAACTTAGAATTTCTAGGTACCTCAGAGTAAGACACTTGAGAACTTGATGCCAAGGCACTCTGTTTTGGAAAGCCTCAATATGCTGTTTGTCTAGGAAATATTTGAAAATATATCTTAGGGGGTGCCTGGGTGGCTCAGATGGTTAAGTGTCTGCCTTCAGCTCAGGTCATGATCCCAGGGTCCTGGGATTGAGCCCCATGTCAGGTTCCCAGCTCAGCAGGGAGTCTACTTCTCCCTCTGCCTCTCCCCGTGCTTGTGCGCTCTCTCTCTCTCTCTCTCTCTCTCTCACACAAATGAATAAATAAAATCTTAAAAACGAAAATATATCTTCGAAGTGTAAATTAGATGTGAAGATGTCCAAAAATCTGAGTTCATGCCATGACTGTGATAGGACCAAAATCTTAGCTGGTGGACAGGAAAAAAAAGAGGGAGGTCACAGGAGACCATTATTTATACTTGTTCCTTGGGAAAGTGTTCTTCACAGAACATAAAAAGCCCTAAACATAAAGGAAAAGGTTAATATATTGGACTACATTTAAAAAGAGAAAGAGAGTCTCCATTTCTGCAGAGGCAGAAATTTCCCCACTAGGTTCTTCAGCTCGGTGCTAGGAGATGCTGTTGGGTACTGCAGGTGAGAGGGGTCCCATGGTTCCAGGAATGGGAGGCTGGGTATTTACACAGAAAGGCACATTTGACATCAGGGCATCAAAGACCAAGTAGACTTGCACTGCAGAAATCGGATTATCTTGAACTCCTTCCACAAACTGCTGTTCCCTGGGACAACTCTTTAGAATAGCTGATGTGGAGTTAATGAAGTATGGATGTTTTTAAAATGAAATTTAAGAAATGGGCTTTGAGAATTACATAAGGAGTTCCTCATAGTATAAAATGACGTTGTAATCATTTCATTTTAAGGCGATTTAAAAATCATTTCCTCATGTTCTGTGGTCTAAAGCTCACCAAGTCCAGAAGAAGAGTCACTTTGTATGACTTGACACAGTGGTGAAATTGGGAACAAAGCCTTTCATCTTTGGACTTATGCCTCCCTTTTCCTACGGGAATTAGGCAAGGATGCTTAGGATAATGGAAGACTGAAATTTGAGGTCTTTGAGCATTTTTTTTTTTCATTTAAAGTCAACATCTTCACGTTAAAGCTATGCCTTCAACTGCTGAGGAGCAGGGAAAGTATGGTCAATAAATGAGTGTACATGTTCAAAAAAAAATCTCAACCAAGTCACACTCTACACAAAATCCAATTCCAGATAGATCTAATTGTAATTGTAAAACAGTAATGTTTCAAAATGAAATTACAGAGAATTGTGTTTAGACAGAACAGAGAATTGTGTTTAAAAGAGCATAAACTGACTATGAAGGTTAAAATATTAGACTACTACAATAAAATAAAGAGAATGTGTTCATTGAGCCATTGAAGGGATGAAAGGTAAGCTGGTGGGGGTGGGGGAAGAGGTTTACTACACTTATAGCTAGTAAAAGGCTTGAATCCAGAATAAAAATTCCTACAGAGCAGTAAGATCATCCAGTAGAAAAACAGGCAGTGGCTTTGTACATTTCATGAAGGAAGGTATACACATGGGCTATAAACATGTGAAAAGGTCCTCCACCTCCTTGGTCATCAGGGGAGTGCAAACAAACCGTAATGAGAACCCACGACCACTCGTAAAGAATAAAATAAACACCCACAATACTAAGTGCTGAGAGAGACCTCCTAGCGAGGTTATATACATTGTTACAACCACTTTGGGAAATGGTCCATAATGACGAAAGCTGAATGTAACCCCTGTGATACAACAATGTCCTTCCTTCGGTGCACACCCAAAAGAAATACGTACCTAGGTGTGTAGCAAGAGTCACATAACAAAACATTCAGAGCCGTATTCATAATTGGCTTGACCTGGAAACAACCCATGTGTCCCACACAGCACGGATTTTTTGGGTATAATCCTACAATGGAGTACTATGTAACAAAACGTGATTCTCTCAGACATCGTGTTGAGCTACAGAATAGAGGTACAAATTGTATTTTTATGATTCCATATGTATAAAGTTCAAAAAGAGGTAAAATGTGCCCGTGGTGGCAGGCATCAAGATCATCACTACCCTGGGGCACCTGGGTGGCTCAGTCGGTTAAGCAGCTGCCTTCAGCTCGGGTCATGATCCCAGGGTCCTGGGATCGAGCCCCGCGTCAGGCCCCCTGTTCAGCAGGAAACCTACTTCTCCCTCTCCCGCTCCCCCTGCTTGTGTTCCTGCTCTCACTATCTCTTTCTCTCTCTCTCTGTCAAATAAATAAATAAATAAATTAATTAATTAATTAAATTAAATCTTAAAAAAAAGATCATCACTACCCTGCTGGAGAGGATGGTGACTCGAAGAAGCACAAGGGGACCTCTGGGGTTCTGGTTCCATTGTGACTATTGATTGGGTGGTGGATACACAGAGGGGCTCAGGGGCTAATGCATCAGATTGTGCATTATGTATATATAAAAATGTCTTTATACCTGATGCAAGAAAAGTTCATTTTAGAAATGTTTTCAAACATCCAGGCTACTGTGCCATTTGGTGATAGTGTCTGCATGGTGCCTCTGAAGCCTTGGTAAGCGGAGGAAGGATGCCAATGAGTAGAAAGTGAGATTGTGCTATTGCTAAATCACTTGCTTGGGGTGTGAAAGACTCTGCTTTAGCTCTTTTTTTCGGGCTTCCCTGCCATTCTTTGCTAGTTTTGGCAGTTTTCCTATTAAAATTGTATGTAACGTCTTGATATAACTGTGCTTGTCTGGAGCTGAGTATTTAAATAGCTATACACTTTTCAACCTGAATTCTGGGAATGAAATTTTCATTAGCAAATTGACAGCATAATCCAGTGGGATGTACTCTGGGCTGGAAGCCAGGAGCTCTGGGTTCTAGGTTCAGCATCTAGTCCTCACCCAGAGCAAGTCTTTCAGCCGTTGTCTATAGGTATCCCCCTACTAGTAAAATAACATTAGAGCTACATATGGAAATCATAGCCCCATCTCGAAGATGGCTGTGAAGATCCAGTGGGTAATATGTGAGAACAGTTTGCAAATTGTGATGGTAGAGTAATCTGCTTGCATAAACCATGCCTTCCAGTGAGGTTCTAATTGTGTTGACATACGCTTCTTAAATTTCTTAGTAAGTATCTGTAGACATGTGAGGGATAAAAACCAGAGCACAGTTTTTAAAAAGTCACCACGATGGAGGAATTCTGGGGAAATCTTAGCATATAAAATTATCTTATTCCTAAATCCTATTCTGTTGCAGAATCATACATACTTATTTCTCTGTTTTCAGGTTATTACTTGAGCCCCTGGGATGGTTGCATATACAGGCAAGGAGCCGGTTCAGGAAATTCCTGGTCTTTGTACCTGTATTTACAAAGTAATTTTTCTCTGTATATACAGATATGTTTAAACTTAATTATTTGCCTGTTAACAAATAATATTCCAAGTAAAAAATGAGTTTGACACTACTTAGTCATTTTTTATTGAAGTTTAATTGACATACAATATCCTATTTCATATCTGTATCATAGGATTTGATACTCCTACACATTATGAAATGATCCCCGTGGTAAGTCTAGTTATCTGTCACCATACAAAGTTATTACAATATTATTGGTATTTGTATTTCTCTGGCTTATTCCATAATAATGATAAATGGAATTCCATTCCATTTATCCTTAGCATAAATATACCCTCTTGGTCCATCCACGTTGTTGCAAATGGCAAGATCTCATTCTTTTTTATGGCTGAATAATATTCCACTGTGCCTATCTATCCATCCACACATGCACATGTGTGTATGTGCATACATAGCACATCTTTATCAATTCATCTATGGATAGACACTTGGGTTGCTTCATATCTTGGCTCTTGTAAATAGCTCTGCAGTGAACATAGGGATTCATGTATTTCTTCTGGGGTTTCATTTTTTTTTTTCCTGATAGATACCCAGAAGTGGCATTGCAGAATTCTATGATAGTTCTGTTTTTAATTTTTGGAGGAAACTCCATCCTGTTTTCCAGAGTAGTGGCTGCATCGGTTTTCATCATCAACAGTGTATAAGGGTTCCCTTTTCTCCACATCTTTGCCAACACTTGTCATTTTTGTCTTTTTGAATGATAGCCCCTCTGACAGGTGTGAGGTGATACCTCATTGTACTTTTGATTTGCATTTCCCTGATTAGGAGTCTTGAGCATCTTTTCATGTGCCCATTGGCCATCTGTATGTCTTCTTAGGAAAAATGTCTATTCAAGTCCTCTGCCAGTTTTTTAATTGGGCTTTTTTTTTTTTATTTCAGTTGTGTAAGTTCTTTATATAATTTGGATAATAACCCCTTATGAGATATATGATTTGCAAATGTCTTCTCTCATTCAGTAGGTTGCCTTTTTGCTGACAGTTTTTTTCACTAGCAAAAGACCACTTGATCACTTTAACTTTTATCACTGATATTTGGAATGTTCTCCTTGACGTAAGAAAAAGCTAAGTTGGAACCTTTCATCAAATTAATTGGTCAGAAGAAATATATGTGAGGAGGAGCAAAAAAACCTATGTTTTTACTCAACCTCCATTTATTTGAACAACCTTCCTAAGTGAATTCTTTGGAAATTGTTCTTCTCAGAAAACAGACTATTGATCTAAGTGTTTGGTTTGAAAACTTTTGCTTAGTGACAGATGTATAGTTCTACAGATAAAACCTTCCACTGAACCTCAGTATTATAGGACAGATAAAAGGGAGGTCCCTCTGTTTGAAGCAGGGAGTGTTGATGTATTTTATTACTGCGATTTGAAAGATTATTGGACACAGACATTATTAGTCCACGTTAGGGTGTAGGGAACATTCCATGCGTGTTATTGTGTTATGATGGTATTCTGTCTCAACACGTCCCCCCATAACTGGGGTGCTCTTCGTTCAGCACATGGACTGAAAAAGAATTCACTGGCTATGGTCTGTGATGCTGAGATCCTCAACAAAATAAGTTAAATCCCTGGTACCTCTCGATGCTGATAGATTAACCTTCGATTGAATTTATACAGCTTCCAAAATGAACGTTGTGCTTTGAAATGCTGTAAAAAAATATTATCAGTAACTACTCTAGCAAAACATCCGGATGAGCCAGCTTTCTAGAAGTGTTTGTTCATCGAATTGTCCACGTTTAACTTCTTAACCACCGAACATTTCCTCTCAAGTTTTTTGACTAAAATATTAAAAAGTTATATAATTTTTGTTTGTTTTCACACCACCTTTTGCTAATATGTAAGGAGTGACGAGCTGTCTCCTTTAGGGCAATTCTCAATGAAAACTGCAATTATTGGTAGTTCAGCTCTCTGGGTGCTTAGCGAGACCTCAGAGCAGACCCAAGTGTAGAACCCCATCTCTCACATTTCTGAGAAGAGTGAGAACTGCCGGCCCAGGAATTTTAAAAAGTATACATTTGTTTTTATGAGTTTGAAGGAACTGCATTCTGTCTCCAGAGGAACTTTTTTATGACTCTCTCATGACATTTTATGTAGAAACACTTGGTCTATGGGTTGAACCAATGAGATAACCGTGGGAAATATGAAAATTGTTAAAATGCAGAAAAACCACAAACAGCCACTCTTCTTTCAAGGTGAGTTCCACAGTTGTCAGTTGATATAAGAGCCCTGCCATCAGCGGGTAAGCCCTCACGTCTGGAATGCCCTTACATTACCAGTCTTTAAGACTTGGGGCGCCTAGGTGGCTCTCTCAGTGAAACGTCTGACTCTTGATTTTGGCTTAGGTCGTGATCTCAGGGTTGTGAGATTAAGCCCTGCGTCTGGGCTCTGTGCTGGGCATGGAGCCTACGTAAGATTCTCTCGCTCCCCCTGCCCCTCCCCCCCTTAAAAAAAGTCTCTACGACTATAATGCACCCCCAAGAACTCTTGATCTATTCTTATTCCACTGAAATCAAGGACACTTAGGTGATTAATCTATTAGTCTAGAAAGTAAGCACTACCTATCACCTTTCCCCGCCAAACCTCCATTTGAAAATGTCTGTTTTTTTCTGATTATGCTCATTACAGAAAATTCTAACACTACCCCAAAAGTATGAAGAATAAATCACCCAAAACTCAAGGGATAATTTGTTAGAAAAATACTGACAAGCACTTAAAACATGGCATTATTCCTTGACTTTATGCTTTTCTGCTGTTTTTAGCAAGCTAGATCTCACCTCCTAAGTCTTGCTTTTCAGTTTGAAGGGCCATATCCACCCACCAGAACATACACCTAGCTCATAAAAACTTTCCACCTTCTCAAAAGAAATACCGCTTGTAAATAAGCATCTAGAAAAATGGCCTCAAGGGTAATAAAACAATGTGAAACAAGATCCTACTTACTTAATTATAATGAAATCGCAACAACCTGGACTGGTAAGGGAGGTAAGCTTAAAATAGCAGTTTTATAACTTGTCTGTGGCCTGTGAGTTGATACGGCCATTTCGGAAATGAATTTGACAATATGTAGCAATACACTTTACCATTTACGGTCCTCTCCCATTTATTCGTGGCTTTGGTTAACCCCTATCCACCACAGTTGGGAAGCAGATGATGATCCTCCTAACATACTGTGTCAGAGGCCTGTGCTAGCCTCATACTGTGTCATGATGCCTACCTCATTCACCTCACTGCATCTCATCCTGTAGACGTTGTGTCTCCCATCAACAAATGAAGCATGAGTACAGTACAAGAAGATATTTTGAGAGCCCTTCTATTTTACTATCTTATTAATCTTTACCGTGCCTAATTTGGAAATTAAACTTTATCATAGGTCTGTGTGTGTAGGTGAAAACAGTGTAGGGTTTGGTGCTCTCCGGGGTCTCAGGCATCCAGTGAGGGTCTTGGAATGGACCCCCCAGGGATAAGGGGGTCTACTGTAGAACCTTGACCTGGCCATTTCACATATATGTTTACTGAGGAATGAGTGCATATTTAGGAAGCCGTTGGTGTTGAAATGCTCGGCCCAGTGGAGTAGTGGCCTACTCTACAGAGGATGGACTGCATCTCCGTTATACCTGAATCCAAATCTCTGTGCCTCAGGCAAGTTGCTTAACCTCTAACTTAACCTCAGTTTCCACATCTTTAAATGGGGATGACAACAGTCTCTGCCTCAGAATGTTTCTCTGAGGATTAAAATGAAATTTTAGTATGCAAAGCACTCAGAACCCGCCTGGCACGTAGAAAACACTCCGGAAGCATTGCCCATTATCACCTCATGTTATGTTGTGTTAAATGAAGTAACACTTAAGGACAGTGTCTGCATAAACAGCACTCCGTGTTAGTGTTAATGTTAGTACATAAAATTAGAAACACCTAATCATTCAGTAACTAGACGAAAGGCAAAATAAATTCTAGTGGTTCCAAACGCTGGCTAAGAAGACAACGTCACAACACAGAAAATCCGTTACAACAATGTCAAATGTAGGGATACCCAGTTTGATGTGCACTGTTACACCTGTGCAGAGGATATGGCGGAGGTGGGTGAACTAAGAGAGATTCATTTCTATTCTAGCACCAGCTTCCGTGGTGATTGGCAACGTATGAAGCTTGGAGTCTGACCTCATGAAATGAATTTGAAGCATGAGAGAGACTTAAGCCCCCACTCTAGATATCATTAAGGTGAAGGAAGAACTTGAATTCTGGACCAGTCTATAATTTGAAATAAGTGCCTTTTGAAGTGCAGAAGCCCATTGCTCTTTACTTCGGCATATGATTTGCTTCCTATTGATTTTTGCAAGGTGCTTGAAGACTCTCCCCATCCCAAAATTTCATTTCTACTTTTCACAGGACAAGAGAAATTTGATACCCATATACCACTTGACCAGGCTTGAGATTTCATTTTATTTGATGGCTCAGCTGGTCACTTGTAAGCTCGAGGACCCGTCCCTCAGTGGGGATCCTGCCCGGGGCCAGCAGCCAGGCTCCGCTCCTGTCTCCTGAGCGAGGGGCCTTCAGCCCTTCATGTCGCTTGCAAAGTGTTTATGGAGGACTTTCATGCTCTTTCATTTCTCCCTTCTCAAACCCTTAAATTGTTTCTCTGGAAAACAGCAATGCACTTTTGATCCGGGCAGTCTTTAGCCAGAGGGGCTGAGAGATGGTGAGATAAGCCGCCTCAGGTTGGCCACACGTGGCAGGGCGCAGCGGGCCTGCCTTCCGCCAGGGTTCCGGAGGTGGGCTTGCGGGGTCCTTGCTCCAGTTGTCAAGGCCTTTGTTTCTGCTGCTGTGTTCTTGCTACAAGCTCCCTGTCCGGAGTAGACTGAAAACAAATGAGGACTCTGAGGGGCGCCTGGGTGGCTCAGTCGTTAGGCATCTGCCTTCAGCTCGGGTCATGGTCCCGGGGTCCTGGGATCAAGCCCCGCGTCGGTCTCCCTGCTTGGCGGGAAGCCTGCTTCTCCCTCTGCTCCTCCCCCTGCTGGTTCTCTCTCTCTCTCTTTCTCTCAAATAAAAAAACAAAAAACAAAAACAAATGAGGACTCTGAGGTCGAGCACCTTCCGGGTTGCGGCCTGTGGCCTGGGCATGGGCATCTTCTGGTGGGTAGGGGGGGTCTCAGCCCCAGCCTTGTTGTGACCGAACCCACTCCCCACTCCTTGCCTAGCCACTTTTAGGGTCTCTTTCTCTGCAGCAGCTGCCACTGCCCATCCCCTTGGCTGCTTGAGACCCAGAGCTCAGTCGGCCTGCAGCTTCAGCTCTGGTTATGGCTTTGCGTTTCCTCTCCATCTCTACCCCTGGAGTTGCCTGTCTTGTAGGAGGGGGGACTATATCTTTTCGTATTTCTGTGTGTGTGTACGCACACAGACGTATTTGGAGCTGAAGGAGGCTGGGTCTAAAGCATGAGTGTACAACAGCATCTTAGCCATAAGTCCCTGTCACATTGATCCTCAGAGCAGAGAATGACACTGAGGTGAGGTGGAGGGGTGACAGGAGGGGAGAGAGCTGCTCCTCACCTGTCCCCTGATGCCTTGTGAGTCATTGTTGTCCATCCTGTGTGCTTTGCTTCAGATCCTCTCCGCCTGCCTCCTTCCCACAAGCTACTGACTGCTAATTGACCCCTTCCCACCCCCAGCCAGAGCAGACCAGCCTGGAGTGCAGGATACATGTCTGATGCTGCCCTCGCTCACTTACCTCTTAACCCTTCTCCATCCTATCTCCCCTCAGCTACCTTCCAAATGCCAGACTCAGAAACTGGTTTTCTTTTCATCTGTGAGGGAAGAAGAGGCTGAATTTAACACACACACACACACACACACACACACACCCTGACATCCATTGTCTTCCGTTGATAATCTGCTTTTCATCTTGTCCCAGAGTCAGGGTACACCCCAGCCCCTACCCAGGTCAGCACTCTTGAGACTCTGCACCTGTGGCAGGTAGAGCCCCACAGGCCGGCCGGCTGGGGCTACAGCAGGTCATGTTCACATGGGTTTGTCTTTGAGAAACCCTCCAGCTCAATGAGTTTCAAATCCTTGGAGAAGGATAAAGTCACAGAGGAATTCATCACAGAGGAGCCCTTCTGTTTATATTCATTTCCTTAGAGTGACAGTCCAGGAAATGCCCATCCTAGACAAGGTGAGCTCAGTAAGCCATCCAGCCATCTAGTCGACAAGAACAAAACATAGATGAGGCCATAAACCTTTTGGGGGTTGGTTTGGTTTGTACAAACTGTTCCTTCCTCCAAGTGGTCAATAAAAAGGAAGAAAATAAGTGACATTGACTCCTAGTCATCCTAAAAGAGTAGCTGTGTCCATAGGTCACCCAGTTCCGGCCCTCCTACATCACTTCAAACCACATCTCCCGGCGTGGTGGCTCATGTCCTCCTACAGATCTGTGACTGCCCTAGTGTGGTCAGTTAGGGGATTACATCTCCGGTCTTGCCCGGGCCCCCTCTGTGCTGTGAATCATACCCCGGATGCCCATGCTTCTGTTTCAGATCTTTCAGTGGCTCCCTTGGCCAACCTTTATAACCTAACCTAACTGTCCTGTCTAGCTCTGTCCCTCGCTTCTCCCTCTGTCTCCCTTACAAGGGGCTACTTGCATTTTGGGCGTGGGCTGCTGCTTTTCCCTGGAATATGTTCACACACATGTTCTGCAGTGAGCCCCTAAGTAAAGCACCCACAGTGGTGGCTTTGCCCTTCATGATCGTACAGACTAGTACGGAAGACAGACCTCAGATTATCACAGCAGTAATTACGTGAGTAAATATGGTGACTGGAGCCATGAGGGTGATAGGAGCGAGGCCGACCAGGAGTCGTGGTGGGTCATTTAAGCCGAAATCAAGGTGGGAAATAGCTCCACATAGGTGTGGGAGCCTGAGGAAAGATTTTTCCATGACCAGGGACCAAGATGGGCAAAGGCCCTGAGGAAGGAGAAGACTAATAATAGCAGTGGTGGCCACCAAAGCACGCATTTGCTGTGGTTTGCTCTGTGCCAGGCACTGGCTGAAGGTCTTGGCCTGTCTTGACTCCCAAAACCCTACACACTGGGTGCTTTTGTCGTCCCTATTTTATAGATGTGGAAATGGAGGCACAGAGAGGCTCATGGGGTGATGGGATTTGACCCTGGCTAGTCCGGATCCCAAGCACATGCTGTAAACCTGTGTTCCCTTGCGTGGCCCTGTCAAGGCCTTGCAGAGAGGCCTTTGGGGCTGTAGCTTGGTCCAGCAAGGTGAGGCCAGAAGGCAGATACAAGGCCAGGAAAGCCCTCTCGGCAGTTTAGGGAGTGACACGATGTCATTTGTACTTCTAAGGGGTCAGTCCACTTGCTTGTGAAGGCCCTGGATAAAAGGGGAGTCATGGGGAGGAAGCCAGGAGAAGGGAAAGATGGGAGTGGTTGGATTTTCCTCCTCCTTTTACCCGGTCCTTTCCTCCTTGCCCTTCAAAGTCTCGTGCTGGTGTCTCTGTCTGCATGCAGACCTCTCTCTTCCACCTTGCTAGAGTTCAAGATCCTCTCGGTGAGTCCAGCATCTCAAGATTCCCCCCACACACATGGGCATGCAATAAGTACATTAAAGAACAGAGGCAAGAATGAATTTACAGAGTAGGAAGTCAGGTATCTTAATTCAAGTTATTGAATAACAATTTTGTTATTCAAGTTCATCTCCACTCGGATTCGACCTTCACACTGTTAAGTTGTTGGGGCTTTGACAGAGGGTCTTCTTGACTAAACTCAGAGTTCTGTCTTCGGAACTCTCTTCTCAACCAGCCCTGGCTTTGGGGTTTGTTTGTCTGCGTTGTCCGGTTGTAGCAAGAATCTCGCTAAGTCAGTTTATCCGGAACCCCCACCCTCAAAATCCGATCACGCTCCGTGTGTGCTGCAATTCTTCACCCACCGCCCTCCCCCAGGGGACTTCTGGTTGCCCTGGCCTGCCTGCATGAATCCTCCCTCACCCCTGATGCTTCCTGTTAGTAATTGTCTAGCCCCAGACCCCCACCTGCTCCTTTGCTGTACGTTTTTACTTTTCCTTGTTGCCTCCAGAGTTGAGCCCACCTCTGTCCCCTTTGGAAGAACCCCGCGTGGCCATTCCTGTCCCTCCAGCAGTAGGGCTCCAGAACAAAATCCACCTTATTGTTCTTTGACAAGTGTCACGAATAATGTTTTCTTTAAACTTATACCCTAAATAAAACAGATCCCGTGTGGGGTACCCATGGTCTGTCGTTAAAGCTAAAATTTCTGTTCCCTTCGTAGCAAGAATGGCCAAGATCACTCCTTCAACTTGACATTTTTAAGGAATCAAAAGGTTCCTTGATGGCAGGCCAATCCATGCCCTGCCTACTGGTACTACTGCATTCCTGCTCAACTCTCCAAGACCCAGAGACCTCGCAGTGCTCAGAAGCCAGCAGGACTTGGCGGTGGGGGGCTGGCTGGGATGGGAACAGGCCGACCCTCCTTCCTGGCTTCCCTCGTGGGCCTTGGAGACTCTGTTGTTCACTGTGAGATCACAGAGCAGTGTTTGGGTTCAGAGGTCTGTGTGTGCTAAGCGCGTCTGGGATCTGAGAACGAACACCAAGCACGTGATCTTTCACATAGCCAACTATTAGAGAGACTGCCCATTTTTTAACATACACTTTTACTGACATTAAAACACCGTTCATAAAAAAGTGCAGTCTCATTCGTGTGCACGTGGATTTTCAGCACCTGAACACAGCCATGTCACCTGCACCCAGCTCCAAAAGCAGAACGTGAGAGCATGCTGCATCCCCCACACATCCCTTCTGTTCACCGCCCTCCCCACGGAGGGAAAGGCTCCCCTCACTCCTGACAGCCTGGATTAGTTTTGCCTGTCTTTGAAGTTTTTACCACTGAAATCATACAGTGTTGGAGGAGGATGTACATCTAAGATGAAATTTGGGATTAAAAAAATTGTTTTCCTGATCTTCAATTTATCCCATGTTTCTAGAAATCGAAATCAGATGGGTGGAAAGGCGGTCCCATCAGAGGAAGGCTGTCCGTCAAGGATGAAACACACATGGCACAAAGCCACCCTTTGGAATTTATAGAGTTTAGTGATTATAATGACTGTTATTTGTAAATTGTGTTATTAATACATTACTGCCATGTTTATTTTTCATCATTTGAGAAAGAAATTATCCCAGATTTCTAGACCAGCTACTGGCAAGCTTTTTCTAGAAAGGGTCAGACAGTAAATATTTCCAGCTTTGCCACCCACGTGGTCTCCGTGGAAGCCACTCGGCTCTGCCACTGTGATGCAGAAGCAGCCCCAGACAAGATACACCCGAGTGAGGGTGGCTCCGAGCCAGAAAAGTTGATTTATGGACACCGCAATGTGACGTTCATATGCTGTTCACTTACAAAGTACTATTCCTTTTTGTTTTTTTAAACTTTAACCATATTTGAGGGGAATCGCTCTAAAAATTTCAAACTTCTCTGTGTTCTCAGCTCGAGCTGATGACATTTTCTCCATAAATTTGGGCGCCATGGTGTAGAATCCCCAGCCCTGTCCTCTTGCTGCATCTCTTTGGATGAATTACTTCTCTGGACCGGTTTCCTATTCCATGAAATGGGAGGATAGTCAGGAAGGGTGTTCAGCTGGCCACACCAGTGTGGCTGTGTTAGTTAGGCATGGGTGGAAGGGTCCAGTCTTGACTGATGAGAGTCCAGGGCCCAGCTGTGCAAGCTCTTCAATATTTTGGATATCGCCCTTGATGATACTGTCCTGTCTACAGACATCTTCTACCTACCGTGCCCAACATTTGTCTGGAACACGGGCTTTGCTCTTTCTCCTCCTCCTCCTCCTACAGAAGTGACTCTAGGTGTTCACGGCTAAAAGGAGTACTCCGGTTCCATATCAAACTCTCTCTTACCTCTAGGACTTTGTTAGCTTGTCTAAACTGTAGCGTTTTCTATTCCCCTAGTGGCCACAGGATGTGAGCCGTAACTCCACCTGGCCTACCTTCTCCTCCATCAAATCTACCTTGCTGTTCCTCATTAGCAGCCTTAAAATGATCTAAAGTGGAGGAGAGAAACTCTGTCAGACCCTCACCTGGGCTCTTAAGAATGTGAGCTCTATGTAATATAGGGTCAAGAGCAAAGCAGACTTCAGGACCAGATAGCCTGGTGGGATTCAGGCTTCCCATTTAGGAGATGTGTGTCCTGCCTGGGATGCTGTCACTCACTTTGCTCCCATTTCCCCATCTGTAAAGTGCAGGAAAATCCTATCTACCACCTCGTGTTGGTACGAGGATTGAGTGAATGAGTAAGTGTTAGGACTTTTCAAACAGTCCAGGCACAGCGTAAGCACTGTGTATTCGCTGTGATTTTTTTTATGTTCACTCGGTAAATACATTATGGTGTGGTTCTGATGTCTGATAAAGATAATCGTGACTCCTGGGTATGAGACTGCTAGATAAGAGAAGTCACATATTAAATGACGGATTTTCTGGGGGGAAAAAACTCATGGAGTATTGCTTTATGATTTGCTGATTTTCTGCCTGTCTCATTGCCTTATTAACAGCTCTAGACATCTACTCCTGAACTGGTCCTTTTCTGTTTGAGGACTCAAAGACACACTAGAATGCAGGGGTTAAGACTGGGTGATAAAGCCTTAAGTACTGTGCAAAATGGATTTATTCCTAGGAGGCTTTAAAGTAATATCCCGGAGAAAGTTACAGTTAATGGTTAGTTTCGTTGGGGGAAACATTCTTAAAGAATTACAATGCTGGAGACGATGGACTCTGAAAAACAAACTGAGGGTTCTAGAGGGGAGGGGGGTGGGGGGATGGGTTAGCTTGGTGATGGGTATTAAAGAGGGCACATTCTGCATGGAGCACTGGGTGTTATGCACAAACAATGAATCATGGAACACTACACCAAAACTAATGATGTAATGTATGGTGATTAACATAACAATAAAAAAATTTAAAGAAAAAAAAGAATTACAATGCTGCTCTCACATATCTTTGATGGAAATCCAACAACTCCTGGGTCCGTGTTTAGCTAAATGAGCAAAAAAAACAAAACAAAAACAAAACCATATATATGTATACGTATATAATCACTTTGCTTGGTGAAGGAGCAAAGAAAAAATATTTTAATGGAGAGGTAATTTTTGAAAATGAGAAATCTGTTACAGTAGTAAGATTATGGGTGATGAGTACTTTTTTTTTTTTTTAAGATGGATTTGCCTTTTAGAAAGGCAAGGGGGGAAAAAAAGCCTGGAGCTATTACATTCTCTCTCCAAAATAAATTATCTTCATTGCAACTCTGAGATTGCAGAGGTGTGTCATAGAATTAAGACCCGCAGCCTAAAGCCTTAAGTAGGTAAGAGTATTTTGAGAAGCTGGTGATACGTGTTCTAAGCGTGCTGGCGTTTTCTCTGGTTGGTTTCGGTTCGAGTTCAAAGCAGAAGCCTGTCAGGTGGGCTGGAAGGAAGACCCATCCCAACTGAACGGGTGTTCGCTGTCCCTTGTCCTGCCTCTCCTCTGTGTTTTTTCTGTGCCCACGTTGTTCCAGATTGGCTTCAAGCAGATCTGCGAGGTAAAGGTTGGGGATAATTTCCCAGGACTGCTGTCACAAATTGCCACAAACTGGGTGGCTTAAAAAGCAGAAGTTTATTCTCTCTCTGTTCTGGAGGCCGGGAGTCCAGACTCGAAATGTTGGGGGAGCCACAGTCTCTCCACAGGCTCCGAGGGACAGTCCTTCCTCACCTCTTCCAGCTCTGGGTGTCTCTTGGCCTATGGCAGCATCACCCCAGGCTCTGCCTCCCCATGGCCTCTCCCCTGCGTCCTTTTCCCTCTTCTGAGAACGCTCATCATCGGATTTAGGGCCCACCTAAACAGATTACAAGATTCCTCATTACGTCTGTGGAGACCTTATTTCTAAAGAAGGTCACTTTCCCAAATCCCAGGGGTTAGGACTTGGACTTCTCTTTTTTTTTTTTGAGGGCGGGCAACACTGGGCCCACTACAGTTGGCTTCACAGGTGTTTTAGCTGACCACCGAGCAGGGCTTCCCACGCAGTGACACCCTCCCCCATCCCTAGAACACTGGCAGTCTGGGATGGAAGTAAGGAAAAGCCGTCTCGGTGGCGGCTGGCAGCCGAAGTTTGGAAGCTGGCTCCCCACTCACTCACCTGTGGCCTCAAAGGTGTTAGTAAATGTCTCCCAGCGTTGGCTCTTCTCTTCTGTAAGGCGGAGGTGATACGGTCTAACTCTCTGGGTCCTGAGGAGTATATGGGAGAATATGTGAAAGCAGCCAAGCACAATGCACAGCTTACAGCAGGAACTTAATACACGTCTTTGAGTCTGAAATCCATCACACGTTGACCTTAACATTAACTTTCTTGCCTTCAGATGGGTTATGTCTGACAACAGATCTGTTGGGTGAGTCCAGACAAATGTGGGGATGGAGTAGAACTCTCTTGTCAATGCAGGGTGTTGACAGCAGTCCGTGAATTCATGTGAAGAGCTTTGGCAGTACCTGGCCATGTATTTGTGGTTGTCATTGCTGTGGTTGCTACAGCCCCATAACCATGTTGATCTGAACCAGTAGAGAACTGGCCTCTAAGAGGCCACTGGAGATCACAAATGGGGCAACCCTAAACCCAACCCCAAGGTAGGTAGTGAAAATGGCCACCCACTTGGCCTTTACCTAGCCTTTTTTTTTTTTTTTAAATCTTTCAGCTTAGGACTCAGTACCTAGTAGGGCCTCAAAAAATACTCCTGACTTAAAAAAAAAGTATTCTAGGTGTTCGAGTAATAGGCAGAATTAGCAGCATTTCCCCCAGTCATATCCTTAAGTGGCATGATGAGAGTCTAGTGGTCAGCGGTCACTGCAGAAGACACAGAGGACAAGAATTATCTGTGTTTTTATCAGAAGAAAGGGCTCCACCTTTTTGACCTTGGGGTAGTAAGCAACTGGTCCCCTACGGATTGGTTTAAAAGAAGACATCCATACCTCTGCCCTAAATGGAGGACTGTTGCTCTGTGAATGCCAAATAACAGAATCCTGCTTTTACCTCAAGGGGACTTTCACTACATTCCTTCAGCAGCTCACGCCCTGGATGACTCAGTGTTCCGCTGCTGCCTAGATTTTCCTTGTGATCCTCAGCTGTTATCAGTCAACAGTGACTAAGTATCCATATCCAGAGGATGCCAGGCCCGGGCAGGATGTAGAAAGGAGACATGGTCCCCATTCCACAGCTGTGGGCCTGAGGGCCACTGGCACCATAGACTGACACAGTTCATGGTCGAGGATATGGAGACAGAGAGGGTACGTGGGGCAGCATTAACAGTGAAGGGCCGGGGCGCCTGGGTGGCTCAGTCGTTAAGCGTCTGCCTTCGGCTCAGGTCATGGTCCCAGGGTCCTGGGATCGAGCCCCTCATCGGGCTCCCTGCTCGGCAGAAAGCCTGCTTCTCCCTCTCCCACTCCCCCTGCTTGTGTTCCTGCTCTCGCTGTGTCTCTCTCTGTCAAATAAATAAATAAAATCTTTAAAAAGAAATAAAAATTAAAAAAAAAAGTGAAGGGGCCATCTCTACCTTAGTGCCACCATGTTGCTCATATACTACCATTGTGTATGGTCTCTGAGTCTGGCCAGTGGATCGGTTCTACTCAAAAACCTAGAGATTTCCATCTTCCTGGAATAGAAAATGAGCAAAATCCTGAACTGGAGTCATAGAAGCTGAACATGACCATACATTTCCTGGCATCACTGAGGCTTCATCTCTTTCCATGTGCCCACAGCCCTATGGAAGTGTCTTTCTAATAACGTTTTCTTGTGTCAAATTTTATCTTCTCAGCTCTCATCACTTTTTCTTCCCCCTTCCTAGCAGGGTAACCACATTCCTGAAGGGAAGGTGCATCATTACCATAGACTTTTTCAACACATGAATAAATATCTAATTATCTAGCATCATTTTGTGTGTTTTACTTTTTTTTTATTAAAGATTTTATATATTTTAGAGGGTGCATGAATGGGAGTGAGGGAAGGGCCAGAGGGAGAGGAAGAGAATCTCAAGCAGACTCCAGGTGGAGCCCAGTGTGGGGCTTGATCTCACGACCCTGAGATCATGACTGGAGCCAAAACCAAGAGTGGGACATTCAACCGACTGAGCCACTCAGGCGCCCCCATTTTGTGTGTTTTAAATGTTATATATATTACACAATACGAATTCTTTCATAACTTGTTTTCTTTTTACTCTGTGGATTTGAGATTTATCCATTATCGATTCATGTAGATCCAGTTCATTCGCTTTGTTACATAGTGACAGTAATTTGTCCATGCCCCTACTGGTAGACGGTTAGATTGCTTCTGCATTTATGCTCGTTTATTTTTTTAATTTTATTTTATTATGTTAGTCACCGAACAATACATCACCAG
Organism: Callorhinus ursinus; assembly: GCF_003265705.2. Classification (NCBI taxonomy): domain Eukaryota; kingdom Metazoa; phylum Chordata; class Mammalia; order Carnivora; family Otariidae; genus Callorhinus; species Callorhinus ursinus. Next base: position 6,507,082 of record NW_027397112.1, read on the forward strand.
TTTTCGATGCAGTGATCCACGATTCATTGTTTTTGTACAACCCCAGCTGTGCACACCTTCTTTGGCTCTCCTTGCACTCAGGTGAGAATTTCTGTAGGTCCAGGTCACGCTTGGAAAGGGAATTGCTGGTCATGAGGTGGGCATATCTTTACTGGGTTTGACAACTTGCTTTCCAAAGTGCCTGTGCCAATTTACATTCCACCAGCTGTGTTAGAGTGTTGTTTTCCTCAAATCCCAACTAATGAGTGCTTTTATAAGATTCACCAAAATTTTTCAACCTGACAGGTGTGAAATAGGCATCTGCCTCTCTGTAATTGCTGGGAGGGTTAAGCACCATTTCATGTGGCTTCTAGTTGTATGTTTACATCCTTGGCATATTTTTCCTCTACTTTTGGAAATGTGGGGGAGAGATGGTTCTTTTCTCACTGATTGGTAGAACCTCCTTACATACTCTATTTGGTGCTAATTTTTTTGGTGATATGATTTGCAAGTGTCTTCTCTGGGTCTGTGACATTTTCACTAAAATATCTTTATGAAAGAAAAATGAGAAATAGGGATAAGCAGTCCAGCCTTGAAGAGAAGCATCTAGAAAACGGTCTGTTAATTCTGCTTCTGAGACTAGTTGGTGACATGCTAAGGGCATGGATTATTGTACTTCCTGTTACCTGAGGTGTCGTCCGGACAAGGCTTTCATATTAGTCTTCTTTTTTTCCTTTCTGAGGCTTTGCTTTATTTTGCCTTTTAAAAGTATTGCCTTTAGGAAAATGCCTTTGTTCTTGGTGGTTCTCCATGCTCACTTGTTTGGGACTGATGCCATCGCTCAGGTCACAGGTGAACACCTGCCTGCCCACTTCCAGTACACGGAGCCTTCAGTTCCTGTGACTTCTAGAAGGTTTAGAGTAGCCTGCCAACCCCCACCAGCACGTAGTTGATTAGCTGCCACCCTCCCAAAGTGGAGACGTGTTTTTCTTAATACAGAAGCAATCCATGTTTATTACAAATCCTGTCAAAAAGCATAATTCTACACTTGTCATGAAGCAAAACTAATACTTGGACTGCTATAAAGTGTTTCTAATATGTATATGACTGTGCGAATAATGTACAATAACAAAAGTGTCATAAAATACTTACTGTTTTCGATTGTACGCCTTTCCCTTAAACATTGGAAATCTCTAGGCTAATGGATATGTTTCTATGGTGTCGACTTTAATGGCTGCATAGCTTTCCCTCGTACCTTGAAGATTATAAAAGATTCCTTAATATTGATTATGTTCGTGCTTTCCTTTTTTTTTCTTTTTTAACTGTAAGAAGCAGCCTTGAAGGGAATATGGATGTTTATGAATATCTTTATTTCCTCATGAGAAAAAAGATCTAAGACCCAGAATTACTGGGCTAAAGCCATGCTCATTTGTAAGACTTCCGTATATCGCCCACGTTGTTTAATGTGGTTGGGGGAGGGCTCGTCATCTGGGTCACTCGTTTCTGGGACACGTTGACCACCTGTCATGTGCCAGGCACTTTCTGTGGGTTGGGAACACGGAGATGTTGAGATGACCTCAGTCCCAGGTGTCAGGGCTCACCCTCTGGGCCACTGCGCAGAGGAGTTGAGCAGAGAGGTAGCAGACTCAGGCCACAGGAGACTGTCCCAGGAAGGAAGGACACTAGTTAAGGGAGGAGGACCGAAATAGTCTTGGGATGATACACGAGGCAGCCCTTGGCACTCGTTAGCTTTCCCTCCAAGTGATATAAATCACTTACCTTGACCAGAAGTATAGCCTCACCTGTATTTGAGGAGAGTCATGGAACCTCGGCTTCTGCAGTCTCCACCTCATCAATCAGGGGTAATGATGACACCAGCCTTACCTGCCTCACAGACGTGAGATTCATGTCACAGAATGGATAGAAAAGTGGTTTGCTGTCAGGGTCTATATAAATGTTGTATAAACAGTATTGCTAATGTTGTCCTCGGGTGTGCACAAGGACATCAGATGAGGAACAGCTCCCAGAGGACGTTAAGGAGAATGCTGGCGCTGGCATGATCCTTCCCCCATTGAAAGGAAGCCTGGCAGCCCTGAGAACCTGCCACGGGGGCTTAGAATCACCCTGAGGACACAGCTCTGCTCTCACACAGTCCGGGTTCAAATCCCAGGCCGGTGACGTTAGGCACGTGACTTGACTTCCCTGTGCTAGAGTTTCTGCATCTGTAAAATCAGGATGATCGTCACGTCCTTCTGAGAACCAGATGGAAGAAGGCATATCAGGTGCTTAACCCAGGACCTGGTGGTGGGAAGTGCTTAATACGTGGAAGCTTTGTTGCTGTTACTGTTGTTTGCAGCTTGTTAATTGTTGTGAAGAAACTGTTGGAGCAGAGAAAAGCATTCCTTCAGCAGTTTAAGAGCAACCTCAAATCAAATTCTAGTTTTATTTAAGAGTGAGTTTTCATTCATCATTCTGGAACTTCCTAAATAGCTCTTTCCTAGTAAAAGTGCCCTGCTCTGGGGATTTAATTATGGGCCATGAGGATTTGCTTTTTTTTTTTTTTTTTTTTTTCCGGAATAAGACACAAAGAAAGATCTGGTTTGCTGCTACAGAAAATGAGTAGAAGCTCTATTGACCAAACCACCATTTTATCCAAGAAAGCCCTTCTCAACCCCCTCTTCCCTCAAAGGAACACAAAGAAGGGAGGGAGGGAGAAAGAAAGGACATAAGCTCAGTGTGTTTCCAAAGATTGCATTACATAATTTCATGAAAAACTTCCTCCTTTGTTCTTTTTCTCTTGTGCATCTGAGGACTCATAGATCTCGTCCACATAAAAAAGAGATAAAATGACTTACTCAGAGTCACACAGTGAATGAAACGCAGGCATAACTGGACCGGGGTCCTCCTAACGTTCCTTTGAGCCTCCTAGGTTGCTACTTCACTGAGTTACTTAAATTGACTCCAAGCCTTGTACAGAAGGAGACTGTGATGCAGTTGGATTTTGCGATTTGTTTTCTGAATGTTCACAGCCAAAGAACACCAATTCATTACATAAAGTGCTTAAATGCCTGATCCTGAGGATTAGTCAGTGTGAAGGCTGAGCTGCAGAAAGAGATACCAAATTACAGTGGCTAAGGTTAGAAGTTTATTTGTCTTCCGATGTAGCAGCCCTGAGGTTGGTGGGGCTGCCTTGCTCCGTGTGGTCATTCAGGGACCCTGGTTTCTTTAATCTTGGTGCTCTGTTCATTTTCAGGGATGCTTTCCTTATTTGCATCATTGAAGCTTATTTGCCTGGAAGGGGTGGGGGGCGGGGCATTAAAGCTCAGTGGCTTGAGGTCAAGGACCCGAAGAGTCACCCAGGACTTGTGTTCACAGCCTGCTGGCACAAACCCAGGAACAAATATGGCCCTCGCCAGGGAGCCCCACAGACACCAGGCTGAAACTTGAGGGTTGGGATAGGGGGCGGGTGGGAAGACGTTTCTGTCCCGGAGAGGAGAGGAATGGCTGCTGGAGGACGTATAGCAATCTGGGTCACAGATGTGAAGGTGTTTTTGATGCTCCACAGAACAAACAAAGCCGTAGATTACACTCCCAGATGGCTTCCTTATTTTTAGTTTGGTAAGAAATATCTGGAATCTATTCTGTCATGACCATGGTCTGAGTAACTTTAATAAAGGGCAATCTCAGGCCCTTCGAGGAAGGTTATCTTTGTGAGCATGTTATTGCCTGGCACAAGCAAGGGAATCATTGAAGACTGTGTGTGTGTGTACAACTTGTGTGTTTTTCCTCTGGCGCACATACAGTTAAATTCCCCCAATCCAAAAAAACAATCTCCCACTTCCAGGGGGAAATAATTAAGCTACAAATTACAGCGGAACTCTCTGCTGCAGGGAGCCTCTCATACACTGCTACAAAATTGCTTTGTTCAAGTGGGGCCACCGAGCTGTGGGTGGTTGGCTCATCCACATTCCTCCTTGCAGGACCAAGATAGAAACCTTTTAAAGTCTCTGACCCGGGGAACGAACATCTGGATTAGCGTCCTGGGACTGCCGTGACAAATTAGCACAACTTCGTGGCGGAAAACAATAGCAATTTATTCTCTCGCAGTTCTGGAGGCCAGAATTCCAAAATCAGGCCATCCGCAAGGTTTCTTCCAGGCTGTCAGGCTCTCGCTGCTTCTGATGCCAGCCCTTGATTTGTAGATGCATCATGGTGCAGTCTGCCCCTGTCTGCAGGGAGCCTCTAACCCCGTGTCTCTGTCTCAAATCTCCCTCTTCTTGTAAGGAGATCAGTCACTGGGTTCGGAGACAGGGCCCAGCCTAGATTCTGGATGATTTCATCTCAAGAGCCTCAACTTAATTATATCTGCAAACAGCCTGCTTCCAAATAAGGTCACGTTCACAGGTACCAGGAGTTAGGATTGGGGCATATCTTTTTGAGCGACACGGTTTAATGCACTAGGTGCATTAAGAGAGGAGTTTAAATCCATTACTGCCAAGCACCAAACCCCCTTGTTTTGTTGACTGCAAAGACTGACCACATAGAGCCTTAGAAATGCAACAGGCACGTTTTTCACATTTGGAGAATCAGATTTGCCCAAAAGTGAGCTGGCTCGTCCCGTAGAGATGGGTAGTAGTAGATTGTCTCGGGGCATGCCCAGGTTCACTGGCAACCTCATCTGCACAGCTGCCTGTGAATGAGCTGGCTTACTCGTTGTCAGCAATGCTTCCTTTGCGTGTACTCTTGTTTCTTAGGCTCTGTAATTAGTTGGTGGGTACAGCTCCTATCATTCATCTCCCAGGGCTTGATAAGTGTTATTTTACTTCTTGATGGGCACCTCCTGGCATATTTTCCACTTTGTACCTTTGTTGTTTGTTGTGGTTTCCGTGAGCCCCATAAAAAAACAAGATAAAAAAGGCAAGTGATAACAGGGCAGGAGAAGTCAGAACTGTAATTTAGTCGTGGAAGGTTCAGTTGGATGTGTTTTTTCCTTGGCCCTCCTGCCATCACCGCTTCACTGCTCAGAGCCAGGCCCTGTCCCACTTCATGCCCAGTGACATTGAGCCTGCCCCCACATGTTCCCATCCTTTATGGGCAGAATCAGTGTCTTCCTAGGTGCCTGATGGAAAGAGATTGCCCTTTCTGTCAGACGTTCAGGACCTTTGTAGGAAATTGAAGAAATATTGAAGAATTCCTTTTTTTTTTTTTTTTTTAAATTACAAGGGATGGTGTAGTTTAGCTGCTGTAGGATGAGCAAAAGTCACTGGGTTTGAACCTGAAGCAGGGATGGGGTTTGAAGGGTGGACCTTAGCGATTCTGGTTCTGAATCTGGCTCTTGGGCTACCATCTAGAGGCCCCCTTCCTGCTTTGGGATTCTTGAGCACCAACTAGAGACGGTCTCCAGAAGGTGTTTTCTGTGAAAGCCAGGGCCAGCTGCTTGTGTGGCTCTGCTGTGTGTCCTCCAAAGGCTTTTGGACCTTTCCTGAGCTCATTCTCTCTCCGAGGACAAGGAACGAGAGAACACCACTGTCCCACAGGCCTCTTGTGACTTGTTTTTTTGTTTTTTTTTTTCATTTAGGATAAGGAATGATGGTAGCCTTGAAAATGTCGTTTGTGTTTTCTTTGGTTGTTGAGAAGGAAAGACTTTTAGGTCCAGGCTGTTTTATATACAAGCATGCACACATTTAAGTAGAATCCCTTGTCGATCTTCTTAAAATGAACATAGTGAGTGCTCAAGACGCCTCTGAACAGGCTTGGGTAGTCCGAGTAGGAGGTCTGTCTATTCCTTTTTTTCCTTTTTTTAATTTTGGTAAAACATATGTAATACACATATATATATATTTGGTAAAATATAATACAGTTTACCATTTTTAGTGTACAGTTCTGTGGCATTAAGTACAATCACACTGTTGTATAACCGTCATGATCGTCTCCAGACATTTTTGTCTTCCCAAGCTGAAACTCTGTCCCCATTAAACACTAATGCCCCATCCCTCCACTCCTAGCCCCTGACAGCCACCCCTCTACTTTCTGTCTCTGAATTTAACTACTTTATGGACCTCATATCAGCAGAATCATATAAGACTGTCCTTTGGGGAGGACTTAGCATATCCTCCAAGTTCATCTGTGTCATAGCCTCTGTCCGAATTTCCTTTCTGAGGCTGTGTCCTATCCCATTGCGTGTGTAGACCACATTATCTCTTTCGTCCATCCCTGGATACTAGAGTTTCTACCTTCTTCCTTGTCTTCCTGAGGCTTTCCTTTCCATCCATTTCTACCTTCAGCTACCTGCTTCTCTTCTGTGACATCCACCAGAACCGAATCTTGCTGTCATGAACCCTCTCTGCAAACAAGATTTAACAGGGTTTGTTAAAAGGAAAAAAAAAAAAAAGAAGAACAGATATTAGTTCCAAATAAAAAAGCGGCTTCAGACAAGTTCTAGTGACATCTGTGAGGAAAAGAAGGTGGCTCAGGAGACAGCAAGGCTTCCTGGCAGGATAAAGCACTTCCTAAAGCTATATGCAAATCTCAGAGCACTAAATATTGTAAGAGTTACTTTCTAGAAGAAAACATGGGTTTTGAAGGCCACACACAGGATTTTGTTTTACCATGTGTTGCTTTTATGTATAAGAGAAAGGCAGTGGAACAAGATGCTTGCTGTAGCCGAAGTGGTCTTTTCTGTCCCTTCACTGGCTGGACCCGAATCCTGGATGAAACTCTGTCTGCCCACCCCACTGCTGAGTGAAGACATGGCTTGTGGAATTCATTTCAGTAGCATCTGCCCAGGACAAAGTGAAGCCGACTAGCACACTACTTAATTAGGGTTCTCTTCAGGCATGCCAGTAGCATCTGCTTCTCAAAAGATAAGTCTTAATTTTGAGTGTATGACTTGATTTAGCCAAATCCCCAGCCCACTTCAAAGTCCAAATTGATCTGTGTTCTCTGAGGAAGTAACTATCTGGGATCACCTTACAATGTAAAATTGGAAAAATAATGTAAAATAATTACAATTTTTATTTCAGTTTTAGGATTTTGTAAACCTTTAGGCACCAAGACCCATTATGTTGCCTATAATGGCATGCTAAGTCACTTTGGTGGAAGCATGGATATTGTTGGAAGAGGGTGGTAAAGCGTGACTTTTTGTCCGGGTTGACTCCTCTGGGAAGTCGTCACTGCCTCTCCCCCTAGATGTGGGCCTCTTTTCTCCTGTGCTCCTGAGGTTGTGAATAAGCTCATCAGGGTACTTATCACATCGTGGTCCTAGGATCATGTACACACAGGGTTTGCAAACTAGACCTTGTATTTATAGGGGGCACCAGATTCCACATTGTTTTATTCCAAGTACAGGGCCAGTGTATGGCAGTGGTGACAACCACCACTTACTAGATGCCTACTGCACTCTAGGCACAGTCCTAGGAAACTAACAGCCTGAGAAAGGCATGATTGTCACCATTTTACAGCTGAGGAACTGTGACCTGGGAGTTTAGATTTCCCCCTGCACACTCAACTCCTCAATGGGGACAAGAGGCATGTCGGGACTTCAAAGTTTAGTGCCTTTCCTATCAGAACATGACTTCCCTATTGGTGGGAAAACACCAAATGTCTCATGGAAGAATTAGTAAAAGCACAATGAGATAGCAATATGTCATTGCCTGTATGTATACATACACACATAAACATATCAGTACAGTCATCAATGTGAAAGATAAATGAACAGCGACTACATTCGGGTCTCCTCTTTCTATTACGCCCAGATTTTTCCAAGCATGTATTCACCTTAGTGGGGGTGGGGATGATGCTGCTGAATTGAATTGTTTACTACTTATTAATTTACTTATCAATTTATAATTCTCCATGGGAAGTGAAAGATTATTTCATAAAAGATAATTGAAATAAAGTCATCAGTAATTTGAGGTAATAATATACTTAGAGACTCATTTCATACCATGCATAAAAATAAACTTGAGGGTTTAAAGGGGTTAAATATAATAAATTTGTTTCCTTAAAATTGATACTGCCAGTGGGGCACCTGGGTGGCTCAGTTAGTTAAGCGTCAGACTTTTTTTTTTTTTTTAAAGATTTTATTTATTTATTTGACAGAGAGAGACAGTGAGAGCAGGAACACAAGCAGGGGGAGTGGTAGAGGGAGAAGCAGGCTTCCCGCGGAGTGGGGAGCCCGATGCGGGGCTCGATTCCAGGACCCTGGGATCATGACCTGAGCCGAAGGCAGACGCTTAACCGACTGAGCCACCCAGAAGCCCCTAAGCGTCAGACTCTTGATTTTGGCTCAGGTCATGTGGAGTCTGCTTAAGATTCTCTCTCTCCCTCTGCCCCTTCTCCTACCCCACTCGCTTGTGCATGTGCACTCTCTCTTAAAAAAATAACAAAAACCTCCCAATTATTTTACTAGCAAAAGATGGGTTTCTTCAGGAATAGGAGAGAATTGCAATTTGGGACAAACAAGGTTCCGCAAAACCATGGGCAAGTCCAGACAACAAAGGAGAGGTACACTCCTTTTATAGAGGAAAGGGAGAGGTTGGGAAGGCTGTTTTTTTAAAAGATTTTATTTATTTGTCAGAGAGAGAGAGAGAGAGAGAGAGCACAAGCAGGGGGAGCAGCAGGTAGAGGGAGAGGGAGAAGCAGGCTCCCCACTGAGCAGGGAGCCCGATGCGGGGCCCGATCCCAGAACCCTGAGATCATGATCAGAGCCAAAGGCAGATGCTTAACCGACTGAGCCACCCAGGCGTCCCTGGGAAGGCTTTTGTAAATGAAATGTCTATTGGAGTAAAGTGGGAGTAGGGAGTATGGTGGCTTCTCCCTGGCTGAGTTCTGAGTGTCTCTCATTGGCTGGGCTGTTGCCAGGGCAGGAGGAAAGCCTTTCCTCTCCCTGCCGGATAGTAAAGTGGTAGCCACCTGCAAGGTCCACCTCTTCCTTTTGGGTCTGCAGTTGATGAGGAGTGGTGGAGCCTGAGAGCTCCCCCTGCTGAACTTCCCAACTCCCATTTTAGTGAGGCTTCTTTTTATCAATCTTAACAAAGTTAAACCAAAACAACAACAACCAGGAGATAATAGAATTAAAGAAGTCTAGTAAAGAGCTCATACAAATTTATAAGGTCTCCAGTAGATAAAGTGGCAAAATAATTCAAAAAGAGAGCTCACAATAGAGGGAATATAGTTAACAAATAGAAATTATTCTGAAGCTCTGGCAAAAATATTAAAATTAGAAAAATGAAGTATCACTTCTCACACATTTAATTAGCAAAAAAAATTTTTTTAAACACCTACTATCCATGGCTGGTAGAGAGTATATCACATATTTTTCTGTGTGTCAGTTTGCATTATAAATTGGTACTACCCTTGGAAAAGTGTCTAGCAATATATATATCAAGAGCTTTAAAATATTTGTGGCTATTCTAGTAATCTCATCTAAGAAAAGAATACAAAAATATAAAAAGTTATATACATGAATATGTCTGTTGTGATATTAGCTTTCAATAATGAAGTAATAATGATGCAGAATATGACTCACTTACCCATTCATTTGAAAATTATTCTAAAGTCATGGCAACATGACTAAATTTACCTAATATTAAATGAAAAAGTAAGATTTTAAAGTTATAGTTACTCTAAGTATACCTTTACAAAAAGAAACTTGTTTACAGTTACCAAAAGGAAGTATACTAAAATGATCCAGTGATTGATTTGTGGTGAGATTCTGGAAAATTTTTTGTTTTCTTGTTTTGTGATGCAGTTACTTTTAAAATTTAAAACATTTTTATAAATAGACTTTATTTTTAAGAGTTCTGTTCCCTAGGGGCACCTGGGTGGCTCAGTTGGTTAAGTATCTGCCTTTGGCTCAGGTCATGATCCCAGGAGCCCCGCATCGGGCTCCTGGCACAGCGGGGAGCCTGCTTCTCCCTCTCCCTCTACTGTTCCCCCTGCTTGTGTTCTCTCAACTCTCTGTCAAATAAATGAATAAAGTCTTTAAAATAAAAAAAAGTTCTGTTCCTAGAGTATTTACTGATTTTATGCTTACTATTTCAATCAATAAAACCCAAACGATGCAGGCTTACTTGACTGGCTTTCAAATTGAAATATTAATTAGGCAGTATTATCTTAATGAGAAAAATGTGCTTAAGACACCATGGATTAATTGTACTTTTGCCAAACTACTCTAGGATTAAATGATTTTCTTTTCTAATTTGCATAGTTTTTTGGAAAAAATCAGATCTATAATCAGTGAAGCAGAGACTTTATGGCAAGCAAGCTTGAATTATGTTTTAAAAACTTATCCTTTTGAAGGGGAACCCTCCTACACTGTTGGTGGGAATGCAAGCTGGTGCAACCCCTCTGGAAAACAGTATGGAGGTTTCTCAAACAGTTGAAAATAGAGCTACCCTATGATCCAGCAATTGCACTACTGGGTATTTACCCCAAAGATACAAATGTAGGGATCCGAAGGGGTACGTGCACCCCAACGTTTATAGCAGCAATGTCCACAATAGCCAAACTGTGGAAAGAGCCAAGATGTCCATCGACAGATGAATGGATAAAGAAGAAGTGGTATATATACACAATGGAATATTATGCAGCCATCAAAAGGAATGAGATCTTGCCATTTGCAACGACGTGGATGGAACTGGAGGGTGTTATGCTGAGTGAAATAAGTCAATCAGAGAAAGGCATGTATCATATGACCTCACTGATATGAGGAATTCTTAATCTCAGGAAACAAACTGAGGGTTGCTGGAGTGGTGGGGGGGTGGGAGGGATGGGGTGGCTGGGTGATAGACATTGGGGAGGGTATGTGCTATGGTGAGTGCTGTGAATTGTGCAAGACTGTTGTATCACAGATCTGTAATTCTGAAACAAATAATACAACATATGTTAAGAAAAAAGAAAAAGAAGAAGATAGCAGGAGGGGAAGAATGAAGGGGAGTAAGTCGGAGGGGGAGACGAACCATGAGAGACGATGGACTCTGAAAAACAAACTGAGGGTTCTAGAGGGGAGGAGGGTAGGGGGATGGGTTAGCCTGGTGATGGGTATTAAAGAGGGCACATTCTGCGTGGAGCACTGGGTGTTATGCACAAACAATGAATCATGGAACACTACATCAAAAACTAATGATGCAATATATAGTGATTAACATAACAATAAAAAATTTTGAAAAACTTATCCTTTTGGGGGATGAAGGCATGGATTGCTTCTGCCAACCCCTTTGTGAAAAATACATAAAAATCTGAATCTTGCATAAAGATAAACACAGCTTGATTTAAAATTTTAGGGTAATTGTTGAGGTCTAGTTTAGAAAACACCATGTCATTTTCTCCTCTTATATGTGTTGGTATTGATCCCAAGGAACATATATCAAGCTGTAAAAGTTAATTTTTCTTATAGCAACATCTGGTTCCTTAGCCAACTCACGGTACTTACTAAGTGGATGTGCACAAAGCTTTAGTTGCTAATTCTAGTCTGCCTCCAGCTAGCTGCTCGCTCATAGCCCGGTTTTCCTGTGTACATGAAGTCTGATCTTAAAGTACAGGGGCTGTTTGGGATGCCCATAGGATCAACCGGGTCTCACTTTTCTGGATTTATATTTAATTCAGTGGACATTGTTATTTTGGTTGTACATACACACCAGTTAAAAGAAATTAAAGGTGATATTTTTAAATGAAAAGATTCCTTATCAATTTGAGTAGCAACATGGTCCCTGAAGTCCCTTCCATTTTTAGGATTTGGGTGATCTCAGAGCGAGAATGCAGCATGCAGAAGTTCCTTGCTAAGGCTTTTTGTATTCTAGTTGGAAGGCTGAAAAATTGGTTTTTGAATGCAACTACCTATAAAGATCTGCATGGTTTGTTCTGGACAAGACACTGTCAGAAATTTGGATTAATTCGAAAGCTAAGATGGTCCTAGGGAACTATCTTACAGATAAAATTGTCAGAGACAAAAATGTTGACCAACTGCAAACCCTCTGCATGGGCAATAGGATGGAGTTTTGGTGGTGTCTACTGTTGTGTCCACATGTTGGCCCTGGTTCCTATCAGCTGATCTCAGAATGTACTGAACCAGTTGGTTTAATTTTGAAGTTTGGGTGCTGTGTAGTATTTCCCGCACACCTGAATTTTCACTTTGGTGGTGGTAGACTTCACTCTAGTTCCAAGCAAGTAGTTAGAATGATCTGCATTTTGTAGTTCTAAATTCTGGAACACTGAGGGTGTCTCCATGGCCTGCAGTAAAGATTATTCTTTCTTGAGGTTCCGAGTCCACGTTCAAATTGGAATAAGGACTCATCAGCTTCTTCATCTCGGGCTCAAGGCACGATGAAGTTTATATACTGCACATAAAATATATTTTTATTGTTTCATAAACTTGACCTATGGCATTTGTTGGTTTGTACATCTTAAGCTGATAGACTTTTTGTTGCTGGAGAGAAATTCAGGGGCTCCCCAGGGCATTGGTTTCCAAACTGAATCTTTAGGAGAAACAAAAACAATTCTCCGGTCCCATTATAGACCTGACCCATCAGAAGGAAGCCCATGGAGTGTGGTCCAGGAATCTGTGTCCTTGAAAGCTCTGCAGGAGGGTTGGAAGGAGGAGGAAAGAGTGGAGGGGTATTCTCCGGGGTATGGAACAGGCCAATAGATCATTGCTTAAGCTGGAAATGGGTACTCAGGATTAAATGTTCTCTCTATTCTTTGCATGCATTTGAAAGTTTCCATCATGAAAAGACTTAAAAAAAAAAAAAAAGGTTCCCAGGTGATCCTGATAATCAGCCAGGCTTGGGAGGCACAATCCACTCCTCCTACCTAAGGGAAGAGAAGCTGCAGGGGCCATCCAGTTCATTTGTGGGATCTAGAACTCCTGTTTCTGGCTCACAGGTCTGGGCTTTCAACTCCACATTGCCTTTGTAAACTAATTGTTTGGTCTTCTCAGAATTTAAAAAAGCATTAAGAAACCTAATATGTATGACTCAACTTCTGGTTTTTTTTGTTGTTTTTTTTTTTTTAAACAAACACAAGGGAGGGGCGCCTGGGTAGCTCAGTCAGTTATACGTCTAACTCTTGGTTTCGGCTCAGGTCATGATCTCAGGGCTGTGAGCATGGAGCCTGCTTAAGACTCTCTCTCCCCCTCTCCTTCTCCCCCTCCCCAACCCCCTGCTTGCTCACACGCTCTCTAAAAGCAAAATTCCCGTGTTTTATTTATTTTTATTGTAAGATTTCTTTCTTCCGTCACAAATTTTTCTCTTTAGGATGCACTTAAAATCATTTGTTGGATTGCAAGAGAATCGCTGGCTTTTCAAATACAGACTGCGGTGCTTCCCCTTTGCCACTAAGTCCTGTGCTCAACTGCATAAGTCCAATGATACAGGAACGAGGGGCTGATGAGGGAAAAGGGGCTGCACAGTGCAGTGGTGTCAGGTGAACAGCACAGCCAGATGCAGAGCGGAAATGGGAGAGACCAGCCAGAGACTAGAAAGTGAGAGGAGCAGGACTAGACTTTGCCTGTGGCCAGTCATGCGTGGGAGCCTCCAGTTTGGCCAACAAAACCATTAACGTGTCTGTCATCTAGAAACATGTTATCCATTTCCTCAAGCAGCTGGACGTCCAGCTCCACTCAAAATGTGTCACACTGTCTGAATGATTGGACCAGAACCCCAAGAGATGCAGGGCAGGGCTGAGAAAGAGGAGAAGGAAGGAGAGTGGGGAACCACACATAATTGAGTTGAAAGGAATTCTCAGAGGGGCCACCTTGATTTCTGTTTTGCTTTGGCAAGGGTTGGTTTTTTTTTTTTTTAATTGTGAATGAAAGTATTGCTTTACATTCTTGTTACAAATGTTTATTTAAAAAATACAGTTGTCCATATTTTATGGATTTATGGAGATATTCACATAACATAAATTTCACCCACTGAAAATATACAGTTTAGTGATTTTTTAGTATATTCACAGAGTTGTGCAAACAAACCCTGTGGGCTCAAGAGAAAATTTTGTCCTCCCTTAACTACCTAGAAGCATTGAAATTGGGGGTCTTTCCCAGAATAAGGGTTATTAGCAGAGATATATTTTATGCAAGTGACCGATCTGTATGGCAGGGCAAACATCTAATTGCCAAAATGTGCTCTTTTTATCACCCTGTGAAGTGCATTCCTCTCCTCAGAAATCCCAGACCCCTACCCCGTTCTCCTTGACTTAGAGACCTCATTTGCCTATGTCTGGAATGTCCATGTCTGTGTGGATTCCTCAGTCATACACCTATTATGTTCTATCTCCTTCGGTTAATCTGTCTCATGTTCTCAGTCCAGCTAGAAGGACCCTTGAAGGGGACAGAAATTCTTGCTCCCCAACAGTGACCAAATAGTATTCCATTGTGTGGCATACCACATTTTGTTTATCCATTCATCAGTTGATGGACATCGGGGTTGTGTCCACTTTTTATTCTTAGGGAGGGGCAGAAGGAGAGAGAGAATATTAAGCAGGCTCCACACCCAGCGCAGAGCCGGATGCAGGGCTTAATCTCACAACCCTGAGATCATGACCTGAGCCAAAATTAAGAGTCAGACGCTTAACCGACTGAGCCACCCAGATTTTCCAGTGTCCACTTTTCGTGACTAATACTGCTATGAACATAACCATACAGGTTTTGTGTGAACACACATTTTCAGTTTTCTGGAAGATACATGGGAAGGTAGATTGCTGGGTTGTATGGTAACTTTAGCATTTTGAGGTGCCCCCAAACTATTTTCTAAACCAGCTGCACCATTTTCCTATCCTACCTGCAGTGTATGAGGGCTCCAACCACTCCACATCCACGCCAACACTTACTGTTGCAGATCTTCTTGATTCTAGTTTTCCTGGCAGGTGTCAAGTGGCATTTCATTGTGGTTTTGATTTTCATTTCCCTAATGGCTAATGATGTTGAGCATCTTTTCATGTGTTCATTGGTCATTATATGTCTCTTGTAGAGAAATGTCTATTCAAATCCTTGGCCCATTTTATAATTGGGTTGTTTATCTTTTCATTGTTAAGATTATAAGAGTACTTGTTTTATTTTAAGCATGTCTCATTGTGAGTGGAAAAGCGAATGGAAAAATAAATATTTTAAACATCGAAGAGACATTGTAAGCAGCTTGACTGGCTTATGCTATAGTTCTGTGTCACCTACTTTTAGGGATCATTCTGGTTATTGGAGAAATCTGACCTTGATAATATAAATATATTAAATATAGCACACATATAGAATCATGAATCCTTTTATAGCCTGGTAGTCTAAGTGCTAGACCTACAGAGGGGAATACTAAGTTAGTGGACATAACGGTTTTCCATTGAGAGCATTTTAATATTTATGGATCTTTCATGTTATATAAATTCGAAACTCGTGTGCAATTGAGACCGTTTCCGTTGGAGGTTTTTTGTCTTTAGCTAAGTTGTATGGAAACTCAAGAGATAAGTATCTCATTTGTTGTATTGTGAATTTTTCCAGGAGAGGAAAACCTTTTTTTCTTGCAGGCAGTTGAAGGAAATTATCGTTTCTGTCTTTAAATTATCATAATTGGGTTTCTCCGTCACAGACTTGTAAAACTGTGGAGATGTATAAAGTCATGTTTATTCATTTGATATTCCAAACATAAGTATACTAAACTTGATTATGTTAATTTCAGAAGAATAGAACATTACGTTTAGAATTAGGCAAATATACACAAGTTGCAATTGTGTCCAAGGATTGCTTCCATTTCCATGATAAAGTCACATCTCATCCCCAGATCTAATTAGCAGCTGTTTATTGGTGTATCCGACACACAACAGCTGACTTCTCCCACCTCTGTAATGAGGACATCATCAGCAGGTGAGGTAGGGCACTGACCATTAGTTAGAGTTCTCAGCCAGAATCACAGAGCCTGCTGCAGGCTCCTAGGAGTTGAGTCAGGGACACCACAGCAGTGGTTGTGAGTAACAAAACGGGAGGTCAAATTGCACAGCAGCCTACAGAGTTATTTATCAGATACACGGAAATGGATCTCAGTATTAATAAATACCTTCATTGGTCAATGCTCTTTGATACTTCACATGTTTCCAGGCTCTATGAGTTTCTTAGGAATGCTGGAGCAAATTGCCACAGGACTGGTAGCTCAAAACAGCAGAAATGTCTTCTCTCACGGTCCCGAGGCTAGAAGTTCAGCACCAAGGAGCTAGCAGGGCCATGCTCCCTCTGAAGGCTCTAGAGAATCATCCTTCCTTGCTTTTTCCCTGGCGACTCTTGGCACTCCTTGACTTATGGCTGCATCATTGCAATCTCTCTGCTTTGTCTCCACGTGGCCTTTTTCTCTCTTGGGTCTCTGTGTGTTCTCTCCTCTTCTTCTTTTTTCTTTTTTTAAGATTTTATTTATTTTTGTGTGAGAGAGAGTGTAAGCACAAGGGGTGGGGGAGGGAGAGCAGAAGGAGAGGGAGAAACAGACTCCCCGCTGAGCAGGGAGCCAGACGTGGGGCTCAATCCCAGGACCTGACCTGAGCCAAAGGCAGACGCTTAACTGACTGAGCCACCCAGGAGCCCTCTCCTCTTCTTATAAGGACACCAGCCATTGGAGTTGGGGCCCTCCCTAATCCAGTAGGGCCTCATCTTAATTTAACTAACTGCCTATGTAAAGACCCTATTTCCAAATAAGGTCTCATTCTGAGGTCCCAGGTGGACAGGAATCTGGGAGGGGGTGGGGGTGTGTACATACTGTTCAACCCAGTTCACAAACCCAGCCGCTTCACTTTTTTATTAAAATGATTGTAGGTTTCCATGGATGTCACCTCCCAAACAAAATGAATCTAACTAAATCCATCTCAAAAATCTGGGAGGTGGGTGTTTGTATGTTTCAGAAAGGGCTTTTTAAAAGTCCAGATGGGAGCTGATGTTTTTGGAGTACCTACTGTGTGGTAGGCACCTTTGCACATACTACCTCTTTTAATTCTGTCAAGTTACGTTGTTCTTATGCTAGTTTGTCATGTAATTGCAATTTACTAAATTTGTTGGTAAGTTCTTTAGAATGTTACCATTTCCTACCTGTTTGCCTCTATTTATGTCTGTCTCATGCCAAATATGTGACTCTTAGCCACTTCAGAGCTGATTTGGAACAGATTCTTTAAGCTACGTGGGCCTCAGTTTCCATTTCTGTGAAAGTGGGGGGACTGTTTATAGTTACCTTATACAACATCGTGGCTAAGAAATACCATGTTTGTCAAATACATAGAATGGCACAAATGTCAATTCCTATAACTGTTTCCTGGCTCTTTTAGATGAGTGTGCATGTTCTTTTTGTCATTACGGCCAGAGAGGGTTTGGGGATAGATGTATTGCAGACATCCCGATTTTGCATCAAGACCTTGTTATTACTCATTGGCCTATCAGTTAAGAATTACATGCATCCGTATACAATAGAAAAATTCCAAATGGTAGCAGATGAACTAAGAGCATTCTCTTCTCTCTCATGTGAGAGGAGCGTGGAGGGGAGTAGGCCAGGATTTATGGAGCAGCTCTACAGTTGTCTGGAACAAGGTTCTGTCTCTGCCACACTGTCTGAGCTCGTGGCTCCTGGGCACAGCCAAAAAGGGCTGCTGAAGCTCCAGCCCTCAGGTTTGGGGTGCAGGTCACCATATGGCAAAAAAGGGTACCTCTCCCAGCTGAATGACCCTCTTTTAAGCAGCTTTTCAGGAAGTCCTTACACTTACTTTTTTTTTTTTTTTAAGATTTATTTATTTATTTTAGAGAGCAAGCAAGGAAAGGCGCAGAGGTAAAGAGACATTCCTGAAGCAGACTCCCTGCTGAGCACGTAACCCGATGTAGGACTTGATCCCAGGACCCCGAGATCATGACCTGAGCTGAAATCAGGAGTCGGTCATTCAGCCAGCTGAGCCACCCAGGCACCCCTGTCCTTCCTTACGCTTATATCTCATTTGTTACATGGCCACACTACGCTGCTAGAGAAATGTTTTCTTCCACTACAAATCTCAGTGTGCCCAGCCAAAATGGAGATTCTGTTACTAAAGAGAGAGAGTAGATGGGGTAGGTAACCAGCATTCCCTACTGTAATGGTATTATATTCTGTAAAGCTCTGAAGATAGCACTTGGGGGATGAAAGGTCTGATCTGGAAAGTGAACCATAGACGAGCCCTGTTTCTGGGCTAAAAACACCCTGATTTAGAACAACAGCCCTTCCCTCAGGCCATGCTGGCTTCCCCCCATGTGATGGGACAGGAGGCGGAGCTCCAGGGTCCCTGTGAAGGGCATTAGAACATGCAACGTTTTACTTCTAGATCCAGACCTAAGAAAAATTGCTCCATGCTTTGGTCAGCCATTTTGCTGAGCGAGGTTTTAGGCAGCAGGACATTCATCACTGTTCTGAATCCTGGCTTCAGAAGGCAAGAAAAATAGACTCGTCTCTTTGTAATTCACAGCCCTTCCTGAGGGTCCAGTCCACAAGTCTGGGATCGAGCAAATCATTAGTTGCTAATTGTCCATGAATTTTAGTTCTGGGAAGAATGAAATAAAAATTAAAATTAGGTAGAAATCCACACATTCGGTAGAATTTAGCACATTTAAGTGGCTGTATGGGCCCTTCTCTCCCCATCCTCACCCCCAGTAATGATGATAGAAAGAACATTGCACATTCAACCATAAGACACGGATTCTAATTCTGCCCCAGTGCCAGATAGCCGAATACCTTTCAGCACATGTGTGCTTGCTGACATGTAAAATGAGGGAGGTGTGGTGATGAAGAGCCTTTGCAGCGTTAAGAATGACTTGCTCGTTTATTCAGTTCATTTCTTGAATGTCTTCTCCGGCACTGTGCTGGGCACTGGGGCTACAAAGTGAAAACTTGCACAATGGCTGGTTCCATCCACCTCTGTGATTTATGCAGAGGTGCTGGGAGCTGCATGCCCAGGCACCTCTGTCCCCAGCTACGAGAGCCCACCCCCAGGATGGTGCACACGACTGGGTGGAGTCTGGCCATGATTTGCTCTGAGCCATCATCACACACTTAATTAGTTGTAATTGAGGGAAGTGCCATAGGCTTCTACTCCAGAGGGATCCAACTGGAAGAACAAGAGCAGAATGGCTAGAAGGTGAGGCAGAAGAGGGGGCCGGGCACTGACAAGAAGTTCTCACAGGGCTATAGGAAGCTATCGGAGGGTGAAAGGGTGGGGCCGTGGTCATCTGCTGGAGGGGAGCAGGGGTTCTAGATTTCCCGTGGCTTGGCAGGGGAGGCGGGGGAGGTTGAGTAAGGCAAGGACGCAGGCCTGTAGAGCTCACAATATTAAAAAAAAAAAGAGAGATCGTTCCTCATTTATAATTCTGATTAACACAGAACATTTATAAACTACAGCCTCTGGAAAAGTGACACAGAACGCAGTACAACATGTCATTCCCAGTCTCTTCCTAATGAAAAATGTGAAGAGCCTAAGATCAAAGGACACAGATGTTCAGGAGCTGTTTCATCTCAGGGCCTGATGGGGACAGCATGATGGACTGGGTTTTAAATGTGGAGTATCTGGTCTGTTTCATGTCTTTCAACCTAACTAGGTAGGGGCTGTTTCTCTGCATGTTTGTAATCTCGTTCTTGGACTTGCCCCCTCCTGGCTCATTGACTGGGCTGGAAGCCTAACTTTGTTCTTTAGGTGGCCCCCAGTCCATCTGCCACCAGATATCTCCTGTCGCCATCTGACTTGCACCAGCTCCATCAATATCAAAGGGGAGGATTTGAGATCAAAAGAGAGAACAAATTTGATGAACCAGGGGAAAGAAGCCAGGGTTTGTCCCTAATGGGCCTGTTCCATCCCTTTGGGTGAATTATGCATGAACTGGCAGGGAGCTGCCAACCTAGGCAGAGCTGCCTCCAGCCACCAAAACCCAAATCCAAATAGGGAAGAAACCACCGGGCGGCTTCCCAACCGTGGCCACAGATGGGCACCGTGTTTCCCCTCCCATCTTTAAAAACCATGTTGAAATTGGGTCATTCAACCATCTGATGACCACCAGGTCTGCCTTTGTCAAGTTCTTGTAAAGAACATAGAGGACTTTTGGAAATAAGGCACTTTTATGACTGTTTGGTAGAGTGGGAACAATGAGAGATACACTGACATTATTTTGAACCGATATTGAGATTTTTATCAGGCTAAGAGGCTAATGTCTTAAGGCCTTGCTCATGCCAGAAACCTATTGTGTCCTGAATGTTCAGTTGGCCCCACATGGTCACCTTCGAGTAGGGTCAGAAGAAATGCTACATTAAGTTTCAGGTCAAAGGTGACTTTATTCTTTCAGTGCACTATTGAACGAGTCTGGTCTGGAGATGTTGGGATTGCCTCCATTAAGCTTAGCTGTTCGTCCCTTCATTCTTGCATACGTTCTCATTCGTTATTTCCTCCCTAGGTGTGCATGTATAATCTTTCTTGTTCACCTGCCCTCTATAGATGCACATTGCAAGTATTTTTGGACCTATTAGGACTTTTTTTTTTTTTTAACCATGATAAAAACTTTCACTCCACGTACAGTTTTGAGAACATTCTGGGCATTAAACAGCTCTGTGGTTGTCAAAAATAAGTAGCGCACATCAAGTAACAAGGGATTACAGAATTTGAGACTTTACTCATACATTTTAATAAGAGTCTGACTCAGGCATTTCATATTCTGGGAAATGTACTACATGTGTACTCCATGTTGGCCGTTCTGCAGGGACATAGGCAAGGCCAGGGGCATAGACCTTTGCTGATTTTCTAAAGAGTTTTAACTAGAGTGTGTGTCCCACTTCCTCCCACATGAATTTTTCCTCCCTCTTTCCCTCCCTCCCTGCATCCATTCATATACTCATCCATCCATTGATCATCTGAGTTCTCTTTTATTAATTTCTAGCATCTTTAGACTCTCCCCGGCAAGTAGGTAAGGAGGGAGAGCGGGGAGCCCATAGGAGTGAAATTGATCCCACCGAGCATAATTAGCCCCAAATATTACACACCCTCCCCTCAAGAGCTGAGTAAGTTGCAGCTTATAGACTGAAAAGATCTTACAGCCTTGGCAGTTTTGCATGGTATTCTAAGGCAGTTGAAGGACCAAAGGTCGGGAAATAACTTTGCACGATGGCAAGGGAGTGATCCTTCACTGACATGGCTGCGACCAAGTCTGTCTCCTTAAATATTGGATTATGGAAGTCAGAACTGGTTGCAAAAGGAAGCAAATTGGAGTCTCTTGTCTTTTACCCTCTTTCCTGTCATCTGTGTAAGCGATTCTAAATTAGTCTATGACTCTGGCAGGTGGCTATAGGTTTGAGGAAGCCCTAAAGCCAAATGTGTAGGCAAAAGCATTAAGAGCTTTTTAACAGTGGGAGTGATAGCTGGCTCCATCTAAGTAGGACTGTTGCATTTTTTGTTTTTTGGGTTTTTTTTTTACCCCCTGGGAGAAAGTGACAGTTGAATGCCTTGCACTTCCACATGGCCTATTTTCCCAGTGGGAAATTTTTAAGAATATCCATTAAGGCTGGTTTGTATATGCAACAGAAGGGCATAATACTGCCCCTCAAATGAGTATCATTATCTTCATCCATGAAATAAAAAAGGCTTTGAGGGGTGGCAAGGCTGTGCAGATTCCTCCAAGCCACGGGTTTTGGCAAAGCTCAACTGTGTTGAGATCCATCCTCTCTTCTCTCCCTGACTCAGTGTCTCAAGGCAAAACCTCATGAAGCAGATGTTTTAAGAAGTTTATTATAGTCCCTTTTCAACTTCTGAAAGGGAGGGAAGGAGAGAAGGAAAGCTGCCTGTAGAATATCCAGAAGCCTTTTTTTTTTTAACCCTTTCTTTGCTTTCTTAATGCCATCATGAGGTTATAAAGTAAAAAGGGGGCTAGATTGAGATGTGGGCAGTTGTTACTATGGAACAACTCAAAACATCTAAGAAAACAGGTGTTTTGGGGTAATTAAAAAAAAATTCAGGTCAGCCACACTGTCACATGTGCCCTTAAATGGCCACGGTGGGGTTGTTAAGAGCACAGATCCATCAACAGGGGTCCCATACAGAAGAGGTGGGGTGGCTTTCAAAGAACAGTGCTCCCTCAATGATCTCTGTCCCCCTGTCAAGTGAACAGCAACAGGAGAAAGAAGCAGAAGCCATCCTCTCGTCTCCTTTCTAGCTCTGTGAAAACTTGATGAAATGGGATAAAAGCCACAAAACCACTCAGCCACCCCCTGAGCAGCCTCATCAGCTCATGCCTGTTTTCCTGAAATTATGAAAACTCCAGCTCCCTTTTTAAAAAGTCGCCCAACACCTCCATTTCCAAAGAAGGAATAGGATCGCCTCTGGTCATAAAGGGCTATTCCATCTCCAGCTCTAAGGAGCTGGAAAAGGGGAAGCAACTGTAACCAGGAAAACCCAGCTTTCCTGGAAAGTGAGCAGCAAGCTTATGTTTGCATCTGATCGGCCAGAGCACGTGGCTACTTCTGTAGCCACATGAGAAGCTAGGAAGTGTATTTTGTCAGCTAGCCATGTCTTTCCAACAAAACCCAGAAATCTGTAAGGGGGAAAAAAAGAGGAGTGGATTTTGGTCAGGAATCTAGTAGTGTCCACTGCTGGGAGGAAATTCGTGTCCCAGTAAATGGAAGCTGAGTGATTCTAAGAAGTCGCAAGCACGTTTTCAACAGCACCCTGACATTGTGAGTGGCTCGTGTCCTGTCCTCACCATCAGCTGTCCATAGGAAGTGGAGACATTTACTGTACCTGGAAAGTCACCATTTCCCCTGAACCCCTCTCTCAATTATTCTCTGCATGTTTTATAAGGGGGCAATAGATCTATCTTGCCACTAACAAAATAGCCCAGAGGCTTGAAATCCATTTTATCATGGAGCATCTGAAAATAATTCTGCTTCTGAAGTTCCATGATGAAGTTGTCCTCTGGCAATGGAGGAGAAATAAATCTATATCCATTCATCAGCACAAGTTCACTTATACTCTTTCAAAGACTTAGTTCTGGCCTGTGCATCTGCTTCTAAGACCTATTAACCCCTGATAGTCTAACTAGAGAGGAGCCTCAAGTTCTATGGAGAAGACTCAGGTTGATCTTGATGTTTGTCAAGTAAGGACATCTGTTCCCAAATTTTTGGATGGAGCTGTCTTAGTCAGTGAAACGTTGGGGCACCAGGCTGCAGAGATCTGCAAGGGCCAACCCAAGAGAATGGCCGAGTGTTTGAGTTGCATGAAATGAGATGGCATTTTCTTGATGAAAATTTTACAGTTTGGGTGTGTCTGTATTTTTATTTTAAGTTCATCAAAATCATGATTCTACCCATTGAGGCATTCTATCCATTGAGGACCTCCTAGGTCCTATGAGCCCCATTTTTCTGTGATCCTTCATGCCTAAAGACCTACTTTGCAGGGCACCTGGGTGGCTGTTGATTAAGTGGCCGACTCTTGATTTCAGCTCAGGTCATGATCTCAGGGTCATGAGCTCAAGCTCTGTGATCAGCAGGGAGTCTACCTGAGATTCTCTCTCCTTCTCCCTCTGCCCCTCCCCCCAATAAAAAATAAATCCTTAAAAAAAAAAAGGACCTACTTTGCTCTGAATTTACTAATGTAAAGCCTGGTATAATCAATTAAATTTTACCACCTGTGACATACCACTTGTTATATCAAGCAAGAGGATCATTTGCTCCATTTATGAAATAGAAATCTCTTTACATCTTCATCAGAACCAGATTTCTTTATGGAATTCCATGGCTCTTAGGATGAGAGTTACGTGAAGACAACCTGAATGCTCCATTGATGAACAGGATGCACTTTTTAGAAGGACAGATACTGGTAGCTGACTTGGTACTTCATGTTGATGTATTTTCTTAGGAAATGTCACAGAAACTTCCGAGAATGGCAGGGGTTAAGAGCTAGTCTAGTACCTCCTCTAGCTGCATATAGGTTCCAGATGTGATCAGGAAAATCTCATTGGAGGAAGTGTATTCAGTTGTGTCAAAATAGCTCCCAACCCTCCCAAAATGTGTTTGCTGTGTTAAGCCTTAGCAAGGATTTGACAACTTAAGTTCAGAAAGTCCATGTTAAGGAAAGGGTCTTAAAAAGTACATGGAATAACAGTCATAATACATCTTCAGCCTGCAGACTTCTCATGGATCCTGAGTTCGTAGTTAATCACAGGTAGACAATGGCCATTTCCATCTGTAATCTGCAAAACCAGATTAGCAGTCACAGAGGAAAACCAATTACAAAGAGAGATGTTTATAACCAGAATTTTAGTTGTCATGATCTTCTGCAAGTAGAAGCTCCCGGGAGGTATGAGATACAGTTTCTGAACTCTTGAGTTTCTTGGCCACTGGGAGGGAATCCAGGATCCATTCCTTCCACAGAAGTTCATGAAGGGCCTACTTTATGCCAGGACCTGTTCTGGGTACTAGAGGTTTAGCCATGAACAAGGCAAACACAGGTCCCCTCTACTCAAGGGATTTACATTTTAAAGAAAAAGCAGAATTTAAACAAGTAAAAACAAAATAAGAAAAATAATTTCAGATTAAATGAAGAGAAGAAATAAATGAAGATAATTGAATACAGAGTATCTGGAGGGCTCCTTTAAAAAAAAAAATTAAATTCCAGTATAGCTAACATACAGTTTTATAGGGTTTCCGGTGTATAGTGTAGTGATTCAGCAATTCTATGCATTACTCAGTGCTCACCATAACTGTGTGGAGGACTCCTTTGGATAGAGAATCAAGGAAAACCTCTCTGGGCAGGAGGACGGGGAAAGCTGAGCTGAGCCCTGAATGAGAAGGAAGAGTCCATGTGAAGAGCTGGGGTGCCTGGCTCCAGGCACAGGGATAGCAAGTGCAAAGGCCCTGAAGTGAGGACGAATAAAGGATGTATGCAGAGAGCAGATAAATAAGAAACATCCTTTATAAACTTTTAGAAAATGGTAGTTAGGGTGGGAGCTGACTCTGAAACAAAAGAAGGAAACCTTAGCAGAGGCAATCAGAGGAGGCCTCAGGGAGGAGGCAGCCTACAAATGGCCTTGAGGCATGTGTAGAAGCCATGCTGAGAAGAGGCAGGGGCAAGGAAAGAGAGGGCTTTCCCCAGTAGGGGAGGGAGCCATGGGAGCAGACACCAAGGCTAGCTTGTTGGGTGGGCAGCTGACAGGGAGTCTTGTGGGGAGAAAGGAGGCTGGACAACTGGATTTTGGCAAGGCAGTGGGGAGCCACTGGAGGTTTTTGAGCCAGGAAACGGTGTGTGCCAGGCAGCAAATGGTGTAAAGGAATGTAGTCAGGCTGGACTCATGGAGTGCGGCCCGAAGCCATCAGGAGACTGGATATGAGTCCAGTCATGGACTGGACTTATAAGTCCAGACTTATGGCTCTAAGGCCTGGCTCAGGACAGCAAAGCGGGGTTCGCATGAAAGGCCGGGTTAGGAGAGCTGCCCAGCCACTGATTAATAGTCCAGGCTGTCCCATTATCTGCAGAGAATCGGCACCTCCCTCCCAGTGTGTGTCTGCCATCATGGGACTTCTAACAAGGAGGAGGAAGAAAGGAGCATAGACTTGAGCAAACAGGGTGTCTCTGGAAGGGGGTTCTAAATCTGTATTGTCCAGCACCATAACCACTAGCCACCTGTGGCTATTTAAATTGAAATGAATTACAGGTAAATGAGAATTTAAAAATCCAGCTCCTCAGTAGAAGCCCCCACATTTCAAGAGCTCAGCATGGAGCTGGTGGTGACTGTTTCAGACAGGGCAGGTGTAAGGTGTCCCCACCCCAGCAGAAGGTTCTGTTGGACAGTGCCGAGCTGGACCCCCTCGTTCGCCCAATGAACCAATCCTTCATCTCTCTGTAGATTATGAGAAAGTCTCCATGGTTTTTTATGTCACAGACTGCCCTCCCTGTTGAAATTTCTGTTTGTGCAGAACATATCCACTTACACATACCAGTTAGAGTCTTTGTGAAATTACATCAGTGTGGCTGTCAAATGCTGTAGGCTTGATTCAGAAGAATAGAAAAATCACTGTCTAGAAAGAACAGAATGTTTGCTTGTGATCATAGAGGCGGAATACAATTTCAGCCTGACTTCACTTCTTCAGAGGAGATGGTTGTGTAAAGGAGAGGGCCCCATGCGCTCACGCACTCTGAAACACTCATCGGGACTGCAGTGAATGCAAGAGTCCTCTCTGCTCCAGGGTGACAGTCTTTAAAATTCTTGACTTGCATCCCTTGATGTCATTCTATTCCCCTCTAGTGGAATTAAAGGGTATCTGGCTTTCTCCTCCAGCCTGGACATGTATGCAGTCATAGACATGGGAATCTAAAGATATTAGAATGAAACTACTATTAACATTTGCTTATATTTCATGATAGATTAGCTGATACTTTACATTTTGTTGGGTTTTTTCCTGTCCTCCGGGGGGAAAACAGTGTTCTGCTTTATGTCCATTTGAGCTACTTGGAAAACATAAGTTTGGGCGTCTGCACTATGTATCAAATTCATTTCAATGCCAAAAGGAGCCTTCATGCCCAGTCGACGACTGGGTCTGCCTTCGGTTCAACATCTAGGACAGGGTTGGACCCATCAATTGAGTCAAAGGCCTGGGTTGAAATCTTGATTTTACTGCTCATCACTAGCCGTGGATCTTGCTTAAATCCTGAGCTTCAGTTTCTTCATCTTTAAAACGGGAACTGTCCTTCTTGGAACCCTGCATGGCCCTGTCACAAGGTGAAAGGAAATAATGCAAATCCTTTGAGATCTAAGGTGGTCTGACCTCATTGGCCCACCGCAGCGTCCTCTTAGAAAGAATGGATGAACAGATACACCGGATATATGTTTCTAAGCCGTCTATACAGGTGGAGCAATGGGGGTCTAGGGCTGCCTTCAGACTGGTTAGAGTGGACCACCGGTTGCCGTTGGGTTTTGTTATGTTTCCCCTTTTCCTATAAACATTGATTTTTTCCCCCCTCAGGTTAAGCCAGTTAATAAGGAGGAAAAAAAGATCTTTTTTTTTTTTTTTTTTTTTTTTAGAATGCTAGCTATCATGATATTTCTGTCTCTTCAAATAAAAAGAACATCAGTCAGAGGTGTTTGTGTAAAGACATTTACATGCCACACCCCTCCCCCTCCCTCTCCCCCTCCTCCTCCTTCCAGACACCTTCTCCTAGCCTTCCTCTGCAGGAGGGGAGAAGCAAGCACCCAGGCGAACCACTTGTGGGGCAAACAGCACTGGATTTCTGCCTTAATTGTAACACAGCCCTTTGGGAGGAGCAACATTAGCAACGTTCTCAGTGGTATTTTTGCTTGGTGTTTGTTTTACGTAACAAAAACCAGAAGAACACAATTCAGATGTGCGTAGTAGGTTTCTGCCATCCCAAGGGCAGACTTCAGATTTTTCTAAGAGCTGCGCCCATAGCACCAGCGGTCAAAGACGTAGGATCCGAAGTCTCTGATGCCGTCCTAGGGGATGTGTGAGCAAGTGCTGTTGCCATTATTCTTCAGGCAGAGTTCTGGGAGGCATTCATTGCTTGGGATGCGTTTAAAGTCACAGTTGGAGGAAAGTGCATTAGTGTTACCTCCCATTGTTTAAAAAAAAAAAAAAAGGCGGAGGAAGAAAGGAATACATCTGTTTGAGACGTGCATGCCCTCGATCCACCAGCACACAGCCAGCCAGTGCAGAGATGCTTGGGTAGAAATGGGCTGAGTGCAGAGGCAGATGCTGAGGGACAACACAGCTGTCCCTGTGGGGCGCTTCTCTACGAGGGAGGGCTGAGACGGAAAGGTCTTACCCAGGCACAGCTGCAGACCAAAGCCAAACCCAGCGCATCCATACAAAGCTAAACACCAGAAATAGAGATTTTTTTTTTTTAATTTGTAAGATGTTCTGCTGCTTTATGGCTTTAGACCAGCCATCCTTCAGTGACAAATGGTTGGAGATTTACTATCCAAAAAAAAGAAAAACCAACCCCAAAAGGATTGAAGAACAAAAAGGTATGGGTACAAAGAACAGTAAATCTTTGAGAAGAGAGTAGCCTCAGAGAGGAAAACAAAATGTAGCCACCATTTTGTGGAGGCTCTCAGCCGTCAGGGAGCAACCAGGGAAAGCCTAACTCAAGGACAAATGCCTGCACCTGACAAAAATCAAGGAAAAACCACAGGTAATGTATTACTTTTTAGCCAAGATTTAAAACTAGTTACTGGTGAGCTTAGCCGAAAGGCTCAGCAACCATCCAGCACAACCCAAGTGGCTTTCATCAAAATCAGACCGTTGGCTTATAACAGATAGATAGCTTTTAAATTTAATATTTTATGTTCATCCCTTTGGCCCAAGATTTCTACTTTTTTTATCCTGAGGAACTAAGACGCTTGCGCAATGTCTGTTCACAGATACCTACGGCAGTGTCTAGTGTATAGTAAACAAATGTACAGGACTTGGGGACTGAGTAAATCAATTATGGCACCTCCATGTGATGAAATACATAGTAAAATGCGATACTGCTTTGTATTTAATGATATGAAAAGATGTTTAGGATAAGTTGTTTGAAAATAAAACCCCCTCTAGACAACCAGTCTATTTAGTATGATTCCCAAGAAAACACACACTCTAGTCTTTCTTGAATGAAATGTGTCAAAATATTAACATATATATACATAATTTCCTTTCTGTTTAACTATATTTCCTAGTTTTCTTATGAATATGATTTTATCTGCATAAATGAACGTGCGAATAAACAATGGAAAACTAGTGATTAAAATATTTTGCCATAAGCTGCACATTAAAAGAAAAAACACATTAGGTCATAACTGAAAAGATCATTGGCCCTCAGGTAGTAAATTTCTTTCTCTCTCTCTCTCTCTCTTTAAGAATGCTTGTGAAGGAAGGGAGGGCCAGAGGGGGAGGAGAGAGAGAATCTTAAGCAGGCTCCATGCCCAGCGCAGAGCCAGACATGGGGCTCAATCTCAGGATCATGACCCGAGCCAAAATCAGGAGTCAGATGCTTAATCAACTGGGCCATCCAGGAAGTAATATCTCTTAACAGAGATAGGAAGGCTTGCTATTTTGGGAAGCATTTATTAGGAGTACTGAGTGAGCCGGTGAAGGAATCTGATGTACCTAAAGAAAGAAAGAATCCTGCCCCCTCTGGACTTTACGGTCAGGAGCGAGAAAGGGATACACCTTCTGCCTGCTCTGTTGTGTTTAATCAGTTGAACAAATACCAGCTACTGGGGAATCTTCCAGCATTATAGGGTGCCGTGAAAATCTGCCTTCTTGCAAATAACATTATACTTCTTCAAGTCCGTGACAAAGAGAAGGGCAGCATCTCCCTACTATGAAATGCGAGGCTTCGGAATTCGTCCCACACGACCGACAACCCGATTCTGTCTTTACTAAATTAATCAGAGATGTTGGAATCTTGGAGACTCTTGAATAAATATGTTTCCATTTATCTCTGATTTGTTCTCAGATAGCCCTCTAAACTTGGCCACGAATTTCTTTAGGGAACAAATCACTTTGTTCAGGGCTGGCAAGGGTTCACCTAATTAAGATGCTTCTTATGTTCCTATTTTATTTTCCTTTCAAACTGTGGCATTGGAGGTAACCAGATCTTTATCACAAACATTATTTGGTGCTTTAAAAAAATGTTATAAAAATTTATCTAATAGAGAACAGATTATTGCTTGCCAGAGGTTAGGGATTGAGGGGGTGGGTAGCATGTGATGACTAGAAAGGGATTAGTACAAGAAGGCTTCTTTGCGGTCATGGAGCTTTTCTCATCATGACTGTAAATGTGATAAAATTTACGTGGGATTATACGTATCCACACAACGAGTACATGTAAAAACTGATGAAACCCACAGGATCTTGTACCAGTATCTGTTCCTGGATTTTGATCATCCACTCCGGCTTTGTAAGCTCTTATCACAGGGGCCGGGGGGAAGCTGGGTGAAGGGTATACGGGAACTCCACTATTTTTACAACTTGCGTTTAAAAGCGATTTCAAAATAAAAACTTAAAGCAGAAAAAACTATTTTTTTAAATGTGAGATTTTCCTGAACAGATCACCATTCAAAAGGTTACCATAATGGATAAAGAAGAGGTGGTCCATATATACAATGGAATATTACTCATCCATCAGAAAGGATGACTACCCACCATTTGCATCAACTTGGATAGGACTGGAGGAGATGTTGCTAAGTGAAATAAATCAAGCAGAGAAAGTCAATTATCATATGGTTTCACTTATTTGTGGAACATAAGGAACAGCATGGAGGACATTAGGAGAAGGAAGGGTAAAATGGGGGGGGGGAATCGGAGGGAGAGATGAACCATGAGAGACTATGGATTCCGAGAAACAAACTGAGGGTTCTAGAGGGGAGGGAGGTGGGAGAATGGGTTAGCCTGGTGATGGGTATTAAGGAGGGCACGTACTGCATGGAGTAGTGGGTGTTATACACAAACAGTGAATCATGGAACACTACATCAAAAACTGATGATGTACTGTATGGTGACTAACATGATAAAAAAAATAAAATAAAAATTTTAAAAAAAGGTTACCATAAAGCTAATTAAAGCAATCACCATGCCTAATGGAATGGGCAAAGAAACATGGTATTTGAATGATTTCCCTTAGAAGAGTCAGTATGACTACAAGAAAGGGAAAAATAATGGTTTATCCTGGAAACAAACGTGTCCACGAGTTCCTAAGTATGTGGTGTGGATAGAGAAACCGAGGAGCATCTGTGGAAGGTTGTATTGTCTCCTACTATTTGCTCCAGCACCTATAAAAGGGTGATAGTTGCCACAGTGCCATGTGGCTTGCAGCTCCCCGCTGGACAAGGAGCATTTCCCCCCATGGGGTCAGGTTTGCCCTTGTGCCTTGCTTTGACCGGTGGTGAGCAAGGGAGGGAGGGAGTAGCCACTTGCAAGAAGCATTAACAGATTTCATTGTTCAGGTCTACCTCTTGCTTTTCTTTCCCTGATAATGGTGTATCCCCGACAATGGATGTCCCTTCATCCCTTGGTCCTAGAATGAGCAGGCAGGTGCTCCCACTCGGCAGCCCTGTCTTATAACCTGAGAGAGAAATAAATGTATGTGGTGCTAAGCCACTAAAATGGGGGGGGTGTTCTTTGCTGCTTAGTTAATGTAACATCTAAAAGGTAGATGGCTTGATACCTCCAACTTAAAACTATATTTAGTTGACCTTAAAACCTACAAGCTTTCAAAATTTGAAGTTCTAATCCATTCTTTTGTCCTTCCTCAAATAATGTAAAAATGGCAGTAGACTTCGAGCTTTGTCTGGGTGTTTGTGGATTATGTTATTACTCAGAGTGTCTGCTGCCCCTTCCTGGGGAGGATTATATACTGCCCTGCTGATTCCCAACTTGGCCACATGTCTTGCTTTGGCAGATGAAATGTGAGCAGAAATGATGGCATCATTTCCAAGTTGGAGATTTAAGAGCCATTGAGCAGTACTGACATTTGTCCTTTACCATGAGACTGGCAATATCCCAGATGGGGGCTGCTGTCTCAGCTTGGGTCCCAGGGGAAAGAGTGAGAAATAAATGCTTGTTGTGTTGTGCCACTGAAAATTAGGAGTGATGTGTTAGAAAGTTCGTGATTTGTTAATGCAGTGTAACTCTGCCTCTCCCAAGGGAGACAGGACCTGAACCACACCTGGAGTCTCTGCCACTATGGATGTACCACATGGCACATCGTCAGGTGTCCAGTAAATAATTTTTTAGGTGAAATGAAGAAATTGATAGCAAAGTAGGAGATACCACCTATTTAAATGAATAATAGTTAGGCTTTGTGGTTTGAGTATTTGCACATTTTCAACATCTTATTTTAATACCAGACATTCATACTAAGCCATCAAAGATTCTTTTGGAATTGGAAAGCTGTAATTGACAGGACATGACTATATGTCAAGTTTTTGTCCTGAGGTGATAGCAACATATAACATTGATTGCGAGGAGGAAGATGATGGTTGTATTATAGCTTTCAATTAAGACTTCCATTATATTGATGGCTAGTGGTTCCGAATATCTGCATAGTGAGCTCATATAGACACCTTCCCAGCAGATTGCTGGAGAAGTTATAGACACGGTCCGTTTATCACCAAATAGAGCAATCGTGCCCCAATTTCTTCGACATGTGTAAGCTCTCCCTCTAATGGCATCTCATGGTCCAGTTGAAATATAACCAAATGTATTCAGCTGGGATTCAAGGTAATTTGGATTGCATAGATAATGTATGAATTCATTCTTTTTAACTTAACTCTTTTCAGATAAAGTCTCCTCTCACTGTCATTTCTGAATCTAGTCTGTCACTGCACTTCCCAGAGGCATTTTATTTATATATCTATCTAGAGAAAAGCTGTATTATTGTTCTATATCTGGGGGTTGTCTTTGATTCTGTCTTCTACGTAATTGTCATTTTTTATGTTCCATTCTGTGGCTTGCTCTTTTCACTAGACAATCTGTCTTGGCGATCTGTCCATGTTGTTACCGAAAGATCTAGCTCATTTGCTTTAACTGCTACCTAGTATTCCATAGTATAAATATATTATGGTTTATTTAGCCATTGTCTTGCAGGTAGAGATTTATGTGGACTCTTTTTTTAAAGAGTTTGCCACTTTGTATTTAATGATTACGGCATCTTGCACAACTGGGCGAAGGACCCATAGAAATCCTACTACTAGCAAAGCCTGGTTTGACGAGTTAGTTCAACTGTAAAGATGAATGTTATTCATCAGAATAAAGTAGTGTTACATTAAGATCAAAAATTAACTCACCAGAAACGGAAGTTCTTTGGTTCTTCCTTAGGACAGGCAACATTCAACAAGACCGGTATAATCAAAGGCATTCCCTACACCCAAATACAGTTGACCAGGCTTATCCCTACAGCCCAGGAAGGGATGTGGGAGCTTTGCTCAGTACATGGTGTCCAATGTAATGATTATGATGATATCCAAGTCACATAAAATCACCCTGCTCAGAGGATCTGGTTTGGTAATACTCTCTCATAAACGAATACTCTCAACATAAAAGAATTTAAATAAGAATTTTTTAAATTATTGGGGGGGGGGAAACTGCTTCCCAGGAAATTTAAGTTCTCAGAAATGATGCCAGATTCACCCTTGGAGCAATGTTTTTGGTGTTGCTCGTATAGTCAGCATGTGGGTGACATTTAGACCCAGGCTTGGCTTAAAGTATGATTCATGAGAACACATCAGATGGTGAAAGTGGAGAATTTTCTTCAGTATTTAGAAGGAGCAGCTTGAAGGAGCCACACTGCTTTCGGCGATTAAGGCAGCTACCCTGCAGGCTTCACTCGGTTAAAAACAGAGTCTTTTCCAGAAACTCTTAAAAGTCTGAACTCTGGCCCTCAATGACAGCCATTTGGTGCTCTGTGAGAAACCTGTGGGGCATTTCAGAAGCATTCAAATATGGGTGGAAAATTCAAGGCAGGCTGACCTCTAGCCAAAAGCCTGCCATTATTTTACTCATCAAATGAAAAGGGCATTTGACATGATGTCTGTTCAAATGTAAACATCAAAAGGCACCACTGACTGCCTGCCTCCAGGTGTGTGGGGAGCTTTAAACCCTCTGGAGATTTCACATTATGCATTGGTGGACGCCAACCTTGAAGGCCACCGTTTAAAGCTTACCTCAAGCACACCTTCCAGATGGTTATAGACAACAAGAAGGCATCTAGGACATTTAAGGCTTCATCAGTATTAAAATTTTGTGCAGCATAGACCCATGGGTTTATTTTTAGCACATTGCATAATGACGGTTGCTGTGATGATTTTGACAAAAGACTGACAAGTCCTGG
The DNA here is from genome assembly GCF_003265705.2 of Callorhinus ursinus. Taxonomy (NCBI): domain Eukaryota; kingdom Metazoa; phylum Chordata; class Mammalia; order Carnivora; family Otariidae; genus Callorhinus; species Callorhinus ursinus. Next base: position 6,540,895 of record NW_027397112.1, read on the forward strand.
TAGAAATGTAGATCAGTGTGTCCAAGGAAAGCTAATTAAGTTGCCGTATTATAAAACTAAGATATGAGAAACAGACCAGCAGATGCTTTCGGTAGAACTTGAAAGTTTCATTTGTTACTTTCCTCTAAGAGGTCTAGATTTAGATTTGTGGGTTAGACTTCATTTGTGCCTATGAAAATTGGTTGAGTCAGAAACTTCTTTTTCTCTCCCCAACCACATCTACGACAGAAACATCGGAGCTGAATGGCTCCCCCTTTCATTATAATATGTCAGGCTGTGACATGTGACAGTAGGTTTCATACTCCACTTAATGAGAGGCTGCCAGTGTCTAGGGAAGTAAAAAAAAAAAAAAAAAAAAAAGTCAGATTTACATGTATTGCATTACATGGGGAAGTGTTACTAACTTGGTAATAGTGAAGGCTTGGAGTATACCAGCCATTGGTTTGTGGCACTAAAGTGAGGCCAGATTACCATAACTAATATGTAGGATAACTTTATCTCGAATCCTCAGGTATAGTGGTAAAAATATGCTCTGTTGAAGACTCTACACATTCACTGAAGGTTCGCCGTGTGGGAGACAAATGGTTTTAGAGGAAAATAAGACAGATGCCTGTCTGGGGCATGCAGGTGGCTTTGCAGTCCTAGAGGACTTCAGTATGTTTCTTTTCCCGTTCTGCTCCAGTTTCCAGGAAGCTCGGAGAGAAGGTTACTACTAAAACTTCATTCTAGCCTTAGTTCTGGTCCAGCTGCAAATTCAGCAGGGAGCTTAGGACCATCCCTTCGACTCTGGTGCATGTCCTTCAGGTGTGTGTGTCTCTGATGTGCGGGTGCGTGTGATAAATGAGGGAAACATGAGAGAGGAGGTAGACAGAGTCATAACCTCCTAAGTAGAAGGATGTGGAAGTGCCATAAGAAAGACCGAAGTCACGTGTTTTGGAAGGCCAGAGGAAAGAAGAAAACTGTGCCTGGTGCTGGGGAGTCTGGAGAGGCTTCTGGGGGGAGGAAGCAGCTTTGTTATGACCGTGTTTGGTGTTTCGGTGTGTGGGGTCTTAACATAAGATGGCTGGGCCAGATGGAGGGCATGGCCAGAACAACACTGGGTTACTCGCACCAGTTGGAAAACCCGTGACTTACACACCTTTCAGTGGCCACGACCCCTGAGCGCTCGCTCAGCCTGTGCCCTGAAATCATTTGGTGTTGAAAAGCTGGACAGAAAGGTTTGGAAATAGCACACATTTTCTTTACTTAGAGAAGAGCATTCTGATTCTACTTTTTAGATCAGTCTTTGGACAATTCTTCCCACGACCCTGTCCCAAGATCCAGTGGGTTATGTATTTGATAAATTGCAGTAGACACTCCTTGGGTGGTGGCCTGCTTGAATTTGTGGTATTTACCCAGCAAATATTAGTGCATTCCCCATTCAGTAAACAGTGTATTTAGTTCATAAGCTGTACAATAAAATACACACATTGGAGGGGCGCCTGGGTGGCTCAGTCGTTAAGCATCTGCCTTCGGCTCAGGTCATGGTCCCAGGGTCCTGGGATCGAGCGCCGCATCTTGCTCCCTGCTCCGTGGGAAGCCTGCTTCTCCCTCTCCCACTCCCCCTGCTTGTGTTCCCTCTCTCGCTGTGTCTCTCTCTGTCAAATAAATAAAAAAAATCTTTAAAAAATAAAATACACCCGTTGGAATTACGTGTGCGAGATCTGGGGACACCCTGAAGTGTGTAGTTAAGGCCCTTGTCGTGGTGTGAGGGTCCTGGTTTTGCTAGTGTGCTGTGGTTATGTGAGATGTGATCACTGGGGAAGGCCGGCTAAAGCATATATGGGAGCAGTCCGCACTATTTTTATAAATGGCCGTGAGTCTTAAATTACATCAGAATAAAAAGTAAAAGCTTGTTTTCTTTTTAGGAGCAAGACAGAATCAAAGAGATCCTCTCATCTGGTTGTTTTCATACTGGACTTTTAGCACTGGCCTCCCTCCCTCACCCTCAGCAGCCCACGGGCACCTCCTCACAGCTGGAGGGCCCTGGGGAATCTACCCCTTTGAGAGTGCTGTCCCAGTCCCTTCAGATTCCCGATGAGAAAATCAGAGCCCAAAGGGGTAAAGCACACCGCTAGTTAGCAGCTATGGATAGGGACAGAAAGAGCCTGGGAGCCTTTCAGGACAGTTGCTTCTGTAAATCATTGTAAGTCCTAGCTCTTTAGCTAACACCATGGTTTCTCTTGTCAGACAAGGTGAGATTAATTCGACTGGAAATGCGTTTCTGTCCTCCTGAGTTCCCTTTCCGTGGAGACAGAGATGAGCCGTCCTTAGGGTGGGAGCAGTGAACAGGCGGGTTGGGTTGGGGGGCTGTTTCACGGTTCACCACCCAGCGCGGGGCACTCGCCTGGGAAGGCCACTCTAGGGCAGAGGACAGGAACTCAGGACCCCAGAGGAAGTCCCCTGCCTCCTTGCCAACTTGGCCTCCACTCCAGCCACCCGTGAGCCCCATAGTTGATCAGCTTTCGTCTTCCTTCCTTCCCATTCTGACCCAAGTCACAAAAGTATCGTTGGAAAACCTTGGGCATCTTGGACTTTACTTCCGAGGATAATATAATTGTAATAATCTTGTATTTGTCTAGGGGTTTTTGGGTTGCAAAGCCCCGTCTCGTACATTCCCGAAGATAGGCCCCACCCCCAGGCTATGACATAGGCAGACTGGTTTTATTTCTGCTCTGTAAGTAAGTGACATGACTTGTCCAAAGTTGTTGAGTTTGTATCAAGATGAGAGTCTGACCGCAGGTCTGCAGAATCCTGGGAGATGCTCTCTTTGTAGGAGAGGACATGGGCATGGTAAAGCACCTGCATGCACTTGAAGATCAACAAACAGGTGTTACCATTATTGTGTTACTGTTATTCTCGTTAACATAGGCATGATCCTTGGCCACTTGTGATTTTGGCGCCTGAGGACTCCAAGACTTGGTCATTCTCCAGACTTCTCTAGGAGGTGGAAGTAACGGTTTGCTCTCTTCCTACACCTCCAAACGGTTGGGGCCTGAAGATGCCATATGGGGATCTGATGAGTAAGACTTAGATTTTCCTGAAAAGTCAAGCGAGTTGCCCGTGTGCCACATCCATAGAGATCTGTGTGACGACGAACTGGCAGGACAGCCGCCCTGGAGCTGCCTGGCCCGCCCAGGCTCCAGAGGGCTGTGTGTGAGCTGCCATGTTTATTTAGTGCCAGTTGTTGATGCCTTGCTTCTGCAGGGGAAGCTGGCTGCTTCCTTTCCCCTGGCATCCTCTTTGCCCTCCACAGGGTAGGACGTAACCTTTGCTGTCAATGTGGGGACTTTTAATGGATACTGACGCTGTCCTGTGCCCTCAACATTCTGCCTACTATCTGGGATATTGGAAAAATTGGTGCAATGCTCTAATGGTGAAAGGCTAAGCCTGTACTTAAGCCTATACTCACAGCTACTCCTCACCAAGGAAAATAATCTCCCAAGGATGGCGTTGATTTTTCACACCCGAAGGGACGTTTAGAAAGTAAACTGATGACCCAATTCAATACTGCTCATCATTCACACACACCTGCACCTAGCACCCAGTAGGCACTTACTAGATACTTGTCAAATAACCTTCTCTAGCAGTGGCTGGCTCTCAGTCTTTAGTGTACCTGCCAACATTAGGATCACCTGAAGGGCTTGTTGAAACATGCAGCTTGAGGCCTCACAGGGTTTCTGAATCATTTGGTCTGGGTAGGGGCTAAATAATTTCCACCAAGTTGCAGGTGGTGCTGGAGAAAACCATGGGCCAGAAGAGATGGGCAAAGGTTTTCTGTAAGGGCCAGATCACTAATAATTTAGGCTTTGTAGCCATATTTTAGGCTTTGTGGGCTCTGTCTACTCGACTGTGCCATTGTAGCCACAGAAAATATGTAAATGAACAAGCATAGCTGTGTTCCAATAAAACTTTATCTACAAAACAGGTAGTAGACTTGTTTTAAAAAATGTTGTGTTGGGGCGCCTGGGTGACTCAGTTGGTTAAGTGTCTACCTTTGGCTCAGGTCATGATCCTGGGGTCCTGGGATTGAGCCCCGCACCAGGAGGTTGGGGGGGGTCCCCTGCTCAGCAGGGAGTCTGCTTCTCCCTCTGCTCTTCCCCCTTGCTTGTGCTGTCTCGTGCGTGTGCGCTCTCTCGCACACGTGCACACTCTCTCATGCGTGCGTGGGCACACTCTCAAATAAATAAAATCTAAAAAAAATGTGTTAAAAGTATAAAACTATGTTTAAAAAAAAGTTAATAGCCAAATCTTCATTCCGGGTGGATGTTTTTAAAGCTCTTGGATGGGAATCAGTGTTACAGATGCAGATACTGGTCAAATCCTATCTTGACTATTCACTGACCACATGACTTTGAAGGTCACTAATGTCTCTGTAGAACGAAAATAATCATACAATGAAAAATCGGGGGGAATGCTAACATTTATCAAGTCTGAATGGTGCTTACATGTTTTGTTTAATATCCCTATACTATTCTGCATGATTGAAATTTTCCAGGATTTTAAAATTCGTGACTTTAAGAAGTAATTACAGTTGACCCTTGAACAACATAGATTTGAAAGCATGGATCCACGTACACTTGGATTTTGTACGCTACATTAAATGTATTTTATGTTTTTCTTAACGTTTTTTCCTCTAGCTTACTTCATTATAAGACTACAGTATGTACTACATACAGCATACAAAATATGTGTTAATCGACTGTTTTATGTTCTCCGTAAGGCTTCCAGTCCACAGTAGGCTATTGGTAGTTAAGTTTTTGGGGAATCAAAAGTGATACGTGGATTTTCATCTCTGGGGGAATAGGTGTCGATGCCCTTAACCCCCGCATTGGTCAAGGGTCAACTGTATAATTCATTGGCATATGTGGCTTGGATATGAAACTTAGGTTTCAAAGTCAACCAAAAGATGAATCACCTTATAAAATCAAAATCACCTCTGAAATTCTCTCAAACCACGAGCACCTAGGCTCTTAGAAGGTCAAAAGCCAAGAGTAGCTTTCTTTGTGTATCTTTACACAAAAGAAACACTAGACTAAAGGAGAAGTCAGGCTCAACATGTCACAGTGGAGGTGTTAGTCTCATGCCCTTCACCAAAACCCTGCTCCTCTGTTGTCTTCCTTAATTCAGTTAATGGCAGCTCTGTATTTACGGCTGATTTGGGCCACAAAGAATGATTCAGGAGGAGGAATTTAATAAGGAAGTGTCCTGATATGGACTTGAGGAATGAAATTGTTTTATATTTCAAGCAGGACATAAAGGTCTTTTGGCTCAACCCTCCACTTTTGCATATTAGTAAACAGAGGTCCGAGAAACAGAGGCACTAATCGACATAGATGGACCCACCTAAGCATTTAGTAGGACTGACTTGTTTTGTCCTCATAACAGCCACGTAAGATAAGTGCTGTTAATTTCCCAGTCTACAGATGAGGCAGAAAGGATAAGTTATTTGTCCAAGGTCACGCTTCTGGGAGGTGGTAGCCATGGGACTGAACCCAGGCAATCTGACTGCAGAGCTGTGCTCTTTGGTTACGACACTCTGCTGTGTATAATGTTTATTTCCTTATCTGTAATCTGTGAATTGATGAACAAAAAGGCTACTTGAGAGAAAGCTGTCTTGTACCTTCAGTAATTTGTATGTTATGCTAGGGAAGGTAATGAAATTGCAGCAGGGGGCTATGGGAAGTGTACTTTCAGTTCGTTTTCCAATTTTCACCTGATTTTCCTGGAGTTTGCCCATGCAAATGCATATGATGCTTCGGAAATAGTGCAGAAGCAGGAAGAGGTCTCTGTTGGTTTGGGTGTGTATGTGGTCTGAATACTATATTTCCAGAAAAATTGCCCAAAAGGAGATCACCCCAACTCTACTGAGCGGATCCAGGGTCACTCAGTTCAGCTTCAGAAATATGTCCTGATTTCGTGTCTATATGAACCTTGACACGGGGAGGGGGGAAAGTGGTGGGACCTGACCTTGGCTTAGTCCAAAGATCTGTTCCTTTGATGTTGGAATGAACAATGTGCTTCTTCTTCCTGCAGGACCCCAGAAGCAAGCACAAGTTTAAAATCCACACCTATGGAAGCCCCACCTTTTGTGATCACTGTGGGTCCTTGCTGTATGGACTTATCCATCAAGGGATGAAATGTGACAGTAAGTTTTTCTTTTCCAGTAGATGGTGAGGCTCTGCAGCTTATGCCCGGAGTTTACAGAGCACCTCAGCTTCACTACCCTTTCAACATCAACTCATCAATAAAAAGAACTCGTTCAAATATATACCACACCGAAAAAAGTGTAGGACCTCTCTACTGTCAAAGTACTAATTTATTAAACTCCTTACTTGCCAAATTGTGAACCAAAAACAAGAACAAAAACAAAAAAACAACCCCACCCAATTTATAAATGAAGTTAGTGCTGTCATGGGGTTTGTTTGTGTGTGTGTGTGTGTGTGTGTGTGTGGTAGAAATCTTCAGTCACTGTAAAATGCAGGCTAGTCCAACCCCAAAGCAAATGCCATGTGTTGAAAGAAGAATCCCCACCTCCAGATTCCACATTTGGTTAGGCTTCAAAATAAGCTAAGCAACCATAGTCATTATCTTCCTGTGTCTCTAATTAGTGGGTGGACTGTGGAAAAATCCAGTAGGCTCTCCTTAAAACTGAAACTACGATGAAAATAAAAATCAGACATCTGAAGTTCACAGCGCCCTGCTGCCTGTTTGTGGACAAACCAAATTTCTGTCAGTCCAGTTAGAGATGAAATCACTGAAGGCCGCGGACAAAAAGGCATCAGCCCCTCCATTCTCCCTTTTTTGCTCTGTGTGTATCATCATCTAGTAGCGGGTAGAAAGAAAAAGAACTCTGGAAACTCTTTGCTTTGATAATTCTTATGAGAGTCCCCAGGCCATTTATGTGTTTAAATAAAGATGTATACTTTCAGGGCATAAAAAGGTAATTACTGAACCTGTTTTTCTAGTAGACAGGGAAGTGTTATGGAAATATCAATATGTTGCCATTATTAATTACTGCTATTTATGGCCAAAAGCTTTCTATGTGCATTCTACATGGAGCAAAGATGGCATGTATATAAGAACCAAGATTAAGTGAACATCGTAGAGCAGGTGGATATTTCTCAGCACACGGGGGCCCTTCTAAGGGGACACCTTAGAAAGCTGTCCAATTTAATAGCCTAAACAAAACATTTGTGATGATCCAGGCCAGTCATTTTCTGTGTTTTGAGAAACCCTCAGACTCCAAAGACATGGTTTTCAGGGGTTCTGCAAGTGCGAATCCTAAGTGCATTTGTAAATCTACTTTTGAACTCTTTTAAAAACCATGGAACACATGTGAACCCTTGAATGTGTTACACACTCGAGCTTGACAAGTTGAAGGTGACGGCAGAGACCCTGTTACCAGCTTCACTCGTTGGGCAGGACGTGTAATCACGTTTCTCCCGCCATTTCCACCTAACCGAGGAGTCCACCAGCTTGCACGTTGTTGGGCAGTGTTTACCATTTCTGCAAACTCTTCTGCGATGGGCCTATACAACTCTACCCGAGTACAGAAGTAAGTGCGTTGTCAGGGCGGGACTGAGACAGCTGGTTTCAAAATTTTGTTTGGGTCAGAGGGCTTTATTGGTGATCCGTGCATGTCTTTGTAATAAATAAATGGTATCAGTTCGCATTTATTAACTAAGTTTTTGCTGATGAAGTAACACTCATCTGGTTTATATGTTAGGATGCTGCTTAAGAGTTTGTTTGAAAAATGGGTTCCATTACTAAAAAAAAAAAAAAAAGTTGAAAACCGCTGACCCGGACCAGTGCTTTTTGTTTTGTCTTCTTTTGTTTTAAACTCTTTTCCTCGGAGTCATAGGGCTTCAGGGGCTGCTGCCCATGCTCTTTAAGGGAGGCAGATAAGCAGATGGGTGCCAGGAGCCCAACCCCTTCACTTCACTCCTGCAGACAGGGAACCTCTCCCTGTGCCTTCACACGTTGCAGGGTTAGAATACCATATACAGCTCTGCTTGGTAGGGGAAAGACGTGAGCAGCCCCTTGTCCAGACCAGCCTCTTGGTTTGCAGAGCAGGAGACGGAATCAGAGAGAACGTTTGAGCTTCCCAAGATTGAAAAGCCGCTCATGGTGCAGCCAAGATAAGAATTCCACCCAGGGTGCTCCTGCCTCCCATGCTCCCCTCCCCGTGGCGCTTCTCCTTCGCAGAGAGGCTGGCATTAATTTCTTTGAAGTTGCAATTCTGCCCCAGCACTTCAAGATAGGAGTTGGTGAACACACCTCCTGTCAACGGCCCACCTTGTCAAGAAGCCCTTATATGGGCTGCATCGAGGTGGTGCACGATTTGGAACGTTAGCTTTGGAAATAGAAACCTAAACAGAATCCACATGTGTGAAGCAGCGGATTGTTCTTTCCTCATTGTGTGCATTATCCTGCTTCCCGTATCGAATCATAGCAAATATACGTTATTTGCGATGCTTTTTGCAATTTACTTCACCACGTTAAACACTAAAAAACACTCGTTTGAGCGTGAAGGGTCCACCTTGAAGGTTATGGAAGAGCCTCGTAGCATCCCGTCGAGGGTGTGTGAGGATGCCCCGTGGCCATGGCCCCTTTGGGAAGCCTGAAGGTACAAGGACAGTAGGGCTGGAACACCTACACAGAATCTTATGTTTGTATTCACGCAGGGTTCTCTTTAGGGTTTCTTTGGTTCACTGCGCTGAGACTATCTTTTTCTTCCTCCCTGTCTCACCCATGTAATGTCAGGTGGTAAGGAATGGCTTATCATGCCAAGTGTGTATTTGTTTTACTTAGAATAATATTTAAATATTTGAAGACTGGTTTAAAATCTCAAATACAAGTTCTTAAAAAAAAAAAAAAAGCAATGTGCTTAAGCCTTCTTGAAAAGATAGAGTTAACGAAGGGAAGAAATTTTATGAATTTCCTGTACTCGATCCACAGAGTCTCAGCCTTCCTGAATGGTAAGCTCGGACGGGCATAAGAAATTCCTTGGCAAAAAAATAGCCTCTGTTCAAAATTTGCATATAATTTGCCTCTGCATACATGAGATATTTATTAGCCTGTGCTTTGTATGCATTTACCTGTGTGAATTTTGGTAGTGTTAAATATTTGAAGCATGGAAGAGCAGGCCCAGGGGGATTTTGCTTCAGTTACGACTGGACAAATATCGCACGGATATTTTAAGGATATTGTCATTCACATGAAGCCTGTGTTATAAGGACATCTGCTAACAGTTCTCCGTGTCACCAAAAACGTTATAGCAAAGTATCGAGTTAGAGGGTAGCTCATTTTCACTTGTGCTCACACACCACAACACTGAGGAAGCGGTGGCTTGAGCCCATCTGTCAGCCTCACCCCTCGCTTTCCCGATTCCACAGCCTGTGACATGAATGTGCACAAGCAGTGTGTGATAAACGTGCCCAGCCTCTGCGGGATGGACCACACGGAGAAGCGGGGCCGGATCTACCTGAAGGCGGAGGTCACCGATGAGAAGCTCCATGTCACCGGTAAGGCGTGCTCACTACGCAGCTTCTCCGTGGGCATTCGGGTCGAGGCCAGGTTGATGCCGAGGCAGGGGCTCAACATTGTCCTTGGGGCCGCTCAGACTCAGAGCCACCGATTTCCCATGGACACGTCTCCCCAGAGACTGCTCTGTACACCGACCTCCCAGCTACTCCAGTAGAGTCCTAACTGCCCTGTGGGTTGGGGTCTGATGGCCTGGCCGGCGTGTTGTCCCCTGGTGCTGGGGGGTGGGGTGCGGTGGGGTGGGGGGGTGGGAAGCAGCGACGGACTGACGCCGTCGGTGGGGTCTGCTCTGTCCTCCGGGCCGGCAGCCAGGGCCCCAGCCTTACGCTCGTTCTCTTCTCTGCTGAGGCTCCCACCTGGTCAAAGTCCTGTATGGGGGGTCAGGGAGCATGCAGCTTGGGAGGAAATGACCAGAAAGCAGTATGCGGCAAGGGATTCGGAAGCAGAAAGTTAGAAGGCCTGTTGGCTAAACACTTCCCTGTTTTTTCTCTGCTATCAAGCTGCTGCTGTGGGCAGTATAATAGACCTCACGGGGGACCGGTCAGAGCTTAATGGTGAGGGGCAGAGCTCACTGCTAGGCAAGAATGCTCTGGCGAGAGTTTCTAAAGGCTCAGCCCTCGTTCATGTTGTTTCTGAATACAGCAAAGCACACTGGACCTGCGCCGTGCCTTCTCCCATAATAAAAGCCGCAACCATACATTGCTGCTTGAGTTTTCCACGGTCTTCTCTGAGCTTCGGGAAGCTCACAGTCCCAGACGCCCCAGGTCCTGTGGGGGCATATGGTACACGGACGAGGAAGGTCAGGTCCCATCCTGCAGCACAGTGAGGAGTGTTGTCCTGGGACCCGTATGCTTTTTGCCCCGCCATGGCCAAGAGTTGAACTCGATTCACGACTCTGTAGAATCAGCCTAGGAGACAGCACCCTTCACTGAGGTAGACATAGATCTTCCACACGTGAAAGCCAACGAATCTAACTTAGAGCAACAGTCTAGGCCAGCCGTCTTGAGAATCCATCTAAAGTGCTTTGCATAGATACGGCTCCGCCCTGTGGATATGAATCCAGCAAGAGTTTAGTAACAGTGGCAACAGCAGCCGACACGAGCAGTCCCCACAAAAGGGGCACTTTCTGAGCACGTTGCGTAGTTAACTTCTCTAAACCTAGCTGGAAGTTTACTTTATTATCCTTACTTTAGAGCTGAAGGCACCAAGAAATTATGTGGCTGGCCCAAAGTCAAGCAGGTGGTACATTTAATAGTTAAATGTTTAATTGCTAATAAGTAGAGATAGTATGGGTAAGAACTGGAACGTTGTCTTAGTTCTGGATGCTGTCGTAAATACTATAGACCGGGTGGCTTAAACACAGACATTTATTGATCACCGTTCTGGAAGCTGGGAAGTCTGCTGATTTGGTTCCTGGTGAAGACTCTCCTTTTTGGTTCGTAGGTGGTTGTCTAGCTGCATCCTCACTTGGGGATGGAAAGAGAGAGGAAGCAAGCGCTTTGGTGTGTCTTTTATAAGAGCACCAATCCCATCACAAGGGCCCCACTGTCAGGACTTAATTATTTCCCCAAGGCCCCATATTGAAGGGGCCAGGGGTTCCCATTACCTTAGGGGTTAGGGGCTCAACATACGAATTCTGGGAGGACACATAATTCAGTCCATAGCAAATCTATGTTTAAAATATGGTTGTTATTTGTGTGAAGGAAATGTAATCCTAAGTATGGAAAGCAAAACTCAAGGAGGTAACTAATAGGTAATCATTTGTATTAAACTTTTAATTTAGAGTAATTTTAGATTATCAGAATCAGAATTAACTTTGATGTAGTGAGAACACAAATATAAATAATAAACCATAACAAGTAGAGCTCATGGTACAAGTAAAAAAAAAAAAAATTTGGAAGTAGTACAGGGTTCCCTTCGCCCAGTCCTCCTGCCCCCAGTATTAATATTCCTTTATATCCATGGGGTAAGTATCAAGGTAGACACATTTTTATTTTTTTTTATTTTTTAAAGATTTTATTTATTTATTTGAGGGAGAGGAGTGAGAGAGAGCATGAGCTGGGGCTAGGGGCAGACAGCGCCCCCACCCCACCCCACCCTGAGCTGAGCAGGGAGCCCGGTGCAGGACTCGATCCCAGCACCCCAGGATCCTGACCTGAGCGAATGCAGTTGCTTAACCGACTGAGCCACCCAGGTGCCCCTCAAAGTAGATACATTTTTAAATAGTACCTGGAAAATTTGTAAAAAAAAAAAAAAAAAGTATCTGTGTACCTGTAGTTGTCACTAGAAATTATTTTAAAGAGCCAAAGAGAAGATATCAGACTTCTCTTAATCCAGTATGAAAAGACTGCCGGGGATACAAAGCAAAGCAGAAGCTGCCAACAACTCCCTCTCCTGCATGACTTGCCCAGCCTCCTAAACCAATAGTTCAGGCACAGATTTGTCGGGACGCACGTTTTCAATAACAATAGCTACCACGCATTGAGTACTTGGTATGTACTTACTGTTCATGAGACTGGACCTTTCTTTGTGCTAAGTGCTTTTTATTCCTTGTTTCATTGACCCCTCAAACAATGCCATAAAGTGCTATTATTATCCTCAATTTTGAGATGTGCAAGTGAGCTGAGAGAAAGGAAGACATTGTTCCAAGTTACAAGGTAGAAAGCGATGGTGCTGGAGCTTGAGTCCACGTCTGACCCTTGCTTTCAGTCCCGAGGCTGTGAACCTCCCCATTCTCTCATTAATTAAAGTCTTCTTTTGAATAAATAGCAAACCCATAAATATTCACCAAACCCCTGTTCAGCGCTCCACAGGTTCTGTGAGGGTACAGAAGGTCCCAGTGAGAGACTAAAACCAGGGGAGCATAAAAGGAACTCATGAAGGAATTAATGGACAATCCAAGTGCATGCAAAATTAAATGCTTGATTAGGTGGTGCTAAACGGTAATCATGGAGAAGGGAACTGAGAACCGCAGATATTTGAGAGGCAGAGGAAGAAGAGTCCCAGTAAAGGGCCCAGATGGAATGGCGGAAGCAGCCTGGCTTTAATGAGAATGCAGGTATAAACAATGAACCATAACGAGCAGAGCTTATGTCCAAATGCAAGTGATATCTTCGAAAATGCACTTAACCCCTGAGCAGCTGTGTTGATGGTTAGATTAGCTCAGCTCCATTTTACCTGTGCAGAATCACTCGAACGTAATTCCCAAAGTAAGGTAAATAAAAGTAAGTAAAAAGTAAAGTAAAACAGAAATCTTTTGAAATCAGAGATGAGTTTCCTTTCTAGATCAGTATAGTATTTATGGGAAAGGCCTCTGTTTTAGTGGTATATTTTTATTTTTTTGCCTCTGGGCAGTGGTGCTGATATCTGAACAGTGTCATTTTTATTTCTTTCAATATGCGATTTTAATAGGTTTTCTACATTCTTGGTGCTTTTTTATTTGGTGTTTGGAGGAACGGTAAAAAAAAAAAATTCCCTCATGGGAACAAATTTTCAATTTAATGTTATAAGTAAATGGAAGAAATATCATGCTTTACAGCTGCTCCAGGAACACATGTCTCCCACAAATAGATTATTCTGCAGAGGAGTCTCATTTTTCTCAAATACTCTGGGTGGTTAATTTGGCTTGGAAATTGAAGTTCTCCTGCGAGTTCTGAGGGGGAGGGGAAGGCTCGGGGCAGGATCTGAGGCTCCTTGCAGCAGATGGGTCTGCCTTCTAGGGCGGTTTGCAATTTGGTGCCCGAGTCTCACCACCCCAGCCATCGAGACTGGTCGTCATGGTGTTGTGATGAAGCAATAATATTCCCTCTGTGTGTTTTTCCATCTTGTGAGCGTAGAGCCTACACAGTCAAGGCGATGAGACTCAGCTTTGGGTAACAATCATTGATTCTTCGATTCACCCACTCATTATACACTTATTGAGCATGTCTTCGGCTCTCTCAAGGTGCCAAGGAAGCAAAGATAATTAAGACATGGCCCTTATTGTGGAATGTGTGGTCTTTGTGGGGTGGGGGGGCAGTAGGGGGATGGATTAAGACATAAAAAAGGGACGACCGGGTGCGTATGCCAGGTGCCTTTATTTATTTTTCTTTTTTTTTATTATGTTATGTTAGTCACTATACAATACATCATTAGTTTTTGATGTGGTGATCCACAATTCATTGTTTTGCCAGGTACCTTTAAGTGCGGGGGGAGCTGGGGTGAGAGGTGCATCACCTACCCTGCGGAAGCTGCAGACGGCTCCGTGTAGCCAGTGACAGGGAAGCTGGGAGGACATTTCAGATAAAGATGCAACGCCGGGGAAGGGCATGGTGTGTTTAGGAAGCTCGCACAGCCCAGGACTCAAGGAATTTGGAGTGTGAGGTGGAGGGAGAGCCGGAGCGAAATTTCTTTCCATTTTCAAGGAATCCGGGCTATAGTCCTCATAGTTCACAGATTGTATGGTTCTTAGGGGTCATGTAGTAAGCTTAAATATCTCTTTTTCAAACAGGAGGATCTTAAGTTCCAATCGGTTGTGTTTGCAAGGATAGAGCATCAGTCTCCTAGCCTGAACCCGGGCCTCACCTCGAGGTTCACAGTGACCCTTGACTTTTCTTTGTCACTGCTGGGAAAGGGGGCAGAGCAGGTAGCCCACTACTGATTGCCTAAAAGCTTTATAGGGATGCTTTTCCCAATGGCAGACAGGCTTGTGGAATATAATAATTAGTGTGGGGCTGCCAGCAAGGAGCCGGACCTAGCTGCTTGCTTAAAGGAAAAGGTATTACTCAGAGGTAATTTCTATGAAATAAAATCTTGGCTGTGGGGTTTGGATCAAGCTCGGGCACATGGCAGGTGATGCAGCTGATGTAGCTGGTCTGTGGGTTGGGATAGAGGAGGTCGGCAAGAAGCTGCTTACCTCGAGTATGTCTGGATTGTCCATTATTGGGGATACTACATTTGATCATCTAGTTAGTTCAGGTATTTTCATCAGATCCCTCCACTACAAGGGTGCCCTTTTCTGTTTATAAATAATAAGGAATCTGGGTGTCATACTTGGAGACCAGCAACCTTCCACCCAGTGGTTTTAGCATCCATGGATGGGTTGTAATCAATTATTACATTGATGGTTGCACAATGTGACTTTCTAATTCTGTAGTTCCTTCTGTGATAATTTTCTGGCATTCATCTGAAAGAAAAACTTTTCCTTTACCTCTCTCCTACATTTTTTTAAAGTGGGCTCCACACTGAGCGTGGAGCCCAATGGGGCTTGAACTCATGACCCTGACATCAAGACCTGAGCAGAGATCAAGAGTCAGATGCTTAACCGACTGAGCCACCCAGGGTCCCCTCCCCTACATTTTTTAAAGTAGCAATTTGGGCTCATGAATTCTTTCCTACTGTCAATTTATGTTCAGATTGTTCAAAATACAGCCAGTGGGAGCCCCTTCAAACTGGCTCTGTGTCCTTTTGACATAACCCGTCAGGTTTTTTGCTTGTTTGTTTGTTTGTTTTTTCTTTTTAGCACTTCATTTCTTTCTGGAACAGAAGAGCCCACCTTGCACTTAATATCTCGGAGTAGCCCTGGGTATTTTTTTTTTTAACTGGGAAATAAGAATCCGTGATCTGGGTGCTGGGGTGCTCATTGCTTCCAGGGTGCTACTCTTTCTCAGCTCTTGCAGTAGACAGAGGTAATGACTCCACACTGGTGCTTCCAGTTCTGATCGTAGCTCAGACTGAAACGGTAGACCTCCTAATGTGATGTAATAGAAGGCACATGATATTGCCTATCAAGTATTCTTGCCAAAATCTTATAACCTGAATCTAATCATGAGAGGGGGAGGGGGAAGCAGATAAATCCAGATATTGGGACATGCTGCTTGTTAACCAGTCTGGACTTTTCAAAAATGCCACCGTCCCAAGAAACAAAAACACTGTCCCAAGAAACAAAAACGGTTCTTGAGTAAAGGAATGCGGAGAAATGGCAACCAAGTGCAACCTGTAATACTTGATTGGATCCTGGATCTAAAAAAGACAACTATACAGGGCTTTGGGTGACAGTGGGGGGCTGAGGTGGGGAATGTGAATCTGGATGGTATTTTAGATGTTTTTATATCAGTGTGAAATTTCTGGATGGTAATGGCGATGTGCTTTTGAAGGGCAGTGCTGATGTCTGCAACTCACCTACAAATGGTTTGGTAAAAACAAAACAAAAACAAAACTGAAAATACACGTACGTACGACACAGAAAGCTTGTGTGGCATAATGTTCATAGTGAATCTAAAATGGATGGATGGATGGATAGATGAATGGATGGATAGATCGATCGATTGATTGATCAAGAATCTAGGTGAAGGGTATATAGGTATTTGATGTACTGTTCTTTCCACTACACTGTTGGTTTGGTTTGAAATTGTTTAAACCAAACCTCCAGAATTCAGGCAATGATAAATTGGAACTTTTTATTGCTGTCTGTAGAGATCACTCTCAGCTAGAAGGAAGCCCCAAGGTGAGCTAACATCAGAGCTCCCGATGGGGATGGTAGTGGACTGCCAACCAGTCAAAACACAAGCAGCAAATGTGGAAAAGGAGACATGAGAGCAAACCAGAGAAGCTGCTGGTGTTTCTTGAGTGCCTAGGTCCTATGAGAAGAGAACCCAACATCCACTTCAGTACCTTCTGTGTACCCGGCCCTGGTTGGGAGCCTTTCTATATATTAATGTTGTGATATATTCATCA
Organism: Callorhinus ursinus; assembly: GCF_003265705.2. NCBI lineage: Eukaryota > Metazoa > Chordata > Mammalia > Carnivora > Otariidae > Callorhinus > Callorhinus ursinus. Next base: position 6,557,194 of record NW_027397112.1, read on the forward strand.
CAGCAATGTTTCAAGAAAAGGGCTATCATTATCGTCATTGTGTAACCAAGGAAGCAGACTGGAAGAGCTCCCAGGCCTGCCCAAGGTCACACAGCTGCTAAGTGGAGAACACTCCACCCCCAGCGCCCAGGCACGCGCCTCCCACTCTCTCCCGCAGCCGACCCCTGGCCCTGCCGAAGGAAGCTTGTATGCTAGCACAGATGTGGCCCATACTGGTGCTCGGGTGTTTGCAATTTCACATTTCCGTCCTGCAGTTAACAGGTGAGACTGCTCTGTGCTGGTCCTGCGGCCCCCGTAATTACTACGGGGCCGTTGACACCCTTGCAAGTGAGGGTCAGTCTCATTCCCCCAGCCTCCATCCCCCAGGGCTTAGATAATGGCTGGAAATAAACATGGCAGCAGGAGGGGTGCCTGGGTGGCTCAGTTGGTTAAGCGACTGCCTTCGGCTCAGGTCGTGATCCTGGGGTCCCGGGATCGAGTCCCGCATCGGGCTCCCTGCTCAGCAGGGAGTGTGCTTCTCCCTCTGACACTCCCCCCTCTCATGCTCTCTCTCTCTAATTCTCTCTCTCTCTAATTCTCTCTCTCTCACATAAATAAATAAAGTCTTTAAAACAAAGAAACATGGCAGCAGGGAATCTGGGCTGAAAAAGAATTAAAGTGGGCAAAGAAGGATGGAAACAAATACCCCCTCGGGATGTGTTCTGATGGTGCACGAGTCGGCCAGACGTGGGTCCTGCCCCCGGCCTTTCTCACTCTGCCACCCCCAGCATTTCCTTACTGGCTCTGGTTCTTTCCTGTTGCAGACCCATCCTCCCTCTCCCAGTCCCACAGTCTTGGAAGAACCCATCTCTGGCAGTTACCTGCCTTGAGTTTGCTGGTGCTTAACATTTACAAAAGAGTTTGCAAAAGAAAACAGGCACAATCTCTAAGCTAAAAACGAGTAGTAGCATGATTATACCAGAAGAGCGCCCACAGGTTGCCCCATTCCAATGGGTATGCTTCTTGGCATGTTTTCAAGGAATTTATCTACTTTGTCTTCTTCCTTGATGGGTGATTCCTAAACATCAGGTGTCCCATGTCTGTGTGTCACCCCTTTAGCAGCCAGTACCTTGCCTGCCCCCCAGGTCTTATTCCTGATGCCTCACCCCCACCCCTTGACACTCTGTTCCAATTGTCAAGAAAGCTATGTGCTGTTTGCCCAGTGGGCAGGCTATTTCCCACCTCCTCACCTTTGTTTATGCCGTGTCCCCCACTCCCTCGGGAATATCTTTTTTTCTTTTTAATCTTTAAATTTTTTATTGTTATGTTAATCACCATACATTACATCATTAGTTTTTGATGTAGTGTTCCATGATTCATTGTTTGTGCGTAACACCTAGTGCTCCACGCAGAACGTGCCCTCTTTAATACCCATCACCAGGCTAACCCATCCCCCCACCCCCCTCCCCTCTAGAACCCTCAGTTTGTTTTTCAGAGTCCATCTGAAGATTAATCTCAAGAAACAAACTGAGGGTTGCTGGAGTGGTGGGGGGTGGGAGGGATGGGGTGGCTGGGTGATAGACATTGGGGGGGTATGTGCTATGGTGAGCGTTGTGAATTGTGCAAGACTGTTGAATCACAGATCTGTACCTCTGAAACAAATAATGCAACATATGTTAAGAAAAAAGAAAAAGAAGAAGATAGCAGGAGGGGAAGAATGAAGGGGAGTAAGTCAGAGGGGGAGACGAACCATGAGAGACGATGGACTCTGAAAAACAAACTGAGGGTTCTAGAGGGGAGGGAGGTGGGGGGTTGGGTTAGCCTGGTGATGGGTATTAAAGAAGGCACGGTCTGCGTGGAGCACTGGGTGTTACGCACAAACAATGAATCATGGAACACTACATCAAAAACTAATGATGTAATGTATGGTGATTAACATAACAATAAAAAATTTTAAAAAATTCCTCATATCAGTGAGGTCATATGATACATGTCTTTCTCTGATTGACTTATTTCACTCAGCATAACACCCTCCAGTTCCATCCACGTTGTTGCAAATGGCAAGATCTCATAGCTCTTGATGGCTGTATAATATTCCATTGTATATATATACCACATCTTCTCTATCCATTCGTCTGTCAATGGACATCTTGGCTCTTTCCACAGTTTGGCTCTTGTGGACATTGCTGCTATAAACATTGGGGTGCATGTACTCGGGAACATCTTTTTAACACTCTGCTCCAGATACCTTCAGGAAGCCTCTCCTCGAATTTTATAGCTTACCTAAAATCGACCACATTTCCCGCCACACCATTTATAATGTCTGTAATATGATTTCATGTATGTTTATCTGCATGTTAATGTCCCTCTAGCAGACCGTCAGCCCTTCCAGGACAGAGATGGTGTCTTACCTCTCATATCCGGCCCAGCACCTCGAATTTGTGCCCTAGTGTGTTTGTTGAGCAGATTATGATGATAGAAGTCTCTAGTAGGCACAGAATTTAAAAATTCACTTGGCTTTATACCACGTACTCTTATATCAGGTCCAAGCAACTCTTCCCATTTTGGCCTTATGTCTGGGTCAAGTTAAAATGATCCTAATTTGTGAAGCCATGTGATTTCTGGGATCCTTCAGAAAAACACGTATCAGCCAAGAAAGAGGTTCATCCTCTCCAAAGACACACATCATTATTTACATCCCGACTGTGGTACCTCATTCTGGCTGGTCTATGGCCAAGCTTAATGTCAAGTGCGTCCTAACTAGCAGCCGGCTCTCTTGCCGGGTTCTCTGTGCAGTGGCTCAGACATAGGTTTCCACGCAGGCTGCTTAGTCACCGGATATCCATGGGAGGCAGCAAGACTGAGGCAAAGGGCAAAATCCGTATGGCATTTTCTTAATGCAGTGTGTGCCTTTGTCTTAAAATACGCTGGTATCCAAGCTCAGAGTGACGTGGCTTCTGTGTCTCCTGCTTAAGATGATCTTAAGCCCCTGGATTCTTGACAGGGACCTCAGTCATCCAGTCACTTTGGCATCAATGGTTCCTGCCATGAAAATGCATTTTTTTAAAATTTTTTTTATGTTATGTTAGTCACCATAAAATACATCATTAGTTTTTGATGTGGGGATCCATGATTCATTGTTTTCGTATAACACCTGGTGCTCCATGCAGTACGTGCCCTCCTTAATACCCATCACCGAGCCAACCAATCCCCCCTCCCCCTCCCCTCTAAAACCCTCAGTTTGTTTCTCAGAGTCCACAGTCTCTCATGGTTCATCTCTCCCTCCAATTCCCCCCCCCTTTCTTTTCCTTCCTTCTCCTAATGTCCTCCATGCTGTTCCGTATGTTCCACAAATAAGTGAAACCATCTGATAATTGACGTTCTCTGCTTGACTTATTTCACTTAGCATCATCTCCTCCAGTCCCATCCATGTTGATGTAAAAGTTGGGTATTCATCCTTCCTGATGGCTGAGTAATATTCCATCGTATATACGGACCACATAATCTTTAAAATTGACAAGGCAAGAAACAACAGATGTTGGAGAGGTTGTGGAGAAAGGGGAACCGTCTTACACTGTTGGTGGGAATGCAAGTTGGTACAGCCACTTTGGAAAACAGTGTGGAGATGCCTCGGAAAATTAAAAATACAGCTACCCTATGACCCAGCAATTGCACTCCAGGGTATTTACCCCAAAGACACAGATGTAGTGAAAAGAAGGGCCATATGCACCCCAATGTTCATAGCAGCACTGTCTGCAAAGAGCCGAGATGCCCTTCAACAGATGAAAATGCATTCTTTTTTTTTTTTTTTTTTGGATTCTTAAAGATGGGGTTTGAACGCCTGCATTCCTGGGAAGAGAGTGGGGGAAGGAAAAAAAAAAACAATTCTGGGGCTTCTTTCAAGATCACTCCATTAGCATACAGGGACATTGACCTTGACTGAGCGGGTGTCATTCTTGTGCAGGATTTTAATTGCTTCTAATTATAGGATTATCATTTAAGCACAAGATTAATTGCCATAAAATTATTGCAGGGAACTTGATCTTCTAGAAAGTAAATGTATTCACCAAGTGAAGAATCTCTCAGAAGCTTGCAGATGATGTCTTTTTAATCACGTCATGGAAACTTTTTTTTTTAACTCTTTGAGGGGGAGGGGAGATGTTAAGGGAATCAAAGAATAGCAGATAAATGCCCCCTTGGGATTCCTCCCACCGCCCCACCAAAAGGTTGGAAAACTTGAGCATTCAGTGTTCATTTGGTTCACCAGTGGAAATGTCCCAAAATAAATGCAGAGATTTTTCCTCCTTTGATCCATTTCATCTTCACAGGTGGATAAGAGTTGTCCACTAAAAAGCGAGAAGAGGCAGATGCTGCCTTTCCGTCCCTTCCAGACGCTAACATTCTTTTTCAAATGTTTTGAATCTCCAGTTCATGTGTATACACCTGCTCTGGTTATTAGCACCAAAATGGTGCTGAGAAACATCAGTGTTCATCTCAGCTTCTAGGCATTTCCACTTGGAAAAAAAATGCAGATTTCCTGAGAAAATAGGAGTTAAGTTAGCTCCTAGGGTTCTTCTAAAATATCCCCATTTGAATAAGGTAGGGAATGGCCACCTGCGGAAGGTCTGCACCAGAGTGTCCCCCTACGGGGGACTATCTCAACTGAGGAGAACAGTAGCTGTGTGTTACCACCCATTTTCCTTGGCAGTTAATGCAAGTTTTGTGGTTAATTAAAGACAGTCAGGGTCCTTTTTAAAACCAAGTCAAGCCTTTTTTCCTAGAATAATGAAGCAAGAACAGATGCAAGGCAAACTTCCTATAAAAGTGTTCAAGGTGGGGGTGCTGAATTTGGGGTAAGTTACATTGAAGAAAGTGTCGCTTCACCAGCTTCGACCCACTGGAGGCAGGGAATGTAATCAAAAGCAGTGCCTACTTTGCTGAACACCCAGTGGGAAGGTGGCAGGCGGAGGACTCTTGTTCTGGAAAATACCACACTGACATCTCCTTCCCCTTGAGTCGCTCTTGCCTGCAGCCAACCACGGCGGAAGCGAAGGGTGGGCAGGATGTGGTTTTTTGGCTTTGTATTGCTGCTCTCAGTTCATGGGCTGCCTGGGTGGGTACCTGCAGAAGAACTCTTGAGGGTAGTTATCTGCCCACAAGGCCAGAACGTGTGTGCACCACGCATTTTAACCAGCACAGTGCAGCCTCATAGGTCTTACTAATACCCGGCTTCTCTGGATGACCCTGAAGCCTATTTCAGTCCCCTAACCCCCTCTCCCATGAGAGCAGGGACTCCAAAATCCTTAAAACTTTGAACTTCTGAAGGAGGATACCCATTACAATTTTGGAAAAAAAAATCTCAGCACACATTAAATGACTAACTCTCCATGAAGAAAGGGTACAGGGGGCCTGTGTTTAGAAGATAAGAAAAGTGATCTGGCTTTAGAAGAAACTGTGCTCTTGGCTTTTATGGTCCGATCGATTGGGATTGACTCCCAGCTCCACCTCTAACTAATGCTCAGTAAACATTAGGGCTTGTTTCTCTATGAAGAGTTTTGCTGTGGTCACATTTAAGTTATACAGTTCAATGAATCAGCGTATGTCATTTATTGACATTGACACATTAATTCTTTCTGTAGGGACTTGTTCATGACATAACTAGAACCACCGGAGGACTCCAGCCACAGCCAGGAAAACCTAACCCCAGATGTTGTTTGCTTTTCCTTTACCATGCCTACCAAGCAGGACCCAGGAACACCCTGGAACCTGCACTTTGAGAATGGAAAGAGCTCTGTGAATGGAACGGTTGTGTATGAAGCTGAAAATATTAACCCTAAAGATTCTAATATGCTGTCACCTTGTCCTCAGCTCCCTAGGTTTTGCTTTTCTCATATGCAAGTCCATACAAAGGCACATAACTGCATCAACTCCAAGGGTCCCTGCAGCTCTGGTGTTCTGCTGGGGAGTATCATTTCAGAGAGAAAGAGCTGATTGCCGGGGCCAACCAGCATGTTCCCTCTTGGTGAGCTGACAGAACTGAGGGCTCCAGCAAGTCTGTAGCTGGATGAGGTTTGAGAAGCGTTGGGCGTGGTGACTTTCAGACAAGTTTGAATAGCAGATGCCTTCCAGCGACATCTTAGTTAGAGTGATATTCCCATGAACCAGAGCTCCTCTGGTTAATGGGGAGAGGATGTGTCCCCCATGTCCCTCCTCCTCCTCAACCCACAGAGAGACGGGGGGACAGTTTCAGAACCACCAGTGTGGCCCAACCTCTTTGTTCTAAAGGTGAAAAAAACAGGGCTTAGAGAGGGACCGTGACTGCTAGGTGTAGGGTATCTGGGGTTGTAAGGGACAAAACCAAACTTCAGCCCACTCATGGAGAAGGAATTATTAAAAGAAATCTGGGATATCTGCTAGAACTCAAGGGTGGGAAGGCTGTGGGCCCCGGACGCAACTAGAAGCAGGGGCTGGCTTTCTCGTGGCCCCTCTTCTATCTACGAACTACTGTCATTCATCCCTTTCATAGCTAGTTGGACTCTCCCCACATTGCAGAAAACATGGCCCTGGATGGTTCTCCAGCTTTGTCTCTTATTTCTTCATGTCTCCCACTGTGTCAGGCACAATCCTAGGTCCCAGGAAAGGGATCCTTCGGCTCACTGTGGGCCTTGTGCCCACTCTGGACCCCTTGACTACGGCACAGGGTCATAGAAGAAGGTGGACCAAGGTGGGGGAAGGGCATTTTGCGGGAACAGGAGGTGGTGCTTAGCAGACAAGATGATAAGTAATGCAGTACGACCCTAAGCTGGCAGCCAGGGTTATGCAGAAAGTTGCTTTGGGAGTAGGAATGGGAGCCACCCAGGCTCCTGCTTTCTGCGTTGGTCCCTTTTCCCTTCAACCACATTGCACACCCACAAAGTGACTGAAGAGCAGCCGCAGTGTCTAAGCTTCTGTACAGAAGTTGGACATGACTCAGAAGTCCCTTTTGAACAAAACGGATTCCCAACCTGGCCAGTTTCCAGAAACAGCTAAGGAGAAAGGAAAAATGGATTTGGCTCTATTTGTCCGGTCCAGCCACCCAACACATTAACTGGCTCTCTTGTTTGGAAGCTGTGAAACAGCACACCAGCTTCCCAGAGTAAATGGTGCTGATGGGGAAGAGGCTTAGGGATGGCGGTACCCCCAGGAAGCAGCGTTCTTTGAATGGGGCCCCCGTTAGGCAGAAACAAGTGCCAGGGAGGTGGAGACCGTTGATTAGGGCCTGGGAACTGGGCACTGTGAACTGCGTGGCCCAGAATGACTCTCCCCCAGGCAGCTTTGTCTGCAGGCTGTGTGGCTTACTTGGTCCCGGAGGCTCTGTGCCTGCCACCCCCAGAGCTTTGCTTTCAGGAGCATTTCCAGCTGTGAGAATGAACTAGTTGGCAATATGCTAACAACACCTCTAGATTCTTAGCCTCTCTGCTGGGGGCAGCGGGGGGGGGGGGCTGCCTGGCTTCCATTCAGCAAGAGAAAGACAAAAAAGCAAGGTACATTTTATCCATGAATTATCACATTAGTCTCTCCCATGGTTGGAAAATTGGTGTGTCTCCTGCTTGGTTTTTCAGCTGTGGTGATTATGCTCAGAATGGTAGGTCCCCTCTCTACTCTGTCCTCCCTAAAGCACTTAGATCTCAAATGCCCACCTCTCGAGGCCCTCCTGAGGAATGGCATCTTCATCCTGCGGCTCGTCTTTGACTTGTGGGCCCTACAGCACTGGCTGGCTTCCTGCTGAATCTCTGCACTTGGCAGTCTTTCCTATTTCCTGCCTTAGCCCCATGGCACTGCAGTTATACAAGCAGCTTGGTTATTTTACTGGACGAAAAGTCTTCACCCAAGAGACTCAGCCCCCAATCTTTTCCAGAATTAATTTAGTCCCATGCTAGGTTTGATACATGTGGTCACATCGGAATGGTCCCCCTTGACAGATGGACCCAGTCAGAGAGATCCCAGAACTTCTAGCTTTTCCACGGAAAAATCTCTTAGCCCTGACATCACAAGTTTAATTAATATTTATTTGCAGCTTTGTATTTTCAGACTAAAGACTGCAGTGATGTAACAGATAGGCGGGAAAAAATGGTGTATTATATTTTAGCTCCCTCTCCAAAGACTCTAGAGACAAAAGCTAATAGTCTCTTATTTGCATGAACCCCCAATAGCTCCCTTTTTATTGTTATAAAAAAATATCCCTCAGAATCAGCTTTGACCCCTTTTTTGGTAATCACGAATGTATGGGACGATCACTGATCCTGCAGGGTTGGGATGAGCCCTAGGATGGAACTGTCCGTTCCTCTCCTGGCAGCTAGTGGAGGAAGTCCGGCCTCACATGTGGACTGTTGCCGTCTACCCAGGCATCCTGCGTGATGCTCAGCCAGCACATTCCTCGCAGGGAAGTCCAGCAAAGGCCACCAGGTGATGGGGCTCTCTGGGGCTTCTAGCAAGAACAAATTCCTGCTCGTCCCCGGCCTCAAAGGTTTCTGCACCCAGCTCCTTGTATAAAGGGGCTAGAAGGCTGATCTCATTTGGTTTTGTCTCTTGAAGGTTCAGCTACTTTGGGGGAGGGAAAAAAAATAACCAATAAACATTTTTGTCTTTGTCTGCCACACTGATGTGAATGCTTATGATTTTATTAGCAGCTGCCTTGGAGCCAGGCCTGATTTAATTTAATTTAATCTCCTAGGTTATTTTCAGTTCAGCTCAGTCTATTTTAGGCACAGATGAAGGAGAAGTAATCAGACTGAGGGGGTGGAGGAGGGAGGGGCAGGGGGTACCTTCCGTTCCCCTCCCTAGTTACTCAAGCTTAAGCCTGCTTGAGAGAAATGACTTGGTGGAGACAGGTCAGCCCGACCAGCTTCTCGTTCTTACCCTCTTCATCTCTGGTATCGTCTTATTCCTCTGAGAAAAGCATCATATCAGCTGGGGCGGGGAGGGGGGGCGATGATAATTATGCAGCTCCATACAAATGGAGTCATTTTCTCTAGTGTCAGGAGAGAACTGAGTAATGGCACCTTCCTCTGTCCCTCCCCTTCTCCTCTTAGCAAACTACATTTGTCATCATATCATTGTAGTTCTTCCTCTCTGGAGCGCTTTGATGCTCTGGGTTTGGGAGTTGGGGAGGCAGGATGCCAGGGTCTCCCCGTTTGACGGGTGTCTGAAGGTCAGCACGTTAGCCAGAAGCTCCCTCAGCAAGACCCGGAACCAGAAGCCTCGCGACCTGGAGCTTACATGCCAGCCGTGAGCCCAGGGGCAGCCTCCCCAAGGCTACCCCATCCGTCCCTACTCCAGGAGGGCCCCGAGGGTGTGCATCTGGTTTGGTACCAACAGTGATCCAGAGCAAGAGAGACCTCACCCAGTTTTATATGCTATCTCTGGAGATGGAAAGTTCTATCCCCACTGCAGTGTTGCTCCCAAGCACCCAAGACCCTTATGTTCACTTATTTACTTGTTTACTCTGCAGAATCCCCACACTTAGAAGGGTGCCTGGCACATGATAAGTCTCAGTGAGTGTCCACAGGATGGCTGGTTTTTTCCTGGATGACACTGATGATAACAGTAGTTAAGCAGTACTCCTTATTTTGTGCCAAGCACCATGCCAGTAGTTTTACCTGTACAAGCTCATTTAATATCATTGTTCCTAGGGAGTGATATTCTTCTTCTCTCGAGTTTATAGAAGAGGAAATGGCTTAGGGAATTTCAGGGACTTGCCCGGTGACAAGGTAGAGCTGGAACTTGAGTCCTGGAAGAGTATTTTCACTCGGTGTCCTGGGAGTTTCCATGAGAACAGGACCGAAAGGTTTGTGTGCCAACTGATGGATCACTTGTGTGAGGGTTGGTTCAGAACCTTCCCCGCATAGCTTGCAGAGTGGAGCTGCCCCGAGAGGGAGCATTGCTTGGTTTGGAGCTGAGTATAGGAATGATCGGGAGGTGGGGGGTGTCTCTGGTGAGCCAAGTACCCTCCGTGACTCATTAAAGTCAGTCCAGTGGGCCTGTAACCGCTTCTCCGTGCCAGGTTTCTCAAAGCACAATGCTCTTCAGTATGCAGATTACCGCTCCCACCTCAGGTGTCCTGACCCCAATTCTCCAACAGTGGAACCTGCAAATCTCTATCACGAATGAGTTTTCCCGGGTGATTCTCATGCACAATAACATTTGAGAACTACAGCTCTGGGTATTTCAAGCTCCGGTCTTGTAGGAGATTAGATCTACTTAAAACCAAAAACAGCGTCTATATGTTTGGGATGGGGTTGGGGGTAAGGTATTAAAACCAGAGCACCCCATTACCCAGAACAGAAGTACATGTGGAAATAGGGTAACATCTCAAGGCAGGGGAGGGGATGCAGCTAATTCTGGCCTTCCATTTTGAATGCCGCAAGATTCACTTGTACCATTCAGCGGCAGCCAGGGCCCCAGAGACCAGAGCCAATGTGGTCTCCAGGAACGTGCACCAAGATGCCAGCTTGTTAATTTATAGGGAAAAATAAAACTGTCTGTGTGTCTGCCGGTTTCATCATAGCAGCCTCTGTAGTCCAGTTAAGACACCCACGAAGGCAAATCATAATGAACCCATTTTATTGATTTCCCATGTGAAACACTGTCCCGTAGACCACAGATAGCACAAATCCACTGCGGGGGAATGCCCTCTTTCCCTGTAAACAGTCCCCAGGGGACCCAGAACACTGCCAAGTGAACGTGGAATTATAATGGAATCGGATAAACGTTTAAAGTCATCAGGCTAGGGGCGCCTGGGTGGCTCAGTCGTTGAGCGTCTGCCTTTGGCTCAGGTCATGATCCCAGGGTCCTGGGATCGAGTCCAGCATCGGGCTCCCTGCTCGGCAGGAAGCCTGCTTCTCCCTCTCCTACTCCCCCTGCTTGTGTTGCTGCTCTCGCTGTGTGTCTCTCTCTCTGTCAAATAAATAAATAAAATCTTTAAAAAAATAAAAATAAAGTCATCAGGCTAAGATTTCACATTTATCTCAAGGCAGAGGTGGCTGTGCGTCTGGGCCCAGAAGCGCTTGAGGTTAAACACCCAGACACTGGTCCCCAGACCAGTCTCACACTCTAGATGTCCACCTCAGTGCCTCTGCTCTGGCTCTCTTGTTTGGATTTAGTCCTGCTGGACACAGGCTGGTCTTAGAAGCCCAGGAAGCCTCCGTCTCCTTGAGCGGATTTTGCCAAGCCCTGCCGTGAGCCAGTATGGATGGAGCCTGGAGTTTGTTCCTTCCCAAAGAAGACTCTCGCTCCCCTAATGTCTTTGTCTTTGAGGGAGGAGAATCCCTTTATTATGTCTCCACGTTTTAACAAGTCTTTAATTCCTTATGGAAATATCTTCCCTGAAATCTGATTCCCTGTTTTTCAGATGATCTGTACGGAGTAACTCCAAGTAATAGACGAGCCATGTTATTCTTAGAGCAAGTTCTTAGCTTCTGTTCTGTGGATATACCCCCCGCCCCAAGGCGGCTCCAGGGGAGTCATGTGCAGAATTTTGTGGCTACCTTCTGGGAGGGAGGGAAGCCATAGCCATCATCTCCAACACATCCTATGATCCCCCGGAATTTAGGACTTCTAGGATGAGGGGCAGTGTGCCTATGCAGTATGCAGACCAGGAACATAGAACTTGGGACATAGTTGTACCGTGAAAACAAAGGCATCAATATGTGCTATGAAAAATCAGTTTGCAGGCAGCCGATGTTCGAAGTAGGAGGAATCTTCGAGATTTCCTAGGCCAACCAATCCCATTGCTTTCCGGACAGATTACATGTTCCACTGGAGATTGCCCAAGGAAGTGAGCGGCAGGCAGGGCTGGCTGGAGACACCCTCCCCTCTGCTCTCCCCCGGCCTCCACTGCCCTTCAGGTTCTGTCTGGAGTGTCTAAAGGTTTAATTAACATCAAAGCTGGAGGTGAAATGGCCAAGAAGATGATACAGAATTGAGTTCAACAGCCCCAGCCTTGGCCTGCAAAGGGCAGACCCCAGTGGGGGTCTTCCTCCTACTTCGAACATCAGCTGCCTGCAAACTGATTTTTCATAGCACATATCGATGCCTTTGTTTTCATGGTACAACTGTGTCCCAAGTTCTATGTTCCTGGTCTGCATACTGCATAGGCACACTGCCCCTCATCCTAGAAGTCCTAAATTCGGGGGGATCATAGGATGTGTTAGAGATGATGGCTATGGCTTCCCTCCCTCCCAGAAGGTAGATACAAAGCACGTGGAAAAGCTTCCCACGGAGTGACAAGGGGACAGCCTGGAAGCAGGAGTAGAGTGTTTGCCAGAAGAAATGATGCTGAGCAGCTTACATTCAAACCCAGAGATGCCAAGAGGAACTTACCCCTCTTTCCATTAACCAGGCTTTCTAGGAACAGTGGCATTCCAAGATCTGCTTAAGAAATCAGTAGATTTCTTTTTTTATATATAAATTTTTAAAAAGATTTTATTTATTTATTTGACAGAGAGAGACATAGCGAGAGAGGGAACACAAGCAAGGGGGGGAGCGGGAGAGGGAGAAGCAGGCTTCCCGCTGAGCAGGGAACCCGATCGGGGCTCGATCCCAGGACTCTGAGACCATGACCTGAGCCGAAGGCAGACGCTTAACGACTGAGCCACCCAGGCTCCCCAGGAATCAGTAGATTTCTGCAGTGAATTAAGGTACCCAGCTGAAATGCAGTCTCTCTTGTGTCCCTCTGGAACGTTAGGGAGACCTAGAAAAAGACAGAAACCCACAGCTGTGACTGACGAACCACTTCAATCTTAGAGAAGTTTCTGCAGACTATTAGCCTGATGAGTCTGCATTAAAAAAAACAAAAAACAAAAAACTATCAGTGGTCTGGCTATACTTGGTGCATGATATAGAGCAAAGTCCGGTGCACCTGAAGGAAAACAGGAAGATTCTTTATGTCTCCCTTTGCTCAGAGAAGCAGGGTCTTCTGCAGTCAAAAAAAAAAAAGACCCTGGGAGGCAGCCCTTTGATTTCAGGGAACCAAAATCCGGTTCTCTCTTATCAGCCCACACAGCATACCTTCCAAAAGAAGAAAGGATTGGCCATAGGAAAGGACTGATCTTGGTGGATTATGTCCCGAGGCTCATGAACCCCATGTGTGAAGCATAGTGGATACGTGTGGAAATACAAAGAACCTCAATGTCAGTGGAATGTTAACTTTAAATAGACGCCATGGACTCAGTGTACTTGTGACTATCATGCACGGTGAAAGGATGTGACCTCACCTGGGCCCAGCACCCACACGCTGATACGGGTTAGGAGCCAGCCACATCCATTTGAGTGCCGGGCTGGTTTTGAGGGAAGAGAGCTCACCAGTATCCAAGTAGACAGTGGACAGAGCCAGTGGGGAATCTAAACATAGCATCTGTTGGCAAACACCAAGTCTGGATATATCTTTCCCCATATATCCCTCTGAATATTGAAAATGAGTAAGGAAAGAAAACCTACACATAGTATGTAACCCATGTAAAATATATACTGAGGGAGCGCCTGGGTGGCTCAGTCGTTGGGCATCTGCCTTCGGCTCAGGTCATGATCCCGGGGTCCTGGGATCGAGCCCCGCATCGGGCTCCCTGCTCCGCGGGAAGCCTGCTTCTCCCTCTGCCCACTCCCCCTGCTGTGTTCCCTCTCTCGCTGTGCCTCTCTCTGTCAAATAAATAAAATCTTTAAAAAAAATTTTTTTTAATTTTTAATATATATTGAGGAATAAAGGAAAGGGAATATCATGGAGAACATACTTACAGGTAAATTGCAGAGGGGACAAGGTCTACAAAACGTTTCAGAAAGCTGTGTATATACTTCTGTAGAACGCAAGAACGCAGCATCTCTGGAAAACGAGAACAGGAAGCCATTTGAGCGCATCGGTTGAGACGCAAAGAAGATGAGACTTTTTATTTTTTCATGACAAGATGTATACAAAGAGGTAGACGAGATGAAGGGAGATGGGCAAGTAAGAAATGCCTGCAAACACACTTAAATCGTACTAACATGATTAAAATCATCACGGAACAGTGAAGAGCAGAGGTGGCTTTGTAGAGAATCACATCAGTGCTGTGAAAGAATCCTGAGGAGCTCTTCCAGAATTCAGGCAAAAGGACAAAATGAATGAGGGGTAGGGCAATAAAGTGGAAAACTGAGAACAGATGACCCGAGAATCATAGCGTTGTCCCAAGGATGAAAGAAGAAACATTGAAACTGGAAGCAATCATTCCGTATGATAGGAACAAATTTATGGAGCATTCAAGCTAAAGGGAATGAACCCTATCCCAGCATAATTAATGGAAGAAAGTCTACAGCTAGGAATGTTCTGGAACATTCTTTTTTTTTTCTTCTTCAAGTTTTTATTTAAATGCCAGTTAGTGAACATACAGTGTAATATTAGTTTCAGGTGTAGAATTTAGTGATTCATCCATTCTAGAACATTCTTTTTTTTGTTTCCATTCTAGAACATTATTAATCACAAAGCGAACAAATACCCTTCCTTCAGGATACATAGGTTACATGTAAGAAAACAATAACTAGGTTGGCATTAGACTTCTCACTGTATGCAGGACAAAACTTGAGGAGGAAAGGAAGCATCACTTTTAGAGCTTGAAGAAAGAGAGTTTGTTGTCCTAGAATTTCTCACCCAGCCAAACTGCCGTTCACAGGGCCCTTCTCAGATATGGGAGGGCTAAGAACATACATCCCCCACGCGCCTTTCTCGAAAGTCATTTAAAGCAAGCTAAAGAGGACTGCAAGATGAAGTAATATTAAAAGTTTGGCATTGCGGTAGTCCTAATAACATGGTGACAAGTAGTAAGCATTAAAATCTGTTGAACGTAAAACATAAAAAATAATTATTGACAACTGTCCATCATACACTACAATTCTCGGAAAAGATGAATGCAAACAAAACACAGTGTAACAAAAGAAAGAAAGCAAATGACAAGCAAGCAGTGACAACAGAAGTGAAGCCACACACAACAGGTAGTAGGCAGTTCGGTGTGGAGGTTAAGGATATACTGGAATCTCGGGCACCTAGCTGGCTCAGTCAGTAGAGTGTGTGACTCTTAATCTTGGGGTCGTGAGTTGAAGCCCCACCTTGGGCGTGGAACCTACTTAAAAAATAAAATAGGGGCACCTGGGTGGCTCAGATGGTTAAGCGTCTGTGTTCGGCTCAGATCATGGTCCCAGGGTCCTGGGATCGAGCCCCGCGTTGGGCTCCCTGCTCAGCGGGGAGTCTGCTTCTCCCTCTCCCTCTCCCTCTCCCCCTGCTCATGCTATCTCTCTCTCTCTCTCTCTGTCTCAAATGAATAAATAAAATCTTTAAAATAATAAATAAATAAATACAATACAATACAGGAATTTGGCTGCCTGTGTTTTGCCCCCTGCCCAAGCTGGGTAACCTTGTGGTAGGTACCCCTTCATCCCTCCAAATCTCTGCTTCCCCGTCGATAAACTATGGATACCGACTTATTATGGGGGTTAGTTAATGTGTTCAAAGTTCTTAGCATTTCCTCGGGCACATACTTGTGCTTACAAATATTAGGGATCAAGTACCAGCTTTAAACTGCCCATAGTTTTGAGATTGGGTTTTTTTTTTTAAATAAAACTTCAGCTATATTAATAAGAGGTATACTTTGTAGGAGAAGGAAAAAATCTTTTTCTGTCCTTCCAGATTCTTGGCTGGGGCTCTATTAACAAAAGACAGGTTAACAAGGAAAAAAACATGCACACTTATTAAATGTAAATTTTTCATGACACGGGAGCCTTCCTAAGGAAATACCCAAGGAACAGTTAAACCTGAGTATTCTGTACTAGGTTGGATAAAAAGTGCAAAGTCGTAAGAAAATAGAACAGAAGGATATAAGCTGAGTAAAGTAACCCTGGGGCTGGCAGAGGGACTTAGTAAGGGCTATTCATTTGAGTCCCTCCCGGGGTCCCTCTGTCTTCCGAGATGAGGATGCTCCTTTCCTCCAGGTGTAAAGGAAGTCACCTCTCCTATGAGAGTCGTATGACCTGCTGCGGGGGAAGTTGAGAGAGTCCTTTCCCCCTCCATTTCTCAAATTCCTTCAGGTTAAAATACTCAATATGCCAAGGTGTCATATTTTAGGGTCGCATGCCCTGAACTCCATCAACCTAAAGCAAAATGATTCATAAGCCAACGAGTAAGGTACAAACAGGCAGAGCTTTATTAGATGAACAGCAAAAAGCAGCCGAAGTGAAATTGCCCTGAGTCATTAAACTATGCACCTGGTTGGAGAGGCTGTCTTTTAAAACAGGGAAACCGACAACAGTTCAAAGCACAGCCTTGTTGAAAGAATTAACGAAGTCGAATATGGTGAAGTAGATGGCCTAATATAAACCAACAGAAGCCACGTGACCCATTAGAGAAGGTGGGCCTCCTTCCACAAATGTCACTGGGAAAGTTGTGTAAACATTTGGAAGAAAAAATAAATTAGATCTTGCCTCACACTGCATACCAAAATAAACTTCAAATGAACTTAAAAGTTACCCATAAAAAAGAAACAAAATAATAAAACATAAGTGAATATTTAGCGAATGTCAGGGTAAGAATTTTCTCAACATAAAAGAAATGGAAGAAACAAAAAAGGAAAGGTTTGACAGGTGTAACTTTAAAAGTTAAGCTTGTGTGTTTCTAGAAGCATTGTGAATGAAATCTAAATGCAGTTTGCAACAAATATGACAAGGGCTATTACCATTCATTTGACGTCTAAGGAGCTCTTTTGACCCAGTAAGAAAATTCTTTGGCACCCTGTAGGAAACTTGAACAAGGAGCTAAAGTCAAAGAAAAAGAAATACCAATGACCAAAATAACCATATGGGAAAACAAGAAGTTCAACCTGAAAAACAATCAAGGAAGCCAGAATTACAGTGTTGTTTTTTACTTTTTTCAATCACACCCTTCGCAAGACTTCGTAGGACTTTGTGGGGGAGTAATTTGGCAATATATGTCGAGAGTGTTGAATGATCTTGCACTCTTCGATTCGCTTCTAAGAATGTGTCCGAAGGCGGGGGGTGGGGACAAATGCAGACGAGTATTTGCACACGAAGGTGATCAGTTGCTATGTTACTTACAGAGGTGAAGAATTTTAAAGGACACAGCCCCAAGCAAAGGATTGGTTAAAGAAATTATGATATAAAGTGGGATGTTAGGCCTTTAAAATGTCTGCAAGGCATGCGTTTTTATGTTATAAAGGCAGGATCTAAAACTGGGTTCACAGATAGGAATTCTATACAAATAAATATTTCAGTAGAACTCCACACAGAGCAAAGGACCTGGCAGTAAATATACCAATATGCCAACGGTGCTTCCGAAGAAGTATGGGTGATTTAAATTTTCCTCTTTATACTTTTATGTATTTAAATTTCTGTGTGATGAGTGTATCCATTACTCACATGAGGAAAAAAAATTAGTATTTCTTAAAATCTTCCTGTGTTTGTACAGAATCATTTCAGTCTCCCATTACCTGGAAAATATTTTTTTCTCACAACCACGTCTCATTTCCTTTCAGAACCTCAAGGTTATAGAATCTGAATAGGAGTTTCTGGCATCCACTAACTATAAGAGAAAACATAGTGAAATATTTATGATCTTTTTCCAAGGACCAGATGTTGCTTCCTCATCTCAGACCTAATCCTTCAAATTCTCTTTGCTAAGTTTTATTCCAGTGGCACTTTGATTGAAGAGTTGCTGACGCATGTGTATGAATGGCCACTGGATTTACGGGGACAGAAATTACATCCTTATCACCACACAGTGAGTCTCAGCAACGAAACAGAACATTAAAGAAATAGGTCCTAAAATGTGAGGTGACATCCAGATTTATGTGTGGGTTCTGGGTGGTAGGACAGGGATGCCGAGCAGGTGTACTTTTAGTGTATCTCATTCTTTATGTCTTTGTCAGAGAAGGAACAAATAAGACAAAATGAATGGGTCCTATTAACATGGAAGAGATCACATTCGAGATTCTGTGGGATTCAATGCAGAGGGCATCAGGAGACTGGACACAGTGCAATTAGTACAAATGGACCCCAATGAACAGCTCCAAGACTCCATTTTGTTCACAGAATCGCAATCAACTGTTGTGCAGTCGTTCACTGTTATTGATGACACCTTTGCATTTTAATTCTGAAATCTTGAGAAGTTCCACGTGGTCGTTTTTCCCCAAGAGTGAATGGCCCTTTCGGATATGTTTTTCCGGAAAGTTAGAGCTATGTCATATGCCCTTTATAGGCTCGATGACGGTTTCTTGAAAGCATCTAACATTTTTGTTAAAAAGTGCGTTGACTCCTTGGGGCCTGCTAGTTTTTTCCTTGTCTGAGAGTCCCTCAAATGGACACTTTTTGTACTGCAACCAAAAAATAAGTGCAAGCATTCCTGTCTGCTTGAACTTTTCAGCGAAATAACAAGAACCCAATGGGCCCTCATGGGTTTTGCCTTGCCCTGTGCTGACCCTGGGGCGGGGTGGGGGAAGGACACACCCAGCAGGATACAATGCACCCCTGCCTGCAAGTTGCTCTTGGTCTATAAAGATGAAACTCAGTGGCCTGGGCCGGCTGTAGAGTGGAAGGTCCCAGAAGATGAGTCTTATGCCAAGATAGGGGCCAGTAGCACCAGGGTAGGGGAAGGTGTGTGCTCCAGGGGGCCCAGTGATGGGGCAGCATGACCCCAGAAGCACAGGACAAGGGTGGCATGGAGATTCATGTACTTAGCAAACAGTTACTGAGTACATACCAGGTGCCTCTAAGCAGTAGAGGGTGAAAATGACTAGTAGCAAAGACAATGGCCTCACTGGTGTGGAATGGGTCTTTTGGGTTATACAAGTACTAGATGTGATCGGGTAGGTGATAAGGTGGTTAGTTAACCAGTCAGAACCGGTAACTAGCTCCCAAGTCCTGCCACTAGGCATGAGGGGAATGGGGACCAGACTGTGGAGCGTCTCTAGAATTGGAATAGAAATATTAAAGGAAATGATAGAGAATATAGGCTATTGGCCTTGTTTTCTGTATCCAGAGCCTAAAAAATTCGTCATTCACGGGAAGATTGAAAACCTCGCAGTTCCATTTTGTTGTTCGGAGAAAAATGGGATGTTTTATTTCTCCTAGCTCAACAGTTCTGTTGAATCAGTCTGATGAGTGGTGATCGGCTCTCATCAATCCTCTTAAGTCTTCATTGCTGACTTTAAAGTTCACTCCTTCTGCCAGATGGAGCTCAACGGCCAGTGGACACCCAGGAATCCACACCCACATTCCCGCTAGTGGGGAAATAGGCTGCAGCTGCCATGGCCTTGAATGGACCACCTGACCCATGCCTCCCCTCCAAGAGTAGTTCCCAGCCAGTTTTTATCCCCATTGCCAGCACCTCTCCCAGTTAACCAGACTTCTTCCAAATCCCCGGCTGGAGCAGGAATCCACCAAGAGAAATGCTGCCTGTCCCATGCATGTTAAGTTCTGGAAGTGTGTGGAGACAGGAGGAAGATCCCTCAATCCTTGGAGAACAGGGGCTCTTAAGGTGTGCAGCAAAGGTCCTCAACCCAGGCCCCTGGTGTCCTACGCTTGTCATAAAAACTGTCATAGTGCACCAAAGGGGTTTATGGCTTCAAGAGAATAAAGACTCTCTAGCCCAAGTGTTAGGGTGGACCCATCCGTCACTCAGTTAAAACCCGGGCACAGCAGGAACGTGACCTGGGAGCCATTCCCCTTGAGGTCGCCTGGGGCCCTTGCTCTGTGGTGATCCTTCTTTGCCAGCCTGATGGCCTCTGGTCTTGCCCACCTGTGCCATGGCCTCTCTGCGTGGGTCGAGAGGCTCCAGCTCAGATCCCCTAAGCTCAGAACCTTGCCTATTGCTAGACAGCTTGGCCACCCCCGAAACATCTCGTGGGAAGGGCGTTCGGTAAATCCTGTTCCAGAAGCAAGCTGTCACCCCACCAGCTTCCCATCAAGATTTGCCAAGCCGTTCTGGCTTCTGGTGCAGAACTGACTTGTAGCGACGTGAAGAGACTGGCAGCTTCCTCGACACGGTTTTCTCCCTATAACATTGTCAGAAGAGGCCCCAAGTAAAGGCGAAAACAAGCCTCGAGAACAGGGTGTTCTTCCTAGTAATGTGACCAGGAAAGTGTAATCTAGAGGAAACCTGAGAACTTGGTGATGTGGAACATTGTTCTGAGCTAGTGGGGTGAGGGATTTTCCCCCCTTTTTCTACCTGATCCAGTCTGTCTGCACTTGAGGTGCTCCTGAACTGAGCACCAAGGCTGTTGTCAAAAGGGTAACTCTCATCAGGACAAGCCCTTAGCTACGGTTAGATTAATTAAGAAGGAGAGGGGCCTCTCCCATGCCAGGCTGTCCTTTAACAGGCTTCTCTGTGTCCCACATTCCTCTAAAATTCCGATTTCCAAGCAGCTGTTGCATAAAGAATGGCCCCACTGATGCTTTATCGTGCTCACTGTTTGCGCGTGGTCCCTGGGTGGAGCCGAGGTATGGAACAGGCTGGAGGGGCATGAGCAAGTTGGTCTTGGCCATTTGCTGCCGGTCATGGTCAGATCAGATGCTCCAGGGAGGAGGCTGCGAGTCAGGTTTGTCTAGGAGGGCAGACTACTGCTTTAAAAAAGCCTCATGGACCTGGAGGAGAAGAAAGCAAGCAGAAGTCCACCTAAGAGATACTGGCTTCCAGAGGTTCTGCGGAGACAGAGGACAGTGGCCAATCTGGTTCCTGGTAGAAGACACGCCTTCTCCTCTGCTCCAGCCCAGGCCCCCTCCCAAGCTTTAGGACAAAATCTAAACCTTGAAGAGGCTTGATTAAAGCAGAAGGAACTGGAAGGAAGCAGAGTCTTAACCAGGAAGTAGAGGCTCCTTTTCCATGTCACTTTCTCCTCAACGTGCTGTTGAGGTAATGAGATGGTATATCGGTTCTGTATCAGGGATCAGTAAATTATGGCTTGAGGGCCAGATGTGGCCCCCCGTCTGTGGTTTTTCAGTGAAGTTTTATTGGAACACATGGTGATCATTTGTTTACGTGTTATCTCTGCCTCCTTTTGCTCTGTACCAGCAGGCTTGAGTAGTGGTGATGGAGGCTGTGTGGTCTGCAGAGCCCCGAGTATTTATGATCCGTTCCTTTATGGAAGTTTGTTCCCCTGCTCTACACTGACAGTAGAGGGCAATGCTCAGGCCCCAGAGTCAGGACTCCTTTGCTCTCTTTTTCTCTCTCTCTTTTTTTTTTTAAGATTTATTCATTTATTTGAGAGAGAAAGAGCGGTGGGAAGGGAAAGAGGGAGAGGGGGAGAGAGGAGTCTTAAGCAGACTCCACGCTGAGCATAGAGCCCGATGCAAGACTCGATCCCAGGACCCCAAGATCATGACCTGAGCCGAATCCCAGAGTCGGACGTCTAACCGACTGCACCACCCACATGCCCCTCCTTTGCACTCTTGACTCCATCATTTACTAAATGCCTGACCTTGAGCCAGTCATTTAACAGCCCAGGGCCTCCATTTCCTCATCTGAAAAATGGGCATCTGAGTCATTATTTCACAGGGGTGTTGTGAAACTTAAGTGAGCAGGTGTAGTAAGGCACATAGAAATCTGTCAATAAATCTATCTATTTTTATTGAGATATATTTCACACACCATAAAATTCATCCTTTTAAAGTATACGATTCCGTGGTTTTCAGCGTCTTCACAAGATTGTCCAACTGTCACCACTAATTCCAGATCATTTTCATCACCCCAGAAAGAAGCTCCTAAATGGTACCTATGCTGGGCTGCACAGGGACCATGCAAAGATATCAGGTCCTAACCTCTGTAGTCTATACGTGTGAGCATCTTTGAAAAAAGGGCCTTTGTAGATGTAATGAAATGCAGAATCTTGAGATGGGGAGATGATTCTGAACGAATTCGATCCTCCATGTCGTTAGAGATTCTCTGGCATTAAATTTCTATTCACCTGTGCTCATATCTTTATAAGAAGCTGTAGGTCTTCAAGTTATTTGAAGGACGGTGCAAATAATGTCTAATGTCTAATAATATATCAGAATTCTCCAGGTTTGCATGAAGATACCGTTCATGGATTTGGGGAGCTCCCATCACTCTGATTGCCTGATGCTAAATGACACCAGGTTCTTTGGACCTCAGACACTACACCTCCACTCATTTTCTGCACTTGCCTGTCCCCCCAGCATTTTTGCATTCATATTTCTTTTGCTGTTGGTAATTTCACACAAAGAAGAGTTTGTATGGTTTTGTTTTTCTGTAGTGTCAGAAAATGTAATTTTTGCTTCTGCATGATGTGCGGTAGGATGAGAGAATTTTGTTTACTCTTGTTTTTACTGTGGCGCAAGGGTGGAGGTGGAGGGGAGGGTCACTAGGTCGGCACATGCTGAACAGTCCTGACTTTTGCAGCAAGTCTTTGTTTTGAGCCTTTGTCCTTGTTGTTGGCCTGTGAAGCAGAAGCCATGAACAAGGATGCTTGCAGAGAGGGGGGAAAGGCACTAAAAATAGAGGATTATTTTCTAAAGCAAAGCACATTATTTGAAGGGCCATGTTGTCCTTGAATTTGGAGGCATTTGACTTTTTTGTGCATCACTGAATAATGTTCCCATACAGATTTGAACTTCGATGGGCAGGGTTACTGTGGGTCAGTGAAGACAAGTCCAGTCTGCGGGCAAAGGGCTTATAGCTGTGTCCCCAACGAAGCTTTTAGTGTGTGTTGTGCATGAATCCTTCAGAGCCTCCACGAGCTCAGTGCCTAGCCAGAGTGCCCTAAGGCAGCCTCAGAGTGAGGTTGAAAATCCACAGGGAGGCAGGGAGGAGGTAGGGAGGATACAGTGGATGGCTTCAGCCATGTTGGCCCTGATCTAGCTTTTATGTTAGGTGGTGAGCTCTGGGTGTTTATTATTATACTCCATAATTTATGCTACATAAATTCTCTGGATCGGGAGACCATCTGGACCATTCTCTGAATGGATCAGGGATTGCACTGATTTTTTTTTTTTTTTTTTTAAATCCCAAGCTATTTTGGAACAATGAGGAGCTAACTATTGAACTCTGGCCTAACCCTGAGGTCTGGAAATTCCAGTACTATATGAACTGGCCTTTTAATATACCAGATTTCTTTACCCTGAGGAAACAGCCCTGCCCCCTGGACCAGACCGGAGGCCTGGATGAGGATGCTAAAGATAGCAAACACATATTAATATGATCATTAGTAATGGCGGCAAATGCTTCTGTAACACTCCATTCGTTCCAGATTGTCTCCTAAATGCTTTACAAATATTAACTCACTTCATCTTCACCACAGCCCCGCGAGATAGGCACTCTTATTGTTCCTGCCTTACAGATGAACAAACTGATGAGTGGGCTAACTTGTCTGAAGTCAGACAGCTAAAAAGTGGTAGAGCAAGGATTTGAAGCCAGCCGCCCATGCTGTAAGCCAGTGTGTTAGCCTGGAGCCTTGAGAAGAAGTCAGCCACCATCTGCAGCCTCTGTCCAAGAGAAGCGAGCTTGACTGCCATTGCATGTCCTCAGACACACATCCGACCGTCACCCAACTGCCGGTCTTTGTGGGGATGGCTCGCCTCTCCCGGAGAAAGCATGGCAGTCACCTCTACTCTTCCCCATCAAGCAGGCGTTTGGCAAAATCCCCGGCTTCATGCCTCAGGGTTGGCTGTGCCATCTAGCAGAAGGTGCCTCTGCTGTAGTTTCCCAGGCTGGGTAAGGCCGCCTCCGAGCTCTGGATGAGCCAGCTCATACTCCTGAACGCTTCCTCAAAACTCACATGTCCCAGGCTTGCCTAGCCACCTCTGGCAGGTATCTCTGAGGCACCGTGGAGTTGTTTTTCAGTCTTCGTCATATTCGAATGGACTTTGTCCGGGAATGATACCTTATGTAATCAGGAAATTACATAACCTTTTCACCCAGGCTGGTTTCTCTTCATGCTGGGCCTGACTGCCGGTCCTTTCCAAAGCCGCACCTCAAGCCAAAAGATGGGCATCTTACTCCGTGTTCTAGATTTCTATGGAAGGTCTGGAATTCCAGAACAGACTTTGATTCCCTAAAACAGCCGCTGCCATGGCGCAGGCGTATTTCTTGAGCAGACGTGTCCTCCTCATGGACACTGCAGAACCTCTGTGACATGCTGGGGCGGGGAGGGGGGGAGCACTCCCCCACCTGCCTGCCACGGGGTCCGGGGCCCGTGTGGGGTTAGTGCCGAGCAGTGCGGGGGGCAGGGGATGAGCCGCTGCTCATGTGTTTAGAGACCCTCGGCCTCTCGGAACTCAAGCTGGCATGACAGGGCTTTACCCCGAGAGAGTCCCGTCCTCAAGGGGCTACGCAGCAGAGTTTTTCCGTATCTTAAGCCCAGGGGTCAGAACAGTGTGGCTCTCCCAGAAGATGAGAGATGAGGAATGAGCCATGGGACCCGTGCCAGGTTTGTTCTTGGACCCACCGTGAAATGCTCGCCTTCCTCTGGGCCTGTGAATTGGCACAGGCTTCCCACGTGTGCGGTGGGACCCGACCCGGGCGAGGACTTCTGCTCCTGCTCCAGAGGATTCCTGAAGGTGCTGAACAACTGACATTAGAAAGCATTAAATTACGTGGTGAGAAAGTTACTCCCTTCCCAGTTTTCCTTCATTCTCAGTTGTAAGGTGGAGAGAGGGACTTCCCCCTGGGGCTGGAATATATCCTGAATGCTCAACCCTGCTTTTTAATTTCCCCTTTGTAGTGAAGAGCAGGCCTCAGGCAAGTGTGTCAGCTGGAAGGAGGGAACCCTAACAGATGTTCATTGTATTTATCTCTATGGTTCCTTTCTCCTTAGAGCAGACAATCTTGGTTTTCCATTTATCAGAGTGACACATTTCCTTTTTCTTTATTTTTATTTTTTTAAAGAACTCTTTTTTTTTTTTGAAGATTTATTTATTTGAGAGAGAGAAGGCACACAGAGGGAGAGGGAGAAGCAGGCTCCCCGCTGAGCAGGGAGCCCGACGTGGGGCTCGATCCCAGGGCCCCGAGATCATGACCGGAGCCGAAGGCAGACCCTTAACCAACTGAGCCACCCAGGCGCACCCCCTCCCTCAAATAAATTTTTAAAAACCCACTTAAATGTTGAGTGTTAAAAAGTGAGTGAATTTTTTTTATATGAATAATATACTGAGTCCTCAAGAGATGCCCGTGACATGGGTCGAGGGACCATACTTTGAGAATGACAGCCAGGTGCATGGGATGACATCATGTAATACTCACCTGAGAGGCTTCAAAGATGCCGACGCCTGGGCCTCAGCTCAGACTGATTAAATCGGACCCTGTGGGGGTGGGGCCCAGACATCGGTATCTGCTGCTCATGCGCAGCTGAGCTGGAGATCCGCCGCCCTCATGTACCCAGCCACCATCACCTCCCCCCACCCCCCGTGGGGGGCTGCATCCTCACTGCCCTCCAACCCTACGTCCTGATTGCATTCTCTTCTCTCTCCTGCCTCTCGCCCTCCTCATCCACCGCCCCACTTGTTTTGCTCTTCTTTTCTCTTCCCTAACTTCCCCGCACCTACTCCTGCTAGTGATGCCCACCACCACTGCTGCTCAGGTTAAGACATTGCCGGCACCACGTGGTTGCAACCACATTAGAAAATTTCCGTGTCATACTGTTCTTCACGGCATTCACTTGCCAACTCATAAGCTGTCAGTCCAGTTTCAGAACATCTAAGCCCTTAGGGTTGTGCTCTCTGCCAGCGACTTGTATTAACAACAAGGATAATAATCATTATTGGGCGCTCACTGTGTGCCTACCGCTGGTCTCAGCACTTTACGTGTATGAGCTTATAGAATCCTCCCAGGGAGCTACCATTTTGCAGATGCAGAAACGGAGGCACCGGGCGGTTACGGATCTTGCCCGGGGTTATGGCACCACAAAGTGGCAGAGCCAGAATTCAGGTGCCCACAGCCTGGCCCCAGAGCCCACAATCTGAGCTGATGGGAGCCCCCAAGTCCGTTGCTCCCAGGCCTGACTCACGTGCCCTGGCATGTGATGAGTCCATCACACATCAGGCAGGCTGTTCTCCACTGCAATGGGAAATTGAAATTTGGACCCACTGCCTACTTCAGTGACATTTGGAATTGATAACTCTTTTTATTTTCCACTTCAATCATGGTATCTCTGTAGGAAGCCCACAGCTTTAAATCCCATCAAGACTATAACTCATCACCATTCAGAAGAGATCAGCCTTAAATGATGTTGTGTGTGCTGGCTGTCAGGACCAGAAATTGAAGATGAAAAAGCCAGCACCCATAATCATTCTGTAACTGGCAACACTCTTGGTGGCCTCTCTGCTTCCTCATTAGTTTATCTGGGCTGTAGCCTCCGTGGTGGACATTCCAGGCTTTAGCTGCCTTTTACAAAGTCTCTGATTCTCATTCCAGTGCTTAATTGGAAAGAGACCTTTGGCCCCTTCCCGTTCCTCTTGGGAGACCTCTATTTTTATGCTCAAACTTTTCATCTTTTGTGATACTTGGGTTGCTGTTTTAGGAGACTGGATCTTCTGCATTGCACTGAAAAACCTTCAGCATGAGTTTGAGGGAATTCTCAGACAGCCAGGTCCCCTGGAGACCTCCTAATCCCACTGAAGATTTTGAGATTGTGGGCAGTGGGGGACTCTGCAGAGTAAGCACTCACATCGTGGTATCCTTTTTCCCCTCCATTTTCCAAGCCACGAACTGTCTAAAGCACATAAAGTTATGTACAATTATGTACAATTTACTTCCCCCAACAATCCTGTCTCACTGGGAATGAGCCCCTCTTCACTTTCCTAAGGGAAGAAACAGAGGCTCAGGAACTTATGTTTCCCAGTGCTTGGGAGTACATGAGGGGGGCAGGATTTGAAAGCAGGTGTGCTGAGCTTGCTTAGTGTTCTACCCACTCCCAGTTGGATGAGGTTAGATATTATGGGGATAATAATCCTTGGAAAGCATAAGTGAATAAGAGGAACAGAAGCCTGGCTTCTCCGTGGCTAGTAGATATGAACCAGCCCACTCCCCACTCAGACCATTTGGATACGGTCCTGTCACCTGCCTGTGCTAAGGCTTCCAGACAAGGAGGGTGTAAGGCCATTCACCAGCAGGCACGGGCGCTCCGTGTGTCCCCAGGCTGATAACGGGCAGTGCTGGTCTGTGACTTAGGGCAATGTCCAGGGACCCAATATCTTTAACATCCTTCCAGCCCCTCCTCTATCTCTGTCCACTGCCAATCCCAGCACCTTCTTCTAAGGACTTCATTTAACAGTCGCCCTCAACTGATGATCTGTACTGGTAGGCTAGAAGAGTGTTTCCCCAGCTCCCCTGTGCATCAGAATCAGGAGGTTTGGTAAACACAGACCACTGCACTGGCCCCTAGAGTTCTGACTCAGTCAGTAGTGCCGATGCTGCTGGTCCAGGGGCTACGCTGGGAGAACCAGTTTGATGTGTACTCATGGCATCTGGCTAATTAGCGACCCTGATGATGGGAAGTATCAGCCATGTTGGGGAAGATGCCATCCAAAGATGGTGAGGAAGACATTTGGGATAGGCAGGCTCAGGCTTCTGTCCCTTCTTAGAGTGCTAGATAATGACCTGTCTCATTTCCATGCAGTGGCTTTACCCGTTCCCCCAGAGGTAACAAGCCCCTGCTAGCTACATCTCTGAGCATGCCTCCCTCTCTGGATGAAGCGGCCTTTCCTCCTCATCATTTTGGATTCCCATATGAGTGCGTCTCAATCTAGGGTGTGCATTGGAATCATCTGGGGGTCTGGCTAAAGTGAGAGTCCTGAGTTTGTGATTTTGAGGCGGGACCTGTGATTCCACACATGTGATGAGTGCACAGCTGATGTCCCGGGTGCTACTGGTCTGGGGACACGTGTGCACATTGCAGAACAAGGCATAGCACAGCTGTGGAGCATATTCTGTGTTACAGGCAGACACACCGATGGCTCTTCTGCTGCACGTAGGATCACCTGGGGAGCACTTAAGAACGTGGACCACACCCCTCAGGGATTCTAAATTAGCTGTGAGCACTGGACTTTTTTTTTTTTTTTTTAGATTTATTTATTTGTTTGAGAGAGGGACAGCAGGGAGAGGGGCAGAGGGAGAGGAAGAGAGAGTCACAAGCAGACTCCCCACCGAGGTCAGATCCCAATGCGGGGCTCGATCTCATGACCCTGAGTTCACGACCTGAGCCAAAACCAAGAGTCGGACGCTTAATGGACTGTGCCACCCAGGTGCCTCAGGAGCACTAGGATTTTTTTTTTTTTAAGATTTTATTTATTTGTCCGAGAGAGAGAGAGAGCGCGCGTGTGTGCACAAGCAGGGGGAGGGAGAAGCAGGCTCCCCGCTGAGCAAGGAGCCTGATGTGGGACTTGATCCCAGGACCCTGGGATCCAACCAATGAGCCCAACCAAATGAGCCACCCAGGCATCCTAGCACTGGGATTTTTAAACCCCCTCCCAAGAGATTCCAGTGTACAGCCAGATTGGAAGTCACTGGCCTTTACAAAGAAAAGAAATGAATCCTTTCAGGAGTTCAAGTGATGCAGTACCATGGCCTGGGTTGGCTGGTTGCTTGGGGGGCCGGGTGGGGGGGCAGGACCAGTTCTGGAGAAGGGCTGCAAACAGCACCTGGGGATCTTGTTTAGATACACATTCTGTTGCAGCAGCTTTGGGGAGGGACCCGGGCTTCTGCATTTCTCATATGAGGCATCCAGGCCGACGCTGCCGTCCCAAGGCTTGACCACAGGGCCCGCGTGATGCCCATTGTCTCTGGCAGCAATGACAGCAGACAGCTTTTCTCATATCAAAGATCAGAGCTTTTTGGTCCTCACCTCCTCTCCCTCTAAACACCATCTTGGCGTCTCTGTCATTCAGCTGGGTCTTGACTCAGGACACTGGGCAATACAGGTCAGTTCTCTTTTTATAACATTTGATCCTCTTTCCTTTTCTCTTCACAGTACGAGATGCAAAAAATCTAATTCCTATGGATCCAAATGGGCTTTCAGATCCGTATGTGAAGCTGAAACTTATTCCTGATCCGAAGAATGAAAGCAAACAGAAAACCAAAACCATCCGCTCCACACTAAACCCCCAATGGAATGAGTCCTTTACGTTGTAAGTTTTGTCTTCTCAGTTGAATTCTCTCCCCACACATCACAAACCTGCCCACTTCACTGTGAGAGATAATGGGGCGGACCTGTTGTAAATGTCTTTAAACATCACTTCATTCCTAAGACTTTCTCAGACCACTGCTAAGAGGTCACGGTCATCACCTGTTTTGGTGGATGGTAACCAAGAGTTACGTGATGCAGGCCCCAAATTATTATCAGTACCTCCTGTGTGCAAAAAACTGCATTTATGTTAAGGATGATGTCAAAATGTATAAGGTATGTCCCACTTATTGATGGACTTGAGTTCTTTTGAGGGTTATTGGAGAAGGTAAGGTAAGAATTTAAATAATAATTTCTAAAACAAGGAATTCAGGAGTCACATGCTGTTGCCCCTGAAATGGGAAGATCATCCTCACCTTTAAAGAGGGAAGACTTCCTGGAGGAGGTGACATTTAAAATGGAGCTTAAAGGAGTGCCAGGATTTCAGAGGCAGAGATGGTAGAAGAGAAAGAAGGAAGGGGGCCGTGGGAGGGGAGAGGGGGTCATAAAACCACCAGGGGTAAGAAAGCACTGCCTGCAGTTGAGCATAAGCCAGTGGTCCTCCTTGCAGACTAGAACACAGGAAGTGGTTTCTCTGTGGATGACTGGAAACGTAGCTCTTTTGTGTAGAACAGAGACTGGCAAGCTTTGTAAAGGGCCAGTTAGTAAATAGTTTAGACTTTCTGGGTCATACAGTCTGTTGCAACCACACACAGTTCTGCGCATCCGTAGACTGTAGACTGTATGTAAACAAAAGCCCATGGCTGTGTTCCAGTAAAGCTTTATTTACAAAAACAAGCGGCGGGCCAGATTTGGCCTGTGGGTGTTAGTTTGCCAGCCGCTCGTCTGGAGCTTTGGCTGCTGGGGGCGGGTACTCTGTTGGCAGTGGGGAGCCCCAGGAAGTGAATCGAATATACTATTGGTTTTTTAATCTCGGACTCCCGTCATGACCATGGGGTGTGGCTCCCAAGAAACCAGGTTCCAGATAACTGTGTGTGTGTGTCTGTGTGTCTGTGTGTCTGTGTGTCTGTGTGCCTGTGTGCGCCCGTGCTCTCTTTTGTAGCAAATTAAAACCTTCGGATAAAGACCGACGGCTGTCCGTAGAAATCTGGGACTGGGATCGAACAACAAGGAATGATTTCATGGGATCCCTTTCCTTTGGAGTCTCGGAGCTGATGAAGATGCCGGCCAGTGGATGGTAAGAATGCCCAAGGTTGAATATGTATGTGTCAGCCAAAGGTTGATAGTCTTGAAGACGTTAGAGCCCTTAGAGAGTCAGCAGACAAACCGGCTTCTGTCTAAAATGACCATCGGCCGTGAAGTTATCTGGCTATAGTCTCCCCACAGGACACATTTCAGAAACAGCCGGCCCGGAGGTCCAAGGAGAGAAGTTGCTGTATCTGTGGTAGAAACGCAGTGTTTCTCACCCTCCTCTCCTCCTGTGTCTCCCAAAGGTACAAGCTGCTTAACCAAGAGGAAGGTGAGTACTACAACGTACCCATTCCAGAAGGGGATGAAGAAGGCAACGTGGAGCTCAGGCAGAAATTCGAGGTGAGAATATCAACGAAATTAATGGAACCGTCTTTTCTTTGGGAAGTTTGGCCTCAGGAAGGGCCAGAGTCTTGTGGTTACACCTGCTGGAAGACAGAATCTAAGTGTTAATCTTTCTCTTTATTTAAGAACAGAAGTGCTGCATAATCCCCTTCCTTTGCAAGCTGTGTTAACATGTGAGGCCTATTATCATGGCGAGCATGGGGACTAGAGCTATCCCAGAAATAAGCATGGTTGATTTCTGCATAAGAAATTGGTTGGCACGTCAGCGGGGAGACAGGCAAGGTTCCAAGTGCGGTATTCTCATTAGAAAGAAGGACTGTGCTTCTCCAAATGGCAGGAGGACATTTTGGCATTAACTCGGGAGGTGGTTTGGGTGTAATTAAGCTCTCGGGCCGGCATCTTCATTTCTGCTCCAGATCTTTAGAAAAGGCCAGCTCTTTGTCTCCTTCCCATTGAGTGTCTGTGTTTGCCTTCCCTCCCAGATTCATCTGTCTTCTTTCTCCCTCTGCTTCTGCCCTCCCTACTTCCCTCCCTTTCTTCTTTCTACCCATACTTGTCTCTACTCACCAGACATCTCCACTTTTAATACACATTCCTTCCTCTAAGCACTTGCCTTACATTCCAGGTCACAGCTCCTAATTTTTTCTATTTCTCTAATCACCTGCATCTTGGCTGTCCACAGGATTCATACGGTAGCCATCACAGTCTATGTAACTGGTTAATTCCTTTTTGAATCTTTCTCTTCCTCAGGCTAATTAGGATTCCCGGGAATTCCCGCCCCCTAAAGAAACACGTGTGTGTACACGTGTGTGTGTGTGCGTGCGTGGAGATACTGAACTGTGGCTGAAATGTCGACACTAATGAGATGCCAATGGTTTTGTTTTAGTCCCTCTGTTGTTTCCTTCTCCAAAATGAAGGTTTGTCCCAAAGAAATATATAGATCATATTGAGGTAGAATGAATTCTTAAGGATGTAAAACATAAAAGTGTTCAAAAGTGCTTTTGGCAGGCTGATACTTGGTGAAAGTGGATGTTGATGGCAAATACTTAAACAGCCCTGACCTTAAGCCCCTGCTTGCCCTGGGAGCATAAATGAGTCACAAATAATATAACTAAATGGCAGCAAACAACAGGCCTCAGGATTGGTGACAGCAGGGTGGGGACCAGGGGCAGGGGGTGAACACAAGCCCTGTCCAAAGGGGGCAGCCGCTGCTACTTGGCAGCAGCTGATTATTGCCACGCCGAGGAGGGTCCTGTGCCGTCAGATCTTCTGGTTCTTCAAGAGAAGCCAAAAACACATTTTTTTTTTTTTTTTTTTTTTTTTTTTAGTAAGACATCTTCTGACTTCTTTTAATATTGACAGCTAATTAAAACTCAGAGCTTGGTGGAGGCCAAACACATCTCTTGCTGTAGACACAGGTAAAATTCAGCCAGTAGAAATCAGCTGGCAATCTCTGCTCCTAAAAAATACAGGAGGAAAAAAAATAGAAAAAAAATATATTTATGTATAAAGTGAAGTTCTTTCCAAAGGGCCCTATTAATATTTAGAGGCATTCAAGTGCAAAGATGTATTAAGGCTTGGGGTAGCTTCAAGTATCGATGCCAGGCCTGTTTCTCTAATTATTTTTTCCTTCACTTCCTTTATCTACACCCACCTCCCCCTCATAGTTCAGGACAGGAGCCCCATCCCCAACGTCACACCACCTCTGTGAAGGATGGACCTTTCCAGAGAGTTCTGGGATCCCAAGCACCAGCACTACTCTGATGTCCCAGGCAGGAGAGATTGCTGAGAAGCTAAACAGACCCTTGCTGAACTTCATGCTGTAGTTGTAGGTCATTAGCAACCAATGGGTCAGAAACTGCTGGTACAGAACACAGTTGAGGGAGGGGCCGTACTGGGGCAACATGATGGTAGTCACTCTTGGAAACGTCTGAGACTTAGCTTTGCTGATGGAGAAATATTGACCCACCTTTTATGCCTCATTTCCATGGGTTCCTGGTGAGTAACCTTCCTGTTTTCCTGGGCAGTGAGTCTAGCTTTTTATAAAGGTCAGAACTCAATACTTAAAAAAAAAGGTGGGGGGCTAGGTCAGAGGGCTTGAGGCCAGAATTGCATTTCTCTCTAGAGGCTCATTAGAGGCCATGCCTGTGGTGCTCCCTCCTGGGCATGGACTTTGGACTGGAATTCTACCAGCTCAAGGGCAAGTGCAGTGAAGGACATGAGCCTCTGCTGTCCAGCTTCCAGGCTTCTGTGCTCAAAGCACCTGCCTGAACTACATCACAGCTTTTGCTTTAAACCTCTTGCAGCTCCTTCGATTTTACTGGAATTATAGTAGCTCATTTACTTAGAGTTGCAGGAGACCAGGCAGAAAGCCCCTCGATGGTGGGGTCAAGGAGATGCTGAGGATTTTCCCACAGCTGTTGTGTCGTATTTAAAATAGAACATTCAGATCTGACTTCAGGTGGGACTTACCATGTAGCAGTGTTCCGTTGAGGTCTGTAAACGTGAAACTTGTAATATTTCCCCAGCATCCAAGTGTCAGGAAGTAGCGTGCCTGGGCAGAAAGGCTGTGTCCACATTTGAGCCGTTCTGGGTCAGAGCCAGCCTTCCCAAGCGGGGTGCCACGTGGCACCAGAGTGCAATTTGGGGAACTTTCTCCATCGCTCACCCGATTTTCTCCCTCTCCATCCCCGGCCACGGTATGACTGCTCCCCAGTGTCTGCGAACTCGCCTCTCTGTCCACATCTCTCCATATACTTGCCATCCTGACTTACCTTCCATAATCCAGGTCCCTTTCTCCCCTGCCTGCTCTTCCAGAGGTACTTTCCCGTCCTCTGGTAACAGTATGATTCAGCTGAAATTTTTAATTTAAAGTTCCACGGTGACTCATGTCTGGATGAAATACAGCATGATGACTAGTCCTTTTAGGGACAGGCATTACTCAGGGGTGTTGTACACCAGCTAGAGTCTACAGGGTTATTCTTTCTGTGTCCAGCTTTGTTTTCTAGAAAGAGTTAATAGCTAAGTGTGGTTTTCGAATCCTCTTCCAGAAATCAAAAGTCACTCAATCCGATAGAAGAAAAATCCAAACAAATGAGCATTTACAGCCCATGCCACCGTGTTAGCATTTATCTTGATAATAAGGAAAAAATTTTTTTCAAATTTATTATTGATTCTAGAATCCTGGCAAACAGAATGATCGGTGAGTAAAGCTCTTAGGAGCCAAGGAAATCCCAAGACGGTTGGAAATGACCTGATTCCATAATGCATTGTCCCCCTCGAGCAGTTTATCTGCCTAAAAGACAAAACAAATCAGAACCTTGACCACAGTGTTCATGGACAGTGCATCTATGGGCCTTTACCCTGTTCCCCATTTGTCTTCAAATAAAGTACACATAGTTCCTGATTCACAAACATAAGTTCTGTGTCTGTTCATTTGTTCCATAATAAGGCTCCAGCAATGAATAAAGCAAACAGTTCCCCTCTTTGCGGAGCTTACGTCTCTACCTTTGGGCCCTGCTTCAGATCTTTTTGGGAATGAGGCAGGGTGCTTCTTGAGAAATAAGCTTATTATAACCCCCTGTGCTGGTCAGTGATTCCCCAGGACCCCTCCCTCTCAATTGAGAAGATTCTGGATTCCTGTTCCTTTGTCTCGCTTCTTCTGGGCCCCCATTCCCTGCGATGAGGCTCATTGTCAGTGATGGAGAGACGGCCCGCCTTCCCTGAGAAGTGGCCCAGAGGATGGTTGGTTAGCCCTAGCTCAGCAAACTTTCTGTAAAGGGTCACATAATAATTTAGGCTTTGCCGGCCTCTGGGTCTCTGTCACAACTATTCGGCTATATGCCTTTGTGCCAGAAAAGCAGCCATAGACAAGGTGTAAACAAATGGACACAGTGGTGTGCTAATAAAACATTATTTATAAAAACAGGTGACAGACCAGATTTGGCGCATGAGCCATAGTTTAACCCCCGGTTTAGCCCGAAGTCTCTATGTAGTCAGATCCTGGTCCTGCCATTTATTAACCACATGGCTTCCCTATGCATGTCCTTCACTGTAAATGGGAATATTAATAGTATTTACTTAATGGTATTGTTTTAAAGATGAAATTAGGTTGTCATAAGAAATTTCCTAAAAGCAGACTTTCATACAAGTGTTTTATCATCATCCTCAATATGCTTCATTGCAGAAATTGGGTTACAGAGGGCACTTTTTTTTAACTTCTGGAGCTTCCCGAAAAATTTTTTTTTCTTTCTTTCTTTCTCTTTCTTTCTTTCTTTCTTTATTTTTTTTTATTTATATTTTTTTGATGTTGGAATCGTGTTCTAAATGGTGGTCATGTTCTGTGTCCTATGGTCCAGCCACATGATGAAATAGAAGCGTATTGATGAACCCTGATGACCATTTATAATATTGTTTTTATGAGGAAATAGATCTTCATTTACATTTAGATGGATTTCTGGTACATAATGTGTGGGCGAATTGGGAACTTGGTGTAACTGGCAGTGGGTTAGGTAATCTCTGGATGAAGCAGGATGTCAGGGGGGTAAAAGGGGTCTCAGCCCGAGGAGTCAGTGTGCACTGACGTTTCTCAGCGTGGTCATTTGACAGAGGGTCCTGAGCAAAGACTCGAAAGTGAGCACATCTGAAAGATGTGTTACATGAGCCCCACCAAGAACGAACCCAAGTAATAATCCTAAGTGTTCACCCCAGAAATGGAGCCATTGGTTTGTTAGTGATGGCGTTCACAGGAAACTCCAGCATCTTTGTCGGTGTCCTAATGCCCTTTGGATCTTTTACAAAATCTGGGATTTGAATCCTTCGCCTCTTGAGCTATGCCTAGGGAGTTATGCACGGCATTCAACTTTCTAGTTAGAAGAAAAGCATCTTCTGACCACATCTTTTCCTCATTTAAAACCATTCCAGAGGATCTTCTTGTCATTTGTCTGTCTCCATGGTGATTCATGAGCTTGAGCATGTTTGTGTTGTGTTTCATCAATCTGGTTGATTCTTCCCTTGAGCCATTTGGGCCACGTCTACCCCCAGAGATGGAATTGTCCTAGAATCAAGAACAAGGGAGGGTGCCAGGGTGACTCAGTTGGTTAAGCATCTGCCTTCAACTCAGGTCAGGATTCTGGGGTCCTGGTGTTATAGGATCACAGGGTTCTTGGCTCACGGAGTCAAAGAATGAATCTCGCAGACACAAAAGGGTGAAGCGAAGTGAAAGTTTATGAAGTGAAGGTGAGAGCAGAAAGGAGAGAAGCAGCTCTCTAGAGTGAGAGGGGTCCTGGATGGGTTGCCATGGCAGTCTTCTATTGAGAACTGCCTGGGAAGCTTGTGGCCTTGAGATTCTTGTACCATCTTGGTTTGAGCACAGACTATTGATAACATCCTTAATGACTGATTTCTTTGAGGTTTGGTCATTTTCTGTGATACACCGTAGCTACCAAAGAAAAATATTCCCAACATCCAAGGCCAGGGGGTCTTGTTTCCTTTTCTCTTGTTCACTCTGGCTTAGCACTTTTGCCTGCCAGGAATAGTCTCAGAGCCCAGCCAGGGGTCCCCTATCTCTCCCTGTTTATACCTTAACCCTTTTCTTACTCACTGGGATCGAGCCCCATATAGGGCTCCCTGCTCAGTGGGGAGTCTGCTTCTCCCTCTCCCTCTGCTGCTGCCCCTGCTTGTGCTCGCTTTCTCACTCTGTCAAATAAATAAAAACCTTTTTAAAAATAAATAAGAACGGGGCGCCTGGGTGGCTCAGTCGTTAAGCGTCTGCCTTTGGCTCAGGTCATGATCCCAGGGTCCTGGGATCGAGCCCCGCATCGGGCTCCCTGCTCGGTGGGAGGCCTGCCTCTCCCTCTCCCACTCCCCCTGCTTGTGTTCCCTCTCTCGCTGTGTCTCTCTCTGTCAAATAAATAAAAATCTTTAAAATAAATAAATAAATAAATAAGAACAAGGGAAGAAGGTTCAGGGGAGGAAAAAAGTAGAGGCACGTTGTGGGACCACTCTCCAGCCCTTTCTTTGGAGCCAACCACTTCCTCCCAGGGTTGTACCCACCCAGCCCCCCACCTGTTCACCCCTCACCCCCCTCCCCTTCTCCTCCGATGTAGTGCCTTTCTCCTAAGGCTTGGACCCTCGCCCTTGGGGCGATTTCTTTCTAACCAAGACCTTCTTCCCCAATCCTCCCCATAGAGAAATGGAGCAATGGGGCTAATGACCTGAGCCCTGGACCTGGCTCCTCAGGCCCACAGCACCTGAGCACAGGCTCAGGAGTCCATGAAAACCACCACCTGCCTCTTCCCATGTCATATTTCAGTATTTAACACAGTCAACGCCAAATTCTCTCATTTTGCTCCAGTATTACAGTCACCCCCTCTGATTTGTATTGTGATGACTTTTAGCTGCAAATGGAGTTTAAATGAACTCCTTTCTACTGGTGGGGTTGCTGGTCTCCTCCACAAGTTGTTTACAGTTATTGGAGATGCTACTGTAGAAAAGCCAGGCAGCTTTCCTTAAAGGAGGCCACACCATTCTCTTTTGCCCGATGGTTGAGGCTTTTTGTTGTCTTCGTCATTTAGAGAATTAAGGTAGAACAGAATGAGAAGCTAAAAGCACCTGAGCCTTTTCAGCCTTCCACGGCTGCTCTACTCTAGGATAAGTTAATATCTAACATCAAAAAAGAAAAAAGTTAAAAAGCAAAACAGACACATTTTTAGCAGAATTAAGATCGCCAAGAGGCAATGTGCTTTGGGCTTTGTCTGCGGTGGAATATTTCTGTTGTCAGAAAATAATGGAAAGCAACGTCCCATTAGGGAGCTGGCAGATGAGACATCATAAATAACTCTCTGGAGTGTCAGGATTCAAGAGAACAAGATGAATGCATTTATTTATTTTTTTATTCTTTTAAAAAATTTTGTTTATTTGTGACACAGAGATACAGAGAGAGAGAGAGAGAGCATGAGCAGGGAGAGAGGCAGAGGGAGAGGGAGAAGCAGGCTCCCCACTGAGCCAGGAGCCCGATGTGGGGCTCCATCCCCGGGACCCTGGGATCATGACCTGAGCCGAAGGCGGACGCTTAACCATCCGAGCCACCCAGGTGCCCCGCGATGAATGCCTTTAAATTGCAGCATTGCTTGAAAGGTGTGTGAGCTCTCTACAGAGAACTCCTTGCAGAGTTCTCTAAAGAGAGAAGTTTATGATCAAGTGTGAAGGATGGCAGCAGTTCTTGGGGCGAGGGCTTGACTACCACCTCCCATCCCGCCCCTCCCCAGGAGCGGGAGGTATGCTGCTGATGGGGACAAAGGTGAAAAGAGCAGAGAGTGCAGCGGGGGACTGCCAAGCACTCAGACCACGTGCGTTTGAGGGGTGGTCCTGCATCATGGGAGCCCTGCTGCTGGGACTCAGATCCTGGCTTGTCCACATCCCAGTCTCATGAACTTGGGCACGTTACTCCATGTTCCAGCATGGTATTCTAGAAAGAGGATATAATTTGAAATAATCGTGATTTCACATCCTGGCTATACCACTTACTAGTAGTAACCTTGGATAAGATGCTTAAATTCACTGATCTTTCATCAGGCCTTTTGGGGGGTAGTGGTAGCATCTACTACATAGCAGTGCTCTGAGGATCAAATGAGCTCATTTGTGTTAAGTTTGCCTGGCCTAGAACCTGGCATATAGTAAGTGCTCAGTAAATGTTAGCCAGGACTTTTTTTTTTTTTTTTTTTGCTTTCATCGTAGCTGATTATATATAAAATAGACTTACTCAGATTTGGTTTAGACTGATATTTATGAAAACTCACAAACTCTGACACTACACTTGTATGTGCAAAGAGGTGCTAACAGAGAGGCAAGAGCATTCGAGAGAGCTGCTTTGAGAAGTTTTGTCAAGGATTCATTCCTGAGAACAGACCAGTAGATTGATTGTCCCAACACTCACCACTTTCTAGAGCCTGAAGTTTAAACTCCAGTTCTCTCTTGATATTTTCAGCGGCAGGCTTTCCCACCCGTCTCTGCTTTGGCTCTGTTTTCTATACAGGCAACATTTCAGGGGGGGTTGAACTTGAATACTAACCCGATTGGTAGCTTTGCTGGTGCCACCCTCAGCCCGACCCCTGCCCATGGGTCATCTGTGCTCTGCCCCAGGACCTCAAGTTGATGCCCTCATAATAATTCTCATCCTCCCCAATTACAGACCATCATCACCCTCTTGATCTGACTTCATACCCAGCTTTTATCTTCAGATGGTCGAGGAACACCAGAAATTCTTCGACCCATTGGATAGGGTCAGCCCATAGGAACCAAGCCTGTTCATCTTTAGTGGTCTGAATGTATCATCAGCTACATAATCACATAATCCTAAATTCCAAAGAGTGAATAGCTGCATTTTCCCTTACCTTGAAAAATCCTCTAGGCCTGCACTGTTCAATTCAGTAACCAACTGGCCATATGAGTCTGTTGAGCACTTAAAAATGCAGCCAGTCTGAATTGAGATGTGCTCTAATTATGAAATACACACTGGATTTCAAAGACTCAGCAAAAAGAAAAGAGTGTAAAATACCTCATTAATAATCTGTATACTGATTCTATATTGAAATAATATCTTGGATATATTGGGTTAACACTACTTAACAAATCTGTTATTATATACTTTTATATGTCAGTATTAAACATTATTGAAATCAATTTCACCTGTTGGTTATATTTTTAATGAGGTTAGTAGGAAATTTAAATTTCTATATGGAGCTGACATGGTATTTCTATTGGACAGGGCTAATCTGGAACATTTCCTCCCAAGAAAAATAGTTTGTCATGGGGTGAAATGCAAAACCAGTGACTTTCTAATGCATTTTTCCTGGGCTTATAAATCATCTGTATCCAAGAGAACTGGGTTTCAGAAAATGGATTCTCTCAAGATTCTGGGCATGTTGCTGGACCCAGATTAAGTGTGGGGGTGTGTGGGGGGGAGGGGTGTATTTTTGGCATGACTAAATAACTATTAGAAGGATGTAACAAAGCTGGGATAATATTTGAGTTACCTAATAATTTAATAATGCACATTTCTAATAGTAGTCCCAGAAGTCCCACTGAAATGTACTGAGAATGTCTGATTAGTTGGAAAGCTGTGAGCAGAGGGTCAGAGCTCTCATTGGACCCACCCTTTTAGATACAAAGTTGCTTTACCTCAGTTACTATACTAAATGTATTACCTAAGGGCTGTGAATCCATGAGCTAGGGTAGTTTTAACAGATATTTTGGAAACAAGGTGACACTAACTTACCATGACTGAAATGTTTGATTTGAAAGACTTTTTTGAACAGATTCTACAAAATGTCCCTTGGTCAGAACCTGAAGCAAGATTACCAGTGGCTTCCACGAGGTCTGTGTCCTCACAGTTTTTGTATTTGTGACCATTCAGAACCATAGCAGGGTCTAAAGCAAAAGAAGCCAAAATAAAATTGATGAGCGTGTTTCATAAGAATGAGCTGCTTTGTGGGGTTGGTGACAGAGGTCCAGAAACTGCTGGAAAGAAGCATCGCCCCGGAGACTCTGCAGATTGCCTTAAGAACACACATGTATCTACTTTTATTTATTCCGGGGAAACATTTTGAGATTATCCCTATTACTAATTAACAAATTAATATGATCCACTTACTATTAAAGTATTTAAATCAACATTGATGAGACTCCGTTGCTAGGTTATATGTGGAACGAGCAAGCAAGCATTTTCCTGGTTACTACTGCTGAAATTGGATTTTCCAAAAAGCCTCCATTGTCTCTGAAGACTTTATCTAATTCAGAATGTTCTTCTGTGGATGAGAAGAAAGAAAATAGTTCATTGGAGACCCTCAGATAAATTGTAGCTATTTGTTGATCTGATGGGGCCTGCTACTGTTACCATGGAAACCTGAGTACTTTCCAGTGACCTTTTGGACCCAAAACAGAAAATCTGTGTGCCCCAATATAAATTCTGCTTTTTTTTATTTATTCATTTTGGTCCCTAAATAGCTTAATTAATTACTTTTTGAACTGTGTGCTATTAAGGGGGGAAAGTCT
This sequence comes from Callorhinus ursinus, assembly GCF_003265705.2. Classification (NCBI taxonomy): domain Eukaryota; kingdom Metazoa; phylum Chordata; class Mammalia; order Carnivora; family Otariidae; genus Callorhinus; species Callorhinus ursinus. The sequence continues at coordinate 6,597,960 of NW_027397112.1, forward strand.
ATAAAATGCACATCAGTTGAAGAATATTTTTATCTTTATATTTCGCTCTTAGAAACAAAATCTTAAACTGAGATAAGACAAGGTTCAGTGTTTGAAACCACTTTCACGCATTCATTAGATCCTTGTCAACAGAGGTTAACACTACCACTCAACCGAGCAGACTCAAAGAAAGCTTCCAAAAGCAACTGCACAGAATTTCTGATTAGTCTGTAAGGGAGGGTGAATGCATTTATGTCATAGCATTGGCAACATGCTTTCGGTTTAATTTCTTTTATGGAAATGACTTTGGTGGGAAACCAGAAAAAGATTGTACATTCCAGTATCTGTTCCATCCTAATGGATTCCTGAAATGACACAAAAAGCCTTGTGTTTGTAGCTGTGGGGTTGGCCTTAAGGGTGGATGTTGCCAGTTCAATAAACAGGGCAAGCCTAATATTAAATGTTAAAAGCAGCTATCCATGTGTACCCAGGCCCTGGTACCACAGGGGATTAGCCTGTCAGGAACTGGAAGGAAGGAAGATAGAGCCAGTGTCCCTTGGTACAAACAGAGACATGGTACCTAAGCACTGATAACAGGTCCCTATGGTTCTAGCCCAAGCACCAAAGAAGAAGTCAAAGCCCCTTAAAAGAGAAAAGCCTAGAATAAGGGTGACCCCCCCCCCACATAATGCTGTTTGCTCTTTCCGCAAGGAACATGTCCTACAAAGAATTAGAATTGGGGATCTAGAGAGGTCAATCCCAAGGATTCTGAACTCCCTGCGTAGCCTGAAAAAAAAAAGTGGTGACCACTCTGGTGCTTCAGATCCTTGCAACTCCAAGTATGATCCATGGACCAGCAGCAGGAGTATCATCTGGGAGCTTATCAAAAATGCAGAATCTAGGGGCACCTGGGTGGCTCAGTTGGTTGAGCGGCTGCCTTTGGCTCAGGTCATGATCCCAGGATCGAACCCCATGTCGGGCTCCCTGCTCAGCAGAGAGCCTGCTTCTCCCTCTCCCCTTACCTGCTGCTCTGCCTACTTGTGCTCTCTCTCTATATCTCTGTCAAATACATAAATAAAGTTTTTTATTATAGATTTTATTTATTTATTTGAGAGGGAGAGAATGAGAGATAGCAGGAGAGGGAAGAGAGTCAGAGGGAGAAGCAGACTCCCCGCTGAGCAGGGAGCCCGATGCGGGACTTGAACCCGGGACTCCAGGATCATGACCTGAGCCGAAGGCAGTCACTTAACCAACTGAGCCACCCAGGCGCCCCATAAATAAAATTTTTTTTAAAATGCAGAATCTCAGGGGTACCAGCTGGCTCAGTCAGTTAAGCATCTGCCTTTTGATCTCAGTTTAGGTTTTGATCTCAGGGTCGTGAGCTCAAGCCCCACTTTGGGCTCCACACTGGGCATGGAGCCTACTTATAAAATGCAGAATCTCAGATCCCATCCTAGACTTGTACTGAGTCAGAATCTGCATTTTCACAAGATGCCCAGGTGGTTCCTGTCCCCTTTAAAGTTTGAAAAACGCTGATGGAGAGGATGTGACCTGTTGACTAATAAGCGAACAAATTTATGTTCTGCAGTGGTTGTGGAGGTGATGAGGACAGACTTCATTTACACCCAGTATCCAAATTCAGTGAGATGGGGATTGGCACCCAGCCACCTGCTTTTATACAGCCCATGAAATAAGAATGGTTTGAATATTTTCAATGATTTTTTAAGGGTAATATTCTTGACACTTGAAAATTAGATGAAATTCATACTTCAGGGTCCACAGAGTTTACTAACACAACCATGCTCATCCGTTTGGTGTCAGTGGTCTGCTTTCCTGCTACAAAGGCAGAGCTGAGGCCCTGGAATGGAGGCTTCCTGGCCTCCCAAGCCTAAATCATGCTGGTCCCTCACAGGAAAAGTTTATAATGCAATAATAGCATATCAGAAGTGGGGGCGATGCATAAAATTATCATTGATGAGAAAACAAAAGCACAGAAGGGACTTAACTTGAGCTGGTGTGTAGCAGGACCCAGATCTCTTGTCTCTTCTCAGTCACCCTCCCTGTACACCATGTTCCCGTCCCCCTCAGGCACACATCATGCTTTGGCACGTACCTTAGTACTTGTGTTCCCTTGGAAAGGCTCCCCCCTTCCCCTCTCTCTCAAGCTTTCCAAAGCCTACCCATACTTCCATACTTCTCAAGCCTTTTTAACCAGTCCTTGTGCAGACTAAGACTGCTCACCCGCTGGACACACCCGTAAGATTTGCCACATTCCTGTGTCCAGAGTGAGAACCACAAGCCCTGCTCTGGATGCTTCAGAATCTAAACGTCAGGCCCCATTTGGCTTTCCTTGACAGCCCAGGGGCGGATGTCTGAGCCTGTGTGTTCTAGGAAGCTGACGGAGGCCTTCTAGAGGAGAGGCCGTTCTGCAGCCCAGGGAGTCTCCTTCATTCACACCTAAATCTCTTCAGCCTCAGGCAAAACCACAGGTATGAGGACTATGGTCGCGCTCAGAGAGGGACCAGCTCCTATCCCATACTTCATGTGGTTCCAGAAACGGGTAGTTCGGAAAATTTCTCACTGCCGTGTCTTAAGAATGTTGCTGAGTAGGAATAGGGGACGTGCGACCTTTTACTTTGTCTCCACTCTATGGGTAATATTCCTGACCCTCACAGCAGAGGAGAAGCAGAACTTTCTTTCCCGCCTGAACCCAGTAAACATAGATGAGCAGGGGTCTGACTCAGGCCACAGGTTCGTTCTTTGTCCCGGTACTAGTAGCTCCAGTTCTTGAGACACAGATCCAGCCTCACTGCTGAGAAGATTATGGCTCTCGTGACATGACGTGGTGTTAACATGGAGACCACAGTGGCCTCAGGAACTCAAAATGGCGGCTCCCAATTGTGAGGCCCATTGGGAGTGGTGTCTGGGGTGCTCATGGGTGTTTTATTTTGGTTTTTTTGATGGTTTTTGTTTTCATGGATGAGGTCTCTGGCCTTTAAGACCATCGCCTTAATGTACAAGGCACTGTGGCTCTTCCTACCTCATCAAGCCAACCAGGTGGAGTCAGAGAGGGCCATTGCTCAGGACCTCAATGAATTCAGTGTCTCTCGTGTCCATTGTTGAAAACTGGGTAGTTAACATTTAGGCAGCTCTCGGACATTTACTGTCTTCCCACTGCCCAGAGGTTCTTTGCTTCCTCGTCTCCCATCTGACATCGAAGTGTGCTCAGAGTGCTTCCCTCAGAGTGCTCATGGATGTGTGGAAGGAGAGGGTCTGTGGGAGTCTGGCTAATTCACTTCCTAAGCCTTTCTTTGATATTTTTTTAAGATTTTATTTGAGAGAGAGAGAGAGGGCACGAGCTCTCTCTGCAGTGAATTAAGGTCCAGCTGAAGTGTGGTCTCTCTTGTGTCCCTCTGGAACGTTAGGAAGACCTAGATTTGGGGCTCGATCCCAGGACCCCTGGATCATGACCTAAGCCAAAGGCAGATGCTTTGCTGACTGAGCCACCCAGGCGCCCCTGATTTTTTTTTTTTTTTTTAAGATTTGGGTTTGTTTGTCATGTCCAAGCATGAAATCGCTTAGGGGTCTTTCTAGGTCCAGCTGAGTCCAAGAGCACCTGCCCAGTGGTTGCTGGAAGGCTGTGCAGCTGCCCAGCCACAGTATGGAAGTGTCTCTGCTAGAGGATTTTTGTCTCCCTGTAGAAGGTGACCTATTCAGATGGAAGTGGAAGGTAGGACCCTTCTGAAGCCATACCATGTACTTTTCAGGGCATCTCAGCCAACGTGGAGCCCTCTATCCCTAGAGGTATTAAGGCAGAGATTGGGCAGCTCTATCAGGTGTAGGAGAAATGTTGATTAAATTTCCTCTAAGGTTCTGGGAAACAGCAACATTTCAGTTAAGGATGTTTTTGTTGCTATTGTTCATTGCCTTTAATCTTGATGTGGATTAAGATCTCTAGCCTAAAATAGAGCTTTGGGGATTGGAATAAAATGGCCTATTTTGAGAACAATTATAAATAGATTCATGATTACAGATTTAAAGGACCATAATTATAAGCTGTAACAGAGGCTAATCTATCCATACCTGTTCAAAGAGATGTAAAATTCATATTTGACCAGCTTCCTATTTTAGTAGACAAAACCTTCCAAACACTAAGTATAATCTGTTTGTCTCTGATCTCCTCTCTGTTCAGGCTCAGGGATATGGTGACGCTTTCAGGCTGTGGAATTTTGGGTTCGGAAAACCAGCCTCCTTCTCAAATTTTCTCCCAGAAGCAGACTCACACTCTGTATGAACTTCTAGGACTCGTCTCATGACTCCTTGTACAAGGTTGTCTGTTAAGATGGTTTCAATTTATTTTTCTCACGTTAGTTCTTGTGAAAGTAAAGTTACCCGGTCAGGAGGGTTTTGCTTTTTTTTTTTTTTAAGACAGAAGTTGAAAGATGAAAAGAAGTACGCCTGGGGAGCCCAACCTGGTCACCTGGCGTTCGGGCAACCAGAACGTGGTTAATGAGCTGCCCAATCTGTGTTTTACCAGTAGTCTTTGGCTCTTCAAGATACCGAAGAGTCTTCTGAATTATCAAGAAAAAAAATTTGTTATGGATAGTTTCATGGTAAGTGGGTTTAGTTCTATTCTTGTCGAAGAGTAGTGACTTACGTGTATGAAATTCCGGGGTAACTAGCTGTGTGCTACCCCAGACACTTGATGAACCAGATAAACCATTACTCCATCATATGGATTGACCCAAAGCAAAAGAAGCATCCAGGATTATCGTGGAGCTGTGTGATGGGATGTCACGCGTGGCCACGTAAAAGCCACAAGAAAGAGCGAGAAGGGCCGTGGCTCCATGTGGTCTGACACGAGTCCGTTCATTATTCATACAACAAGAAAGAGTCCGTTCCCACCCCTCTGAGGGCCAAGTCAGACCTGCCCCTGTTGAGCCTCTGGAGCAGTGCCTGCCTTCTCTGCTGGACCCTCATGCTGACTCCTGGGCTGTCTCTCCCCTGTGCTTTCTGTCTGCGCTGGAAATGAAACCTACGGTGTGTTGTCCTCGAGTTTTATTTCTCTCGTGGTGCTGATTGTTTTCCTGTGTCTGGAGCATCGTCCCTACTAACGTAGCAGTTTTTCCCTTTCTCCTATCTCTTACAGGGATGTCATGTCCACTCCTTAAAGGTAGTTCTTCCTCTACTCTGTCCTCTTGCATCTTCCCTGCCACAAAAATGTTTTTGTGGCTGCCAAGCCTGAGCCCCCCGCCATGCTGTCTACTCTTAAGGATGCACCGTGTGTTCTGGTAGCTTGAACCTTCCGCCTACTCATGTCCCCTTCTGTGCGCTCCCCTCCAAATGGCCACAGCCCTCCAGTGAGGAAAAAATGCTCCTTATGCATCACCCAGAGAGTGTACCCGTGCTCCCCTGTCTCCAGATTAGGTCCGTTTAAGATTATACAAAATAGGAAATAATTGAAATCTCCCATCAGTGATGAAAGATAAGTTCAAGTCTGTTTTTAAAGCATCAAATGAACAGAAAGAGTGCATCTTTAAATTGACAGCACACATTATCCTTTCCTTCTGCCAGTATATATCTCCAACCACATATTAAGACTCATTTTCAATTTTATGTAGACATCTACATGAGCATGCAAACAATATGGTGTACTTACAGTACATGTGTGCCTTTATATGGAAGATGTAGTGTAATATATCACGGGGCTGAAATCATCAGATTTTCCTGATGTTCTTAATACCTGGCTTACTACTTCTCACTATATTTCATTCCTTTTTTCATTTTTAAATTTTTTTCCCAAATCAATTGTTCATAACCTAATCAACTATTCTACCCCACCCCCAAACTGTCAAATAGAACTTTGCAAAGTGCATGTAAATTATTTCAAAAATCTTATCCATAATCCTTTCTGACAACACCAGTCTCTTTTGGGGAGCTGGTTAGAGTCGTGTACCAGCTGTGTCTTCACTGTATTGCCTTTGTTAATAATTGAAATCCACTCTGGATCGTTACAGCATATTCATATTGGAACCACCTGAAAAATTTAAACATTCAAATACTTGGGTGAAGAATTTGCAAGGGGAAATCCCACCCCCGATCCTAAGCTAGAATCAACGTATGATACTCTTTTTAAAACACTGTACTAAGGAAAAGATCTAGTAGATAATGTTTTTCAAGTTTCTCTCTGTAGACTTGTATCTGACACTACAGATGTGTCCCCTCAGGGGCCACAAGAGATTAGTGACCCAGAGTTATTGAAAATAGGGGGGAAAAAAAAAAACTATTCTTTGAGGTTTCACAAGTCTTACAGAGTGTGGTGACTACCATGTGTGAAAACTTGCGTCTGTCAAGATTTCTCTCGTTGCCGCCCTCCTGTTGTTTGTCTTTTAAAATGCTGTCACCACCATGCCATGTGTTCACTTTGGAGAAACATCTTCAGAAGTTGGCCACGCCCGGACACACTGAGCCACCGGGCGATTTCCTCCCTCAGAGTGAAAACATCCTCAGAGTGAGCAGACGCCTCTTGATCATTCCAGGACGCGGAGACAGTTCCTGCGTAAAAACGAAGAAATCACCTGTCATACCCTGTTATTTCAGAGGACAGCTCTACTCTGACGAAGTGGATTCACATTTGGGGATTCAGGTCCTTACTGTGATCCGGATCTCTCTTGCCTGGCAGTGTGTTTCTGTCTTTGTGATTAGGGTTTGTCATCCCAGGGAGAAATAATATACATAGTATGGGGCTCTATTTCACAACGTGCAGAAGGAGCTGGGGGCTGGCACAAAGCTTAGATGGGGCTGGAAAGGGAAAGGGCAGGGGGGGGGAGAAGAAGAAAAAGGGGGAAGCCTTCACCTCCCTGAATCCCCTCCTGGCAGGTAAACCATGGCCCCTCCCACCTGTAGTGAGCAGCTGTCCCATCTTCAGAAGGACTGCCATCCCTCCTGCCTGCTGGGCAGCACGGCTCCCACCTTGTCGCTGCAGGGACACAGCCTGGTGGAGAGGTTAAGCTCCAGGCTGCCTGGGTTCAAATCCCAGCTCCGCCGCCTCCTAGCTGTAAGGCCACGGGCCACTTAGCTCGCCTCAGTTTCTCCATCTCTAAAATGGGGGCGATAAAAAATACCAGCCTCCTAGGGCTGCTGGGGGTACTGAACGAAGCAATATAAAACGGAGACTGAACAGCGCTTGGCTGGGCAAAGTGTTGCTGCTGCCGTTACCCTCGGCACCCTCCCTCTGCCCACCCCCAGCTACTGGAAAGAAGAAACATGGCTGTTTTCAGAGAAGCTATTGCAAAGTTAAGACGAACCCTTCGTCATGTTCTCTGAGCACCCCGGCGGGCCCCGGGGTTGGGAGACCCAGTTGTGCATTAGAGGCATAGCGCCCCCCATGCGCCCCACACGCAGCAATGAAGGTCGTTGAGGAGCAGGGTCGGGAGGTGTCAATGAAGCCTCTTGTCTTTGTGTTGGTGCACATTTCTTGTTTCCTGTGCCTTCTGTTATGGGTCTTGGGACAAGAAACACAGATGATGCTACCTGAAAATGTCACCTGTGTGTCAGATCTCCGCCGCGACCCGGGCAGTGAAAATAGAGTGCCATCACTCACACCTCTTTGCAGAGTGGCATTGCTTGCTTGCTCAGGAACTAATCTTCACCTTGTGGCTTTTTCTGAAAATAGACCTGTCAATCATCAGTCCATGGCTGGCCCCCAGGGGCCATGTCTCTGTGTTGACACGCTGGGAAGAAGCAGGCAGGCAGGACAGTCCGTGACTCTTCGCCAGTGGCCCTGGGTGGGTAGCCAGATCTGCACAGAGCTGGTGGCCAGGGTTGCAGGATGCAGCCATGGTCTCATCTCTCCCTAGGGGTGTTCCTTTTGTAACCCACATTCCACCCTCCCCCCTGCTCCCTACCCAGGCCCCAGCAGCCTGTAGGTACTGGTAGGATCACAGTAATTGAAAGAATTTAAATTTTACTAGCTCTTCCCAGCTTATTGACACAAGACCCCAATCCACCTCCAGGCATCTGAGCCATACACACCCTCCCCCAAGGGCCCCTCCTGCCCTGGAGACCAGCTCTTAACAGCAAAAGCGCATGGACTGCTTGGCCATGTCCCCCCGAGGGCAGTGGGGACCACCTCCCCCAGCTCATTTATGCCCCTTTGCTTCATCTGCTTGCTTCCTGTTGGAAGAATCTCTTTTGGTGGGACAGCAGCTGCTAAGCTCTGATGATGCCGCTGTCCCTAGAGGAAGGGAGGTCTCCCCACTCAGGAGGAGGCAGGGAGCGTCAGTCCATTTTACAGATGAAGAAGCTGAGGCCTCAGAGAAGTCAGCAGTGCCATGACTGGTATTCCAGTCCACATCTGGTGGACATGCTCCTCGCCATTTGCTTCCCTGTCAGGGAGTTGCCCCGGGGGTGGGGGGGGGAGGCAGATTGGGGGGACAGAGAGCAGCCCAGAGCAGTGCAGCTACCACCAGCCTGGGAAGCAGGTATCCCACTGAGCTATAATTAGGTCCTTCCGTTTTTAAAAACAGGTGTGGTTTTTAAACGCTCAGTGAAGATACGGTGAAATCAATGGTTGTGGAAATTTGGTGCTAATTTAATTGCATTCAACCCCACTTTCAAAATGCTGTCTGCTGTCAATTAGAGAGTTTTAGAATTAAAAAAAAAATGAGTAGTTGAGCAAATGTATCTAGTATTTTGGGGGGAAGGATCCTTTTGTTTGTCTGTTTATGTTGACTTCCATGAGGTGGCAGGGTCAAGCCTCCTTTGCCAGGTGCCCAGTCCTGCTCACCTCTCTGGCAGCAGCTGGACAGGGGTGGAAGGAAGTGTTTGGAACTTTCCCCAGGGCTGTAGGCTTTATTGCCAGTTATGGCTTGGTTGAGGGTTTTGTTTTTGTTTTTGTGTTTCAGTTGATTTCAGGAGCTGCTGTTCTGTGATCATTTAGCTCCACTTGCATTTCCCCAGTGGTCTTTTTCACTGAATTTCCCAGATTGTTTCTACCTTTCAGATAAACACAGAGGCTCCCCCGGGCCATCCCCTGTTCCCTCACAGCCCTCCCTGCCTCCTTTTCCCTGCTTCTTGCAAAGTCTGAGCTCAGTCGAAGGGCTGGGGGGAGATTCAGGAATCCTAGGTCTAGAACCGTTGAGATGTTGTTTTCAAGACATGAAGCATGCAGAGACTAAAACATACTTCTGGCCCATACGGTGGGCATTTCTCAGAGGTCTGGCTTTCATGTTGGAGATGTAGAATCATCTTCTATAACGGTAGAGCTGGGAAGATACAATCTGTGTCTCTTTTGAGCATTTGTAAGAGTTTTACCTCTGCAGAGTGGACTAGGGAACCTTAGGCATATCTCTTCTAAAAGATCCCAGTCCAAATGCAATGGCTCCAGAAAATAAAACACCACAAGAGGGCAGTCAAGACTTGCAAATAAAAGATTTCCAGGAAAAGTTGCAGACAGAAGATCCTTAGGAACTCGTGACTCTCTCTTTACGTTTTTGATGGACCAGAAGATGGGATCACCACTTTACGTTCCCAGTTGTTCCTTGGTTTTATGGAATGACAAGGTGCCAAGAAGGCGAGAAGTCCAGGCTTTCTCCAGGTCTGAGGGACTCCTGTGGTCTGTTCTGGCCTGCCTGGGCCCCAGCCCGTTCACATCCACTCTTTCTTAGCAGCAGAGACCTCCCCACTTCTAAGCAATAGAGCCAACTGTCCGGAAAACCATTGACTTTGACAGCTTCCAGGAGTTCCCAGGCTCCTGACCCTGCCACAGCTGACTCATAAAGCCACGGCAGTATTAACCCCAAAGGGGGACATTCCAGGCAGCAGAAGGATTAGAGGTTTCACAAAGTACTAAGTACCAAGGGCTTTCTAACCGTACTATGCCTTGGCCACATTCCCTCACATGGTGCCTTCCGGAAGGCTCTGGACCAACGTGTGCCGTCGGCCCCCTGGCAAGAGACCGTCTTTTTTTTGGCAAAGGGAAAAATTGAGGGCAAATTTTTGGACCTCGGATCCTCACCGAAGTCTGGAGTCTCAGTAGCGGGGGGAGGACTGAGGGCAATAGCCTTCCCAGGATTGGTTTATCAGGCGAGACAAGTACTTCAGCCTGATACCCGTAGAGCAGCCAGCCCGAGACAGCAGGTAGGGGACAGAGCTGGGAAATGAGGGAGAACAAAGCTGGCTGTAAAGGCAACAACACAGCAAGGTCCTAGGGGTGTGTGATACTCAGGACAGAAAGAACCAACCACTTTGCCTTTTCCACGTTGGGCCTGGTGCGGATGTTTCTCCGGAGACAGCGGCTCGGTTGCCATGACAGCAGGCCGGGGGCCGGCTCCCTGTGAATTCGTTCAGCAGTGGTGACAGCCTAAGTGGATGTGCCCATAAAAATATTTCTTATTAAGAAAATGACTCAGTGTGGTTTCCCTTACATTTCTGCCCTACCGAATAAGCACTTCCTTCAGCACATTGCGTGGTTGCGCAACAGTGTGTCCCCGTCCCAGTTAGCACATCGGGCACCGTGGAAGAGAGTGGATAGTTCAAGTGCATTTGAGGTTCTTCATTGTTGCCATTCTGGTGGGTTAACAAGGAGACACAGGTGTGCTGTTTACATCTAACCACAGTGATGCAGGGCAAGGGTAGGCAGACGGCAGCCCACAGGCCAAAATCTGGCTACTGCGGGTTTTTGTAAATAAGATTTTATTGGAACATAGCCACACTCCTTCACTCACCCGTGTGGCTTTCACACTCCAATGGCAGAATTGGGTTGTTAAGACAGAGACCGTCTTTGGCTGACAAAGCCGAATATATTCATTACCCATCCCTTTACAGAAGACATTGGCCTACCTTTGCTACAGGCGGATGAGCACTGGATTCAAAGGTCAGAGGTCTGGATTCAGAGCCCAGGGACGAAGATGGAGTTAGACACATCACTTAGCCAGTTGCCACGTCTGTAACGTGGGTGACCTGGGTTAGCTTATCTCCAGCTTCCTTCTAAATACAAAAAGGTCTATCACCCTTGTGCTGTTGGTCCAACATTACATCTCAGGGTCTAATGATCCTCTGCCAGATGATCCGGGGTCCTGTTTCAAGGACCAGTATAGAGGAAAGTAACATCCTTCCCTTTCCCCCTACCCGCGCCCGCAGTACTGTCTCAATGGCTCAGTAGCCATGGGTAGTGGAGTTAGCTCTCTAGGCCTCAGAGTCTTCACCTAACCAAAGGCAGGGCAGACCTTCCCAAGGACCCTTCTGCTGCTGACAGTCCCTGGGTCTGAGAACTCCTTGCAGAAGAATGAATGATGCACACCTGTGATTTGCCGGCCATCTCTGACCCCCAGTGCCAGGAGAAAACTCGTCAGCAGGTGTTGGCATACTTGTACAGGAGGAATCACCTAGCCACATGCCTCCAGGTTACAGCTGTAGGTTGGATTACCGAATCTGAAGGGGGGGTAAAAAAAAAAAAAAAAAAAAAAGACAATCAGATATTCCTACCACGAAATCAGACACAAGACCTGAAAGAAACCAAGATCCTGCCTTCAGGAATCAGGCTGTCTTGACTCTTTGGATTCCCCATTCCTGTCTCACATTCATGGTCAGGTTAAAGCGTCTGGCCTTGGGCACCAGCCTTTGCTGTGTCCCTCTTGACCTAGCCAGTTCCACGTCAGGAATCCATCCTAGGGAGACCGGGGATGTGCGCGGAGGTTTGGAATACAAAATAGTTCATCCGTGTGTTATTGAAAACTGAAAATTGGAAACAATGTAGCTGTCCAAAATAGGGGAAAGGCTAAATACACTGTGGTAGAACCACACAGCGGGGTATGATGCAGTCACTGAAATCATGTGGCAGAAGAGTGCCTCCAGAGAAAAAGTTTACAACACACTAAGGCATAAAGCAGGTTGCAAACAGTGTAATTCTGTTTATGTCAAAGAAGAAAACATGAAAACATTTAGAAGGATATACAGCAAAATGTTAACAGTGATTCTCTCTGGGCATTGAAACTATGGATATTTTAAGTTGTTTTCTTTCCTTTCTCTTTCTTTCTCTTTTCTCTCTGTTTCTCTTTTTCTTTCTCTTTCTCTTTCTTTCTCTTTTTCTTTCTTTCTTTCTCTTTCCTTCTCTCCTTCTCTCTTTCTTTCTTTCTCCATGCCTGTAAATGTACTACTGTGCTCACAAGAAGCAGCATTGTTGTAGAAATTCTTTAAAGGCAATAACTCTGCCTTTTAAAAAAGCTTGTATGAGAAGTAATCATCTTTCCCAGTGCACACGTGCATCCATAGAAGGATTCGAGGAGCACCATGCCCCAGACTCTCTCTTGGGCCCTGGAGATACATCAGTGAGCAGAACAGATAAGGCCCCTATGCTCCTTGCAGGGGCGGGAGACAGGGAAATAGATGATAGATAGAATCCACGCCACGGAAAGGAGAGGACAGGGTGCCCTGTTGAAGCCTCAGCATTAAAGCATCTCCCGAGCAGAGATGGGAGGGTGTCTTGTTCCTGTCTGGGTCAGAGGGAGCAGAGAGTGCAAAGGCCCTCAGGAGGCAAGCATGCCTGACATGTTCCAGAAGACAAAAAATTACTTAGCCAGAGAAGAGCAGGCGTTTTATTTACTCTGTGCTACCCAGGAGCCTGTGGTGCCCGTGAGGTACCATCATCTTAACCCATTGCCCCGTTACTGAGTAGGGAGTAATAGATGTCGTGACTAATGGCTGTTAGAAATACACCGGCCATATTCCGTTAACAGTATCGTTGAAAAGGCTTTCAGTTCCCTTGTGGTTTTCTTCTCCTGAAACCACTTAATTTAACGAATGTTGCAGTGGGTGCAGGTGAATATGTCACCTTAGGGCTAAGACGCGATGCTAAGGTCCTTGGTTATATATGGCAGAGATAGACCTGTTTATGGAACAGCACCAAAACGCCATCAGTCTTACACTGTCAAAATTGTTCGGAGAAGCCCTGAATACAGGACATTTTCGTTGTAGAGAAAAGATTATGGAAGAAATCCACAATTATTCATTTGCTCCTATAGTTGGTCATTGTTGACGTGTCTGCCCTTGGAATCTTAGAAGTAGAACCTTCTATTGTCAGATTCCTTCTCTTTATACTTTGCAAAACATCTTTGATAAATATATTCATCAAAGCCATATTTTCTGTTCTGCTGGGAGATATAACATTATTGAAGACACAGCCACAAAACAGGTACAAATGGACACATTTACAATGAAGGTGAAGCATTATAGCATACTTCGGAGGGTTACCCAGAGGCTCCATAATTATAGAACAGATCCACCGGGAGACTTGGAATTACGGTTAACTCTCTGCTTCCTTACTGTAGAGAAACCTTTAGGCTTGGAGTCCTACTGAGGATAAGTTAGCACCTCTTGGAAGGATTGCTAGCCAGGGTGTTACCGTATTGGGGGCTGCTGATTTGTGACTGTACACTTCCCTGTGTCTTTATTGTCTGTCTGTTTTCCCACATACCAAAGCTAGAGCATAAATCATTATATGAAATTCACAAAGTGCAGACTGTCTATGGTATTATGTTAAACCGATTGGAATTGGCAGTGCTATAGGTCAGATCATCCCAGCTCAGCAGCGGCAAATGGTCCAGCCTAATAGAGGGTTGACATCTATCGCCATCCTATCCCTCATAGACACCCAGCGCCATAGTTTGGCAGATCCAGCTCTCGGTTTTCATTTGAAACCCACCCGCCTAATAATGAGCTGCATGTGGATAGCCTCTGAACACACACATGGACAGCTCCTGAGACAAAGGTATTTTAACACACATCCACACTTCAGCCCCAACCTGGGAGAATTTGGATTTGCAATAGTCAGATTCACTTTCTTTGATGTGCTTTACAGAAACTCACCAAGAGAGTCCTTGAAATTTGTGAACACCTTCAATGATTGCAGACGACTTTGGGAGAATGTATCTGGTTCATAAAATGAGATGCGTGTTGGTTGTTAGGAAATTTTCCAATGGGGAGAGCACCCTAAGTCAAGGTCTTTTCCTGCACGGTCCTAGCCCCCGAGGGAGCTACAGAAGATGCTCCAGAAATCGGAGAGCAGCTAGAGCTGAGACCCAGTTCCTCTCCTACCCCACCGAGAGGGCACGGAAGCAGGGAAGCCCACAGGGGATCTGCTGCGGCCTCCCCACGGGTCCTGAGCTCCTGCAGAGCCTGTCTGCAGGCTTGACACATACCATAATCACAGGGTTTCTGGGCCATGAGTCAGCCTGGCAGAACCCTGACCCAGGTGACCTGCAGCTGCTCACAGAGGCCTTCAAGGCCAGGAGCCAGAGGGAAGTGCACCTTCTCCTTCCTGGGGCAAAGAAAAGAAGACCCCGGTAAAGGATGTGATGGGAGGCTCTGCGCTGGGGGCTCTTGCAAAGGATTCCTCATTTCAGCTTCAGCATAGCCCAGGGATACAGAGGTCTTGGTACTACTATATTATGGATGAGCAATCTGACACTCAGAGAGGCCATATCATCTGCCCAGAGTCACACAGCAAAAATGGGTAAAGCCAGGATTTGATCTAAACTCTCTGGAACCAAAGTCTGGGGCTCTTTCCAGAACTTGCCATTGATTTTATATGATAATTGAAGATTGCTGAAGGTGGAAAAGGTCCCAGGGACTCTGAAGGGACTTTGAACTTGGAGAAACATTCTGACTTAGACTAGCACATCTGAAACATGCACAGGACTCACTTGAGGATCTTGTTAAAACTGCATGTTCCTGTTCCATAGATCTGGGGTGGGGCCCAGGAATCTGCATTCCTGGCCAGCCTCCAGGCAGTGCTGGTACAGCTGATCCACAAACCACATGTTGACTAACAGGGACATAGACCACGGTACCTCTGAACTGCAGGTTCTCCGGAGGAAAGGCTACATCATATTGATCTGATTTCCCCAGCATCTGGCCCCATGTTTGGGGCATGACAGACACACAGATTATCTGTGGAATAAGTGGTGGAATGTTCTAAATTTACCCACAAGGACCCATGAGTCGAATCAAAATGTGTCCTGAGCAAGAACTCAAGATTTGGGATTTATCAGCAAGGAGCATGACCAGCAGGCTCATATGTGCTTCCAGCTCTAGCCCCAGTCAATGCTCTGCTCCCTCCTCTGGATGCCAGGCTTTGGGAGGCATTCTGCCTCTCCTCTCCAGGTGTGAATTCCCCTTTGTGCACACAGCCCAGGAGGGCGTCTGGCCATGCAGGGCGTGTCTGTATTGCTATAGGAAAGGATGTTGGCCTGCTTATTCTGAGGCCTCCTTGGGTATGCTAAAATTTCTGCAGTTAGGCCATCGGCTTCAGCTTTATCCCTGGACATATATTCATTTTATTTGCACTCCTGGTGAAGTCTGAATTATATTCATGACAACTAGTTATGCCAATAATACGCAAGCTGAGAAGGGCAGGACTCGGTCCTGCCAGGAGACCAGTTGCCAAACAACCCACTCAAAAGCTTAAAGAAAGGAACCGTCAGCGCAAAGGCTCACTGTTGGTCTTCCGTGGATTCCAGTGAAGTCCAGGGCAATCAGGACTTCTCACCGGAGGAATGTCCCTTCAGAGAAGCTTCTGAGGGCACGGTTTCAGCTCACTGGCCTAGCTAACTAGTCCAGCATGGTGGCCTCTGGGGAGGGTCACTGTGTGGCCAACCTCCCTAAAGGCAGAGATGCCCTCACAGCCTTTGTCTGTGGCTGTCCCAGCGTGACCAGTAATTGCTTGAGGGAGGAGTTCCGATTATATTTGAACATCCAGATGCACAGTGTCCAGGGGCCACCCTCTGAAACGACATACCTGGTAACAGCCACTTTTCTGTATTAACGTTGGGCAGATGGCTGGCTGGTATTAGCTACCAGCTGACTGTACCATTCATGATTTGGCCTCTTCAAATTCTGTTGTAGGACTTAATGAAGACATATGATTTTGAATGAATGAATCAATCAATGAGATATTCAGTGAATGTGCAGTTATGTACCCAGCACAGTGCTTGACCTAAAGACACAAAGTAAGGACCATCTTACTCTGCCTTCCAGGACCTCACGGTCTAATAAGAAAGATCAGCAAATCCTCAGAAAATGTTCATCTGTTCGTTTAGGTTCCCCAGATCAATCAACTCTGCCACAGGGTTTTGAGAGCAAGGAGTTCATTCGCGAAGTGATCCCCGAAGACCTGGGCGGGGTGGGGGGTGGGGAGGGGAGGAGCAGGGATGTGACCCAGGGAAGGGAGGAAGCCAGCCAAGATCAGGGCATGGTAGTTCTCCAGATGGTACCGATGCTGGATACACTGGAGCTCAGTCCTGCTGGGGAGCTAGGGAGATGGCATGCAACCCGCTTTCTTGTGCGGCCAGTCGAGGCCACGACTTCCTGGGGCAGCAACATGGGCATTTCAGGCTTGCTCTGCAGGCGCGGCCCCAACAGAACCCGCGGACAGCCTCCGATGTGCACAGGGGTGCAGAGCCAAAAGCTCAGGGGATGTGGGCGGGTCATAGACAATGTCTGCCACAGGTTGGAAATCCCAGGAGGAAGGAGGCATCAGGAAGATGAGGGTGGTTCTTAAGCTGGATTTGGTGGATGAGCAAGATAGCAAGGCCCCAGGGGAAGAGCGACCAAAGACTGGAGGCTGGAATGGAGTGGCTGGGGGAGTCGTGGGACCAAGGTCGGAGACAGAACTGACAGCCAAAGGTCTCTTCCTCATCCTTTGTGACAACTCGGCCTTTTTCCGTCCAGCAGATAGGAAGCCAGGGAAGCATGACAGGGTCCCTCCAGGGAATATACTGAAAGGGAGGTCACAGGAGTTGGGGACACTAGAGGTGGGGCCACCTTGACAGAGAGGTGGTAAAGGAGCCCCAGAGAAGAGGCCAGAGTCTGGACCTAACCTGCAGGTAGATTTGGCACGACCCGTTGATGGATTGGCTGTACAGTGTGATCGGAAGAGGCATTAAACAGATACACCATAAATATTCACAAGTTGCCCTATGCGCTCTTGAGAGCAGGGCCGTGGAGGGGAGAATGGCAGCCAGTATTTGGGGAGGAGTCCTCTGGAGAGATGGCAAGCAAGCTAAAGCCTGCAGACAGGGAGAAGTCAGCCCGGGAGGGGGTGGGGGACTGCACTCCCACAGCATAGGGGGAGGGGGAGGCAGGGGGGAGGGGCAAAGGATGAGAATCAGGAGGCAGAGGCTGCCTGAATGCAGACTGGAGGTGGAGGCTGTGTAGAGCACCCTCCTGGAGGTCGTTTGCTCCCCGCCACCCCCAGCTGCACAGCTGCTAGGATAGCCCCTGGCTGTCTCCTCCAGCTGTGCTATTGATTAGACCCAGGGTGAGCGAGGGACTTGCCAGAGTCAGGCCCGGACCACTGAGGTTTTGCTATCATGGAAGAGCTGCTTTTGCAAACTCCATATTGGCGATGGCTCCATGCCATCCGGCAGCTGGGCCTGCAGTGGCAGCGTGGGAATGACTCCAGAAGCATATTGTGGAGGGGAAATGTGGAAGCCATGTGTCAGAACGCTAGCTGCACGAAGCCCCCCAGGCTGCTCCTATCTCAGGGCTGCCAGGAGCTGGGGAGAACTCCATCTCGTCCCCTGGGCCAGGCTGCTTTCTAGCCTGCCCCCTGATAGAGAATGAGGTCAGTGTAGCAGCCTGGCCTGTCTCCTTCCAAACCATCCCCCTGCTCTGCCAGCCACATGGAACCCAACTCTGCTTCTGGCTCCAGAGGCATGAGAATGGAATCTGCCCGGGGCAGGGCAAGAAGCCGGTGTCCTTCCTCCCTCCAGCTTCCCCTCCCCGGAGCAGGAGACTCCTCTGTCGACATTCCGCCCAAACTTCACGGATTGATTTCAGAGCGGAATCTTAAGATTCTACTGCAGTCGGATTCAGAAGTACTCAAATGCAAAAATGCTTTTCTTGCATTTACATCCCTTTGGGGACAATCTTTTCCCTGTAACTGGACTAAGGAACAGCACAAAACTCGGAGTCTTTGCTCGGTATGGCCCCCAATGAGGGCAGTGTCTGTCCGGAGGTCACTCCGTGGGCTGCTGTCTGTGGTGCTGAAGTGTCAAAGGAGGAAGGAGCCGGGACTCTAGGAATTCACAAGTCTGGAACCTCTGGTTAGGAGCCCCATGCTTTAGATGGAAGCTGGGTGTTCATGGGCAGCCCCAGCCCGATCACAGCCTCACCCAGATGAAGATGCTCTTTGACTGTTTCAAGCCCCTCAGAGCACTGAGTCCATCTTTTCAGAATTTACTGTGAAGTTCCCGACAAAATAAAATCAATCTCCTTGTGCCTTTTTCTGATAACGTTTCTTTTTAAAAATCAAAAGAACAGAATAAAGTGGCATCGTGGGTATTCTCATCTCACACTTGAACTTCCTGATTGTTCATTGCAATTTTGACGACACACACCCGAAAGTTTATCAACTTGGAATCATTCCTGGGACATATGTTTGGCGTGAAAGAGGACTTCCGCTATCCGCCACCTCCGTTTTGATCCCAGTCTCTACCTTCTAATTGATTAAGTTCTCCTTTCCATCTTCTCCCTTAACTCGGGCAGGGCGTCCCGTGATGGGGACCGAAACTACCCTCTCCGGCAATAAGGAATGCCCCGAGCCAGCAAGACCCCGCATGACTGACCCCAAGACAGCAATCAACTTGACCTTCACTGCCCAGCTGCATGCATGTACCCACTGGCCTCTGCCCAACATTCTCCTTACATAATCCTGGGAGTGCTTTCAGCCCTTTGGAGACAGTCTCTGAGACACTAGTCCACTGTCTTCCTGGCGCTGGCCTCCCTGAAATAAATTACTTTCTCATTTCACCAGCCATCGTTTGTCTGCCTTTGGACTTTGTCAGCGGCGAGTGGTCGAACCTGGTCTGTTTGGGACCCCGTAGCCAGGTGCTCCTGCATTCCTGCTTCCTGGCTTCCAGAGGACGGGGCTGGTCCTGCAGTTGAGGGGGGGTCCTGAAGTAACACTAGTGGTTATATCTTGGCTCTTTCTCACAAGTTTGTCTAGACATTCCTTCCATCCTCTGTCAAAGGGGAGACCAATTTATGTATCACTGAAGTTCAGGTTTTTGTCTTTAAAGAGTGTCGGTGTATCCAGTGACCCCCAGGTTCATGTGTGTGTCCCACCGGGCACTGCCAATAGAGGTATATAGGACAGCTGTATTAAATACTTTCAGCCTGGAAGCAAAAAAGTGAGGGCGGTCTTTCCCCCATGTCTTAATGTCTCTGCCTACATGGCTATGCTTACCTCCGAGCACGTACTCAGGCCATGAGGTTTGATCCTTACTGAAACATGTTATTTTTGCCACAGAAAAGTATCACCTAACAGCACAGCATCTGATGATCACATTCAAGCTTCATTTCCTTATTCAGCCAGAACGTAGAGCGCACGCCCTGTGCCAAGCACTGTGTGAGGCCTGGGGATCCAGAGACGGCTGGATCCCATAATGCAAAACCTCTTCCACAGAGCCTGACACAAGGTGGGGATAAAGGGACACTGTTGCTGTAAGGAAGTATGGGTGACTCCTCAAAAGCTGCCTCTGCTGCTAAAGAAAACGTCACATCCCCCATCTTCCCCCAAGAGAGTGCTCTGGTCACGTAGTAAAGCCCAGGATGCCTTCTTTACGTCCTACACACCTTTTTGGTAACCACATTGACTTGAGTGTTGTCCTGGCACCTGCTCGGAAACTCAAAGCTGCACTTAGGTCTGCTGCATTGCGGAAGGGCGGGGGGTGCACCTTATCATTCAGAACGTATCCAATGCCACAGTCTTTGCCGTCGGGCTCAGGGCTGTGGTTGTGGCAGTTGAGCCACACTGCAGGACCCTGGCCTTTTCAGCAGCTGATATGTCCAGCAACTGGAGCCCTCACAGTCAGGCAGATGTTCTCCATGCAGAGTCTGGGGGGAGATTCTTCCTGGGCTCCTTTGCTGACCTTTGAGACCTTCCCACGTGATCCCATTAGCCTTTCCTTTTCGGCTGAGCCTCCTTGCTCTCCTCCACCTTTGGGACCCGAGACTCTAACTCTTCAATCAGAGTAATGAGGGTGTAGTTTCTCCAGCACCAGTGTGTAGCATGAGCCTGGTTTATAAAAATGCCTTCTGGTAACTGACAGGTCACTGACCAGGGATGCTTCAGGTTCAAAGGGTGCTGCTGTGTATTTTGTGTGAACCCAGGTTCTCATGCATATCACCATTTTCCTGAGTTCAACTCTTAACTTAAAAAAAAACAACAAGACCCTATGTTCTTACTATGCCTTTTAAAGTGGCAATAAATCATCCCTGAGCTTGCCGGTCAAAAGTTTCCTCCCCAGGGAACCCCTTTTTGCTAGGATCCAAGTTTCCTTTAGGCAGATGAATCAAATTGGAAAATCTACGGATTAAAAAAGCATCGGTGCACGGTTTATTTCTTGTATTATGTTAACCATTGTGAAACACCGTTTTCCCCAAGAAGTTAACTTCTAAGTCCTAGAATGAAAATCAGCCTGACTTGGTTAACTATGCAAAGAGTTGTCTCTTGATAGGTAAGGGCAATTTTTTTTTTTTTGCTACTTTGCAAATATTGCCCTTAGGGTAAATATAGCCACTGACTTTTGAATAAATATTTCATCACTCTGTGATTTCTTGCCCTCATCCCACCTCCCACCCCCCAGCTGCCCTCAAGCTTAGTTAAATGCTTTCCATCACTCTTTTTCCTGGGAAAAAATGACCCATCCATTTCACCTGTGTGCTTGTTGTTTAGAAAGCCAAGCTTGGCCCTGCTGGTAACAAAGTAATCAGTCCTTCAGAAGACAGGAGACAACCTTCCAACAACCTGGACAGAGTGAAACTCACCGACTTCAATTTCCTCATGGTGCTGGGGAAAGGGAGTTTTGGAAAGGTAAGGGCACGGTTGTCTGTGAGGCGGAGGGGCTTTTGCAGAGACTGCCGGGATGGGTCCTGTGCTCCCTGAGGTTTCCAGAGCCCCCCTTGGGATCTCCCTGTTCTCTGTACTCCTTTCTCAGATATTCCCCCGCGCCCCACCCACCACCTCATTTCATTAAAAACAATTGTATCCAGAAAGCTACAGAGGTTTCACTGTGTGTCCCCATTTCCCGGTTGAGAACAGAGCAGGTGCTCCAAAATGTTGGTTGAATCAATAATTTTCACAACTAAAAATTAAAAGTTGATTTGTAGAACCTATTTGTCTGCATTTGGCTTCTGTGGCCCCAGATCTTACGGTAGACCCAGGAAATGATTTCCAATCCCGCCTCTTTCTTTGTCTTGGCTCCCGACTCGTGAGTTTATAAAGGCCAGTCACATTTTTGCCCAAAGGATGCTCCTGAAAAATGTGCACACTTCAAGGCTAATACCGAGGACGTGTATATTCCTTCCCGTGTCCACCATAGCGCCATCATGTGGCTATAGCCCGCGCAGCGTACAAATCTCGACAGCTTCTAAATTACACCGTGCTGGAGGAAGGTAATCTGCGCTGATGTGCGAGATTTCAAAATTTGCACATGAAGCGGAACTTTATGAATATATAGTGTAGGCCAACTGAACGGCCACCTGACCGGGTTCCCCCACCCGACCCCCAGTACCAGAGTACGCTTCTGAAGCTTTCAGATTGCCTTTCGTCTGCTCCCAGGTGATGCTTGCTGACCGGAAGGGCACAGAGGAACTGTATGCTATCAAAATCCTGAAGAAGGACGTGGTGATTCAAGATGATGACGTGGAGTGCACCATGGTGGAGAAGCGAGTCCTAGCCCTGTTGGACAAGCCCCCGTTCCTGACACAGCTACACTCCTGCTTTCAGACAGTGGTAAGGCCCCCGGGGGTGCCTATCTGTGGTGCCAAACACGGCGTGCTCTCAAGGGCCACTCCCGAAGCCAGTGTTCTAAGCATCTGAATCAACCTTCCTCCAGTGGAGAAGGCTCAAGAAAGCCTCTCACTCTTATACCGCTGGTAAATTTGGGGAGTCCCCTCTCTGGGATGTGCCCTGCTTATAGGCTTGGCACTAATTCTATTTAATTCAGCAAACGTTTGTACCAAAGGTACGTTGTATAAGGTACAAACGTACAAAGGTACGTTCCTTATACAAGGCCATGTGCTAAGACTTGGGGGGTAGCAACACCAATAAAATAACCCATAGTCCTGGCTTTTGAAGGCTACGGGTCCCGTTGCTAAGCATTGCATTAGAACCCGAGGAAACTTGATCTCATAAAAGAGTGTGTTCTTGTTTACTGCACACAGCAGGCTTGGCAGTCTGGCCTGTTTTGTACAGCCCATGAGCTCTTAAGGAAGGTCGGAGGAGAAAAAGAGAATAATATTTTGTGACATGTGTAAATTCGATGAAATTCACATTTCAGGGTCCGTGAATCATTTTCTTGGAAGACAGCCAGGCTCCTTCATTTTCCAGTCCTCCACAGTGGCTCTCCTGCGGCACAGGCAGAGTTGAATCGTTGCAAGATACACCCAGAGCCTAAAGTATTTGCTGTCTAGCCCTTTACAGAAAGTTTGCCAAGCCCTGTCTTATAGTATAACAAAAAAGAGGGCAAGAGAGTTCCGAAGCACTGATCAGCCCATTGTGGGGCCAGGGCCCCGGCATGGAGCTTGCAGGTGGCCCGCAAGAAATACAACCATTTCGAGGGCACCATTGTCGGGCACACCCAAAGACAGGCTTTCCATCCTCAGCACCTGCCCTTTTTAAGATGTGACTCAATAATCAGTAGCTATAATTATTACTCTTATGATTATAATTATTTTCAACTTTCTACTGGCCAGAAAATGACTTTCTGTCTTGCATCTCTCTTTAAAAATCTCTTGGGAGGTCCCCCTCAATGCTCTTGGAGCTTAGAATCTCCGAATGACCGCGCAGTGTCGGGGCGGGCCATGGGCTGCAGAGCCGGGCGCCGGCCACTGTGTGTCAGCCTGGCACTGGCAGCACGGCCAGTCCCTTCTCCCAGCAGCACCTAAATAGTGCCCAGGAGGGAGGAGCAATGTGCCAGGTGGGGAGCCATGTCTGCGAATCCCAGCCTGGATCCTATCACCCTGGTTACACGGATGAAGCTCCAGGGAGCAGCAAAACACGGAAATAAAGATGGAATTAAAATTCATCACAGGAAGGCTAGAGAAGGAAGCTCCAGGAGCTGTTTCCCGGCTGCTAGCACCAACTTCATTGTTATCTTCCGTTCCCCGTGCAGCACTTCAATGTTTAATAACTTCTGCGAAATGGTGACATTGTCTAGAAGTGAGCAGAGGTTGGCTTTCACCTGGGTGTGCTGTGCCGTGAGCTGCTTGGCTGTTCAACCCCATTTTCCCCCATTTACCCCACTGTAATGTCCTCGTAAATATGCAGCTTTACTGGGGTCTATGATGTACGCCCTCCATGGTGCTGACATTGAGCACACCAGTGACAGAGAAAATAAAAAACAATACTTGGGCCTATTATGATGCAGAAGCACATTGGATTAGCCTCTCCATGTATAGTCCCCTCCCCCACAGTAAATATCACTGAGCATTTATAATTTAGGAGCCCAGCCTAACTCACAAGATTTGTTTTCAGAAGCTTCCAGTGGAAACACATGACTACATCACTGGGGTTTGCCTCCCAGATGTTGCGAACCAGCAACACTCGTTAAAAGTAAATAATTGGCCCATTTGGATTCTTCACATCATCACTAACTTAGACATGTCTTAAGTGTGCAGGAGAAAGGGGAAGAGTGTTAGAAGGCCGTTACTACAATAGAGAACATACGGAACCAGAAGGGGGCAACCATGTTGACAGTTAATGACTTTATACTTCCCAAGACCCTCATGCAGTAGGGTTTATGACTTTTATTGGGGAAGAAAAATTTTGCAGGGCTCCACTGAGCAGATCTGCCAGGGTAGCCCATGGTTTACTAACTAATGAGAAAGCAAAACACAGTTTAGAAAGAGTGAAGGAAGACTCTCGGCCGGTGGCCAAGCCCTGCTCACATGTTGAAACTTCATCTTCAGGACCGGCTGTATTTCGTCATGGAATACGTCAATGGCGGGGACCTCATGTACCACATTCAGCAAGTAGGAAAATTTAAGGAACCACAAGCAGTGTGAGTATTTTTTTTTTTTAAGTCCCTTAATTTAGACAGCACGTGGGGACTGCTGCTGGGTGAAATATGGAAGTGGGGCTTTGCCCACTTCGGAGCTGAGCACCATCTCCTCCCAGGGGGCCAACTTCTTGGTTTGGGTCCATCGACACTTCAGAAGGAGAGGTTCATTATACTTCCAGTCAGTTGGAGATGCTGGTGTATCCCCCTGTCACCCAATTCCATCCTCATGGATTGAGTCAGCCACTCGTTATTAAACGATTATTGTACATTCATGACACACCAGGCACCGGGAGTGGGAAAGGCTGTCTGCCCTCCAGGAGCTCACCACTTGACCCAGGGTAGGAGAAGTCACCCAACAATTGTACTGTGTGGCCACAACATTAGAGGTGGCATGCGAGCCCTGGTAAAGAGGGGAGTGGGGAAAGAACATCCTCAGGGAATGCCCAAGCCAGCAGGGCAGAAGGGGGTGCAGGGGCTCTGGGTGATGAGCCTGATGGAGCCCTCTGAGGACCATGGAAGGCTTGGCGGGGGGTGGGCGGCGCCTCAATGTGGCTTCACACCATCAGGCTCAGTTTTCACAGAGCCCCGCGACCGAGGGGGGAAGCTGGGAGTAGGGGCAGGTGCAAGGGGGCTGGTGAAAATCTAGATAGAGGAGAAAGAATGGAACCTTCATCAGGTCCTGACCTTGGAGCCAAAGAGGAGTAAGGGTCTTTGAGAAACGTTCTGGAGGAAGAAAAGCGGAACTCAGTGTAGAACAGAGACACTGGCCACCTCTCCGAGTGACACCTCGTTTTAGGTTTGGGAATGGGCAGCCGCCAAGGAGGAGATGGTTTGGGGGAGAATCATGAGCAGTGTGGAGGGTTTGATTGGGATGCAGGAGTCAGCAGCAGCCGGGAGAGACATGGCCCATGAAAGGGGGGACCTTGGTACCTGAAAACTCACCCTGTTTTCCAGGGGCCCGGAGGTCACAGGACACATGGCAAAAGCAGATGTATACAAATAGCTATTTCATTTCCCTCGGGGAGGTTGCATCGTGGGCATGTACCCCGATTAATCAAGTTAGCGAATGTTCATTGGATCCTGGCCGATGTTCGATCTGAAAGATAAATCTGAAGAACTTTCGGCCTGTGTGGGTTGATGCGTCTTAGGGAAGATTGGCTGAAGGCAGAAGAGGGAATGCTGTGGTAGCAAGCTGAAAAAAAATGCAAAGGGGGATTTTTTTCGTTCTTTTTTTTTCATTCTCAGATGTCTTTATTAATCAAAGACACGAACGCCAGTCAGATTTTTGTTGTTGAAGGGGGATGATTTTTTTTTCTATTTAGATTTTTACTTTTCAACTTTCAGGAATGCCTGTCTTTATCCCCCGTCTTAACTCTGTTAGTTAGAAAGCATCAAAATGCTCGGGTTGTAAAGTAAAGCTTGGTGCCAGAGCTGTAAAGAGCAAGTAGCAGAACAGCCACCTTACATTATGAGGTGACATCAAGGTGTCTCATCCAGCACCCTTATGTTGTGTACTTGTGTTGCTAGAAAGTTCTTATTTTAAAAATACAGAAGAGCATGAGAAATCATGTAAAAGTCGCCTGTAATCCCATTGCTTTTCTCTCTCCCATCCCATTGCTCCCCTGCCGGCCCTCAGAGATGCCCCCCCCGGCCCTCCCTGTAAGAGTTCGGTCCTTATCACCAGAGGTTGTTCTCTGCTTGTGTAGACGCCGTGTGGATTTTAAGCCTCCCGGGTGTGAGGTTTGCACAGACGCAGTCTTGTGGTTTCTCAGACTTCAAAGATTCCTAAATGCTATGCACATTTTAAAACCTCTTTCAGCATTTACTCTGAGTTATTATGAATTATTTAAAAGGGTAAACTCGAGTATGAATCATGGTGTGTGTCTCATTTACCCCAGCGCTTGGGGGGGTGCGGTGAGAACACCAGCTACAGAGCACATCACACATGCTCCTCCATCTTCCAGGGAATCACTGCATTTTCAAACACTAATGCATTCTGTCCATGAATAGGAAAATGGACATTTTCCCCACTCTTCCCCAGTCCTGACACAGACTACTCTAGCAGCCACCGTTTAAGAGATCGTATTGGAAATTTCCTGTAAGCAGTAAATTAACTGTCCAGACAAGAAGTGCTTGTTTCTAGACAGGTAATAAACCTGTCTGTCTGACTTATTAGCTGTGAAGTTCCTCGGGGAGGTAAAAGTGCTAAAATGGCCAAGGGAAGGGTGAAGGTTTGTCATCTGCAGGGTGATGCTGATCTCTGATCATCCCAGGGTCTTACATTCTTTTGCCACCTTGATGCCTGAGCTGGAGGGTACAAAATATTCAGAAATCCAGAGAGCAAGCCAGCAAGCCTGATGAGCGTTTTCTTTTGCAGATTTTATGCAGCAGAGATTTCCATTGGATTGTTCTTTCTTCATAAAAGAGGAATCATTTACAGGTGTGTGTTGAGGCTCTGCAGCCAGCAGGGCATCTGGGAGTTTTCCCGGACCCCTGGACCTCCGTGTGCGTGTTGATTCTGTGATGGGGACTTAAGACACGTTGTTGAGAACCGTCGAGGTAACAAGAGACCTCCCAGGACCTACCTTTGTCTGCAGCCTGCAGGCAAATCAGAGCCACTTTCTGATCTCTGGACCTCAAAAGATTTTGTATATCTCATTTCTGCTTCCCACAAGAAAACATGCTTTTTTCTCCACTGACAGTTCCTTCCTCTGCCTTTTTTTGTAATGAAGGTCAGGGAGCAGTGGAAACCGAATTTCTGTTAATAGATGCTCAGCGGGAGAAGAACATGGGGAGCTGGGGAGAGGCAGAGGAAAAACTAGTGAATTAAATTCTGCAGGTGGTTAGTGACAGTGAAAGTCTGATGCCAAAGAAAGGAGAATGTCTTCCAGGATTAACTGAAGAGTAAAAGGACCCATGGCACGAAGCAGAATGCAATGGCCACACGTGTGTGACCTGGCGAGGTTGTTCTGAACCTGGGATTTGGCAAACCTGGTTGTGTGCCAGGCCCCCTTGTGTGGGATCCTAGTAAATCAAATGGCTGGGAGCTGCCCCAAACCTGCTAAATTGGAATCTGGTAATTCACATGCCTGGCCAAGGTTGGGGGATTGCTAGTCCAACCATTTAGTCATTTATTCGGTGTGCATTTATTAAGTACCTACTGTGTCCTAGGCACTACAGTAGGCTCTGGAGATTTCAGAAACAAAAACAAAACCCAGTCATTCCTGGTTCCGGTTCTCCGGACCGTAGTAGTTACCCGTAGGACTCGTAGTTAATACGCCATTGAGGTGGCAGCTAGTCAGAGATCTTTCTGTCTCACTAGCTCCAGAGCAGACTGTGTGATGTCGTGGGAAGGACGCTGATGCTCTCCTGCTTCCTTACAGGGATCTGAAGTTAGATAATGTCATGCTGGATTCAGAAGGGCATATCAAGATTGCCGATTTTGGGATGTGCAAGGAACACATGATGGATGGAGTCACAACCAGGACCTTCTGTGGGACGCCAGATTACATTGCCCCAGAGGTAGGGACCCCGATTCTCCTTGGTTTCTCGACCAGACCTTTCAAATCACAAATACAACCCCCTCCCTGGGGTATAGAATCATTAGCGAATCACCAAGTCAGTGGCCACAAAATAGGCTAAACTAAATAGAGCAAAATAGAAAGCAACTGTGAGAGCTCAGTGCATAGTAAGAGTATGTCTCGTTTCATGGAACTTTGTTTTGTGTACCTGTAAGCTAGGTGTGTGGTAGAATGCGTTTCTTACACCGTCATCATCAAAACAATTTAAGCCACACTGTTGGGCAGAGAAGCGGGGGTGGATAGTGCTTGTAAAAACGCTCTGCATGGGAAAACTGGATCAAAAGGTGGTTCCGATGACAGCTTTTTAGTAAAATCAGAGTGATCAGTGCCCTAAATGACCCACTGGAATTGATCATGGTGTTTAATCTAGGAAGAACATTCCAGTGTGGTTGTAAGCAGAGTGGTTCCAAGATGTGTGATCACAGCGGTGGCCAGACTGCTTCGTCTTTGTTATAACATTCTTTAAAAAAAAAAAAAAAAAAGATTTATTTATTAGAGAGAGAGAGAGAGAGCAAGTGAGGGAGCCAGTGGGGAGGGGCAGAAGGAGAGGATCTCAAGCAGACTCCACGTGGAGCCCGACCTGGGACTCGATCCCACGGCCCTGAGATCATGACCTAAGCCAAAATCAGGAGTCGGACACTTAACCGACTGAGCCACCCAGGCACCCCTGTTATGACAGAGTCTGGGTAATTTTCGTCTTCTTATGAGCCTTCCTGCACGCCAGTGACTGGGTGGGTTATATATACCTATGTCTACCTATAACCTATATCACTGTGTAGCCAACTTCCTATCCACACACAGCTCTGTGGATGAAACGGGTTCCTCCCAGCTGAGCTCCAGCAGCTTATAGAAGGTAACAGAATCAAAGTTAGCCCAACCTTCCCTCTTTGGAGAGCTCTCGTGTTCGCTGTTGGCAGCTCGTGTGGCATATTTTTAACCTGTTGCCCCACGTGTTTGTCTTAGAGGTAGTAGGTGAGACATGAGCTTAGGAGTCAGACCAAAGTGTCCTTCATTCCTGATTATTCTTCACAGGCTCTGGGAACTCGGGCAAGTGACTTAGCCTTTCTGCCCCCGTGTCCACAGTGGCAAGTTGAAGATGATAATATCCTCCTCATAGAATTGCTCTGAGGACAGAAATGCCAAATACAGGTGTTTTGTACGTGGTAGACCCCCCTGTGGTAGCCAGTATTCCAAAAAGGAAGCTTAATTTTTTTTTCCCATTGTTAAGAGCTTCCTTATTTTGTTTGTTATCTGTCCAGTGTGGAAACACAGACTTCGAACATTTACTTAGAAACTTAAATTCTCGGGGCGCCTGGGTGGCTTAGTCGTTAAGCATCTGCCTTCGGCTCAGATCATGATCCAAGGGTCCTGTGATCAAGCCCCACATCGGGCTCCCTGCTCCACGGGAAGCCTGCTTCTCCCTCTCCCACTCC
Source organism: Callorhinus ursinus (assembly GCF_003265705.2). NCBI lineage: Eukaryota > Metazoa > Chordata > Mammalia > Carnivora > Otariidae > Callorhinus > Callorhinus ursinus. The sequence goes on from NW_027397112.1 coordinate 6,627,018, forward strand.
CCCTGCTTGTGTTCCCTCTCTTGCTGTGTCTCTGTCAAATAAATAAATAAAATCTTTAAAAAAAAAAAAAAAAGAAAGAAATTTAAATTCTCAATGACATGGCCAAAGGCGACATGTTACCTTGATACATAACTTCGGGGGGGTTGCCCCCCAAAGAACTCACACATCACTGTCTCCAGGCACAACGTGAGCTTAAATAGTCCTATTTCTCAAACATGAAGAGTAGGGAGATCGTAGAGTAAAAATACAACTTCCTGATGCAGGATTTATTCTGACGCCTTCTACCGGCTGACATGTATTAAACAGGCTGTGATTATGAGCTGTACCTGCTCCATTTAACACCCACCAGATGCTATAAACGTGTGGTGACAGGGAAGGCAGTGTTTTTTAGGAACAAAAGTGGTTTGAACTTCATCTCCATTAAGCCCGGTCTCTGCAATTAAACAGATAGCTTCCTGTGTTCAGTAACACTTCAGCCACGTGACGTCACCAGGGACGACCGCACCCCACGTGGATGAAATGTTCCAAATAATGGACCTTCGTTGTCTCTTTTTTTTTTCCCTAATGTTCCTCATTGTATCAGTTTCCTGTCGCTACAACAAATAACCATGCACTTAGTGGATTAAAACAATACAAGTTTACTATCATATGGCTCTGGGGTCAGAAGTCCAAAATCCATCTCTCTGGGTCAAAGTCAAGTTATCGGCAGGGCTGCACTCCCTCCAGGAGCTCTGGGGGAGTCCCGTTGCTTTGCCTCTTCCATCCTCTGCGTGGCTACAGTCCGTGGTATTACCATTTCTGTCTGTTATGATCCCAACCCCACAGCCTCCCTCTCAGAAGACCATTGTGATTACGTGGGGCCCACCCAAATAACCCAGGCTTGTCCCTCTGTCCCAGGATCCTTAATCACATCAGCCAAGTCCCTTTTACCCAATAAAATTACCATATGCACAGATTCCTGGACTAAGATGCACACACCTTTGGGGAAGGGGCCACGGCCCGTCCTGCCGCACTCATGATGGTGTCCCAAGTAACTATATTTGAAAAACTCCCACCCCCCTCCTCCAAGGACACCTGGACACACTTCTAACGTATCTTGGTAACTTTGGGTTGTTGTTGTTGTTGTTGTTGTTGTTTTACCTTGTACTCATTTGTGTGTATGTTTGTTTAGTTCTGTGCCACTTGATCAGACGTGTAGATTCGCGTCCCCTACACCACTGTCAAACAGTACAGTTCCATCCCTTCTGTGTGTGGGCTTTTAGAGCCACACACACCTCCCCGCTCCGCGGTTCCCCCCCGGCCCCATCCCCGGCCCCCAGCAACCACTCACGTATTTTCCATCCTATAACTTTGCCGTTTCAAGAATGGCATTATGATGGAATCATACGGTATACCTTTCGAGATTGGCTTTCTCATTTGAGCACTTTCTAGAATCTTCTAGTCATATTGGAGTGCACGTCTACCACCTGGGCAGGTTACTTAAACATCCCGTGCCTCAGTTTCCTCCCCTGTAAAGTGGGGATGATAATGTCTACCTCATAAGGTTGCTGTCTTGTGACTTGGAGTATCGTCTGGCACCAGGCAAGGTGGTCCTGCCGTGGTTATTGTTCACTCGACCCATTTGCCACACTGCATGGTGGGCCTCTTGCAGTCTTCTGCTGCAGCCCCCCTCATAGTCCTCACAGCATGCTTCAGAAGAGGTGCCCAAGGCAGTAAGTAATGGTCTAAGGCCACGTTACTGAGAAACCCAGAGCCAGGCTTCACTGCCAGGCTCAGGCCCCCGTAGATATGTGTACTGCCCGCTATACTAAACTACAGCCTGCTCCTAAGTGACTCACACATTCACAGACTCCCTGTACCAAACAGGGTGCCACTGGGACAGGGTCTCCACCGGGACCTGGCCCTGGACACACTGTACAGTGTGGACAACATGACACTCAGGCGAACGGAAACCCAAATCCGTGTTTCGATTCGGGTTGACTTTCATTGTAAGATAAGCTGCACCACCTTGGGAACTCGATCGGTAATTCCGGGTGTTTTTCCAGCAACAGTTAATTCAGGCTGTTTTCCTCCTGCTAGCATTTTCCCCGTACGGGTCCGGGAATGTGGCGTCTTTGGCCATAGGGATAATTGCGGTGAAGCGGAAGACCATCTAGTTTCCAAGTTTCTAATTTGCTCAGAGGTTAACATAATCCTGTCCTCTGTATAAATCTTTCTGTCAGGCAGAGGCAAAAATAATTATCTTAGCTGGCATTTTCCCTAATAGGCAAAGCAGAGGCTTAAATATTTATGGCTGTTTGTCTAAAACCCTTGAAATGGATTAATATTGTGGCATCTCCTTAACCAGGGAAGATGAGCTAAGGCAGAAAGTGTTACTAACAGATGGGATTTCGGAGTTGAGTTGGACACGCACAAAGCGGGGGGTGCTCATCAGAAACTAATTCCTGGACTCGACCTCACAGGTAGTCAGGGCTTTCACACAGAAAGAATTCTTCGGGGTCGGCGCGAGTCCCTGAGAAGAACCAACAGAAGCTTCATCGGGGTTTAATTCCCCCTCTGAAAGTGATCTGGGGCGTGTGAGGTCCAGTTGCAGGTCAAGTCCCTCCCGGCAGCTAAGCCTCAGGCTCTGAACACTAGCGTGGCCCACTTGTTCCCAGGAGGAGAGACGCAGCGGGGACGGGTTTGCTCCTGGCAGGTGCACCTCTGAGTACTTCCTGGCGCGGTGGGAGCAAAGCCTTTGGGAACTGTGCCATGCAGAGTCCTTGCTGCGGCAGGGGGCACGTTAGACCACACCCATGACTGTAGGGACTGTCTACGCTGTACCAAGCCTGCGGACCACATCTTCTGGTTTGTCACATTGCATCTGTGAGTACGGCTTAAGTGACTCGCCCAAGGTCCCACGGCTGGTAACAAGCAGAGGTGGGATTTGGACCTGAGACATGCTGACCCTAGCGCCCAGATGTACATTCTTGTCACCTACTGCCCCCATCTCCAGAGAGAAGAGAAAACTCCGCAAGTGAACGAGCCGTTCACAATGAGCGCTGAGATATTGTACAACACGGGTGACATCTTGTAGGAGGAGATGGGCGCTCATCCAGCTCAACTGGAATCAGGGACCTGAGTCACAGACATCTCTACCGCAGTCAATGACTTGGGGTTGGATTCCCGCTGGTACTACTGGGCACACCCCTTTAGAAGCCATGGGCCGACCACCAGCACCGAAGCCCCTCTCCCACACATGGCAGCGATCAGCCAGATACTCAGAGCGCCTGCTAAGGGCCTGCCATGCCTGGCAGGAGAACGGAGCGCAGCGGGGACCTGTGAGGAGGGCTGGAGGCTGTTCGAAATGGGCCACTGCCGCCCAGGAGAGCTGTAGATTGAGAGACGTGGATGAGACAGTATTCCCCTTGGCAAGAACAGCTGGCACCCCAACATGCCTAACGAAACAGTCTGTGGGCACGCATGCCGGCCCCACAGCCTACTGGCCATACGCAGATGTGCGGCCTCCTGTGAGGGTTGGGGGCTGGATGGGTTCAGTGAGCTGGAGGCCCTTCCTAGGGGGCCACGGCTTCTCCTTCCATCCCTAAGGGAAGGGCAGCCCAGTCTTGCCTATGATCGCCGCCAGAAGTCGGCATTTGTGTGTAACACTTGCCTGCTTGTTCAAAGTTGGGTCTAATATACATTAAGAGAAATGTACATCGGTAAGATTCAGCTAGTGGGCCACCAGCTGTGACCTTTTCTGGAGGGGGTCACGGGTCACGTCTGGGGGGAGCCACATTTTAGGAATGGGAGGAAAAAGGGGAGACCAAGGGGTGTCCAGAGAGGTGGAAAAACTAGGGAGCCATAGCGTCTTGGAGACCAAGGAAGGTGAGTGCTTGTGAACTCAGAGATGGCCAGGGACTGTGAGGTCAAGGAGCTGGGGGTGGGGGGGTGGCGGGGAGGGGATCCGGCCACAGGGAACCAGCCATCCCAAAGAGCACGTGGTAACGATGCGGCAGGAGCTGGATGGCCCGGAGTTGAGTGTGGGCATCAGCAACCAGGCTGGAACCATGTCTTGGGGAACGGACGGTAAATGGACGGAGGAAGGTGGCTGGTCAGTCCTAGGGAAGCAAGACGAAGGGAGCATCAGTACAGCTGGGAAACCTGAGCATGCTTCTAGGCCCAAGGGAAAATGCCCGGGGAGAGGGAAGGAGAAGATACAGAGAGAGAGGGAGGGAGCACCGCAGGCCAGGAGGGAACGGGATAGGGAAGCAGGAGGAAGGAAGAAAGCTGAAAGCATCCTCGCTGGCTGGCTTGTGTTTTCCAAGGGCAAGGCCAGGAAGGGTGGGACGGGGGCCTGGGCACGGGCGGTGTGCTGCACTCACATCCACGCACAATGACCCGCATGAGGCTCCTGGAGGTGACCGAGCAGGTAGTGGGAACCGGTGAGCGAGGCCGGGGGCGGGCTGAGTGTCTGTCAGAAGAGGGGAACTGAGGGGCTGGTCCTCAAGAGCATTGAGACTAGGTCCGGTGTGGGGAGCAGAGGCAGGGTGGAGGCGGAGAGGGACACAATGGCAGGACATTGCCACGAGTGCTGAGGAGGGGGTTCGTTTCTGAATTAGGCATCTTGGAAAAGCCCGAGACCCTGTGCTGTCTGCCCCCCTTCCCCTTCCTAGCCTCATCTCTCACCTCGCCCTCCACCCCTCACCTCTGTCTCTCCAGAACAAGCCCCCCCCCCCCCCGCACAGGCTTCCTCACCACTCCCCAGATTTGTGGGACTCTCCCATCCTCAGGGATTTTGCTCTTCTCATCCCCTTCCCTGAGATATCCTTCCCTGGCAGCGGGGATCCCTCCTGCACCTCGGCTCAGATGTCAGTTCAAGGAGGCCATCTTCCCCGGCGACTCTGTTCAAACCCGCAGACCTCTGGCCCCCGCCCTGCGCTCTCCTTCCACGGTGCTCATCGCCCTCTGACAGAGCACGTCACTAGGCACTCATTTGCGTGTCTCTCTAGCCCACTCGGCCCCCCACAGCAGAGTCTTTGGTTCACCGCAGAGCCTCTCGCCCAGGGTCTGGAGCGGTGCCTGGCGGGCGGAGGGGTCTGGGATGACCAGGTACTGTGAGGAGGAGGGGGCTGGCAACAGAGCAGAGCTGGAAGCTGAGGAATTGAAAGGTCAGGAACTTGGGCAGGGATTGGACAGATGACTCCCTGGACAGATGATGTCCCTTGTCCCCTACAGGTGGCATTCCCAAGGCTGCCGCCTGTAGGGGGACAACCACATGCCTCATGCCACGGACCCACGAGAGCTGGTGCCCTGGGGCACCGGAGTGTCTGAAGGTGTGGGACATCAGCCTGGGTCCCCCAGACAGCCCAAAGTGCCGCAATATTGACACCCCCGGAGACGTTTCCTGGCCTTTGGGGGAAGGGGTGTAGAGAAGGATGGAGAACAAAAGGGGATCTAAAAGTTAAATGAGAAGAGAGCACACGAGGTGCACGCAGCCAGGCAGTAAATTAGCACTTGCCCAGCTGAGAAAAGTGGGGGAAATGGGAGGGGAAGCGGCAGGCCGGCTCCAGCCGGGGCTTCTCCGGGATCAGCGCTTCTGAACCCCCAGCCCCACGCCAAGCCAGCGCGGGCAGAGCAAAGAAAGTACTTGACTAACGTAGGAGACTGATAAGCCGAAGGTGGCTTGCTTTCTTTCAGAGGCCAGTTCCCCTCTGTGTAAGGTCACAGTCTGATGCCTCTGGCTTTGCAAGAGAAAATGAAGCAGCTTGTCCTCCCTCCAAGAAATATTTAGAGAGCCAAGGCCAGGCTTTCCCTTGGGGTCTTCCTTAAATTGTGTAACTCTGCTCAGATCTCTTCTAGGGATCCCCTTGGTTATGTTACTCATCTGTGTTCGGATCTGCCTTGCAGCTCTCAGTTCAGCTGTCCTCGGAGTTTTATCTGCGTCGCCCTGTTCTCGGGAGCATTTGCCCCCCGCTCTGTGACACTGTGGCCCAGGAGGCCCCTGTGCTCCGGTCCTTCTTCCTGACTTCCTTCCGGTTCTTCCTCCAGAGATAACCGGCTCCTTGTGGGTGAGCGGGACCCAGGGCAGAGTGCCTCACGGACGTGGTTTTGTTGAATCGTCAGAGCAGTTCTGTGAAGTTGGTGTCAGTGGCTCTGTTTTCCAGATGATGAACCCAGGGTGCAAAGAGGTTCAGTCGTTTTTCCCACCGCCCCAGTTCAGGGCAGAGCTGGGCTTTGAACCCAGGGCCGGTCCGCTTCTCGCATCAGTGGCTTCTCTCCCGAGGGAAGGCAGGGGACTGCAGGTGTCGGCTCAGGTGTACCCGAGCGTGCCTTGCTCTCACTACCCTCATGGCTCCACCTCTTGCATGCAGAGTCCCCACTCATGCTCTGAGTGCTTACTCCCGGCACACTGTGGCTGCATTCCTTGGCCTTTCGTTTGGGGATTTGTTTAAATCCCGTAAGAATGGGTCAGAGATTAATGAAATCTTATTTCACCTTTTATTTTGCCCTGGAATGGGGGGGCACTGGGGGATGTATCTTGAGAGCAATGGCCAACACTTACTCATTCCCTAGCACATGCTGTGTGCTTGTATTTGTTGTCTTGTTGAAACCCTACGATAGCCCTCGGAGGTCAGTTTTACAGACAAGGAAAAGGAGACATGGACAGGACAGGTGACCTGTCCGAGGCTCATGGATAGCAAGGGGCAGGGCAGGGACCCTGGGCCCCGAAGTGCAGGTCTGTGGCCCTAATGGCACCAGCAGCCGGGTTCCCCCCTCAGGCTTTCACTTACTGCCCTGTTACCAAACACATCTGGAAAGACCACCAAGCTGTGAGACCTCCCAGTTCTGGAAGATCTTTTATTCCAGCTAATAAAGCTCCCACAGGCCCAAGATTTATTCCTAACTTCTAGGTCATTCCTTTACTGCACAAGTAGTTATTTTATTCAGATACACAATGAACATTTGGAGGCCTGAGGTGAGGAGGGTCCCAAGTAGGCGCCGTGCTGTGGATCTTGTCCGTTTCCCCGGCACCAGCCACCCCCACCCGCCACCCTGAGAGAGACCCTGACGAGGGTGCGGTGGCTGAGTTCGAGAACCGCTCGGGGGGGGGGGGGGACAAGCGGGCTGATGCCAGTACACTTGACTCTGCACTGACCCTGTCTTACCCTATGTTGGCCCCATGCAGACTGTCCCACCCCTAAAGGGAAACTTCCGTTTAATTTCAGGTGGCTTTTTCTTCATCATGGTATTAAGCGAACTCTGGCTGTAGTTCTGCTCTTTTAAGAACATGGGGTGACATCTGTAAAATGGGGATAATCACGGTACCATCCTCAAAGCATGGCTTTGAAGATGAGGTGAGTTTTGCCCTGGCTGCTTCAGAGGAAGCCCTCCGTCCACTTTTGTCTGTTACTTGACAGTTGTTTCAATTAACTGTTGCTGTGTACTGGCCCCCAAACTTAATGGCTTAAGACATGTGAAAACTCTGATTCTGTGGGGCAGAACTTCAGGCAGAACTTGGCGGGGCTGACCCCTTCGTGCCACCGGGGGTGTTGGCTACCATGCTCTGCTGCACTAGGGGATCCAAGATGGCCTCGGGCTGTTGGCTATTGGCCAAGGCCCCATGGGTTCTCCTCCATGTGGTCTGTCTTTCCATGGGGCCTGTCACCATTCAGTAGTTTATCCAGAGCTTCTCAGCATGGTGACTGGCTCCCTCGAGGGCAACAACGGAAGCCACAAGTCCCCCTGAGCTGCACCTAGAGCTTGACTGTGTCACTTGCACCACATTACGTGAGTCAAAGCAAGTCCCAGAGCCAGCCCAGATTCTAAGGGAGGTGATAGAAATTATGTTGGGGGCGGGGGGGCAGGTGGCACTGTCAGCCTGTAGGAGGCCGTACAGGATAGGAGGGGGTCACTGTGGCCAATTTTGGGGGCAGCTGGTTTGAGCTCTGTGTTGGCCAATGGAAGGCTCCTCAACACAGCACCCCAGAAAGGGCAAATTTCAAAGTGCTGAGGACTCAGGCAAGAGGAGCCCCTGCCCTGTGTTTCGGAGCTGGGATCAGCAGACTCCTTCTGCTAAGGGCTAGAGAGTAAATATTTTAGGCCTTGCACTAATCTAAATTTTAGATTTTACCAAGAGGCAAAATTGAGCAACTGTTCTTGCCAAAAGGCTGATAGTCTTTTTCACATTTTTTTCATTTTACATCTGCTCACAGCAGGTTGTACACAAATGGGAGGCAGGCTGGATTGGGCGGGCGGGCTGTAGTTTGCCGCCCCCCAACTTCAGAGGGTTCTCCCGTGGCCCTCTGCCAGCCTTAACCCGTCTTCTAGGGCTAGAGCGACATGCCCCCTGGGGCCTGAGAATTGCCTTCCATGACCTACATGGGCCTCTTCCTACGATCCATTCTTGCTAGGGACACCACCCTGACCCCAGGGTCCGAAGGAGAGGCCAGTGGTGGCCATTTGCAGGGCACAGCGGGACAGAGTTTGGACGCACAGGCCGGGGCGCACGGGGTCTTCATAGATGTGATAAAGGATTGAGAAGAAAAGGGGAGTGGGCCAGGTCTCCCAATACTGGAGTGGAATCTAAGGGGTCCGTGAATTCTAAAGTCGACCTGCCCCTCCAGGTTGTTGAGAAGTATTATGGACGGACGGATGTCCCCTCAAAATCCATGTCACTCCCTAACCCCCCCATGTGACCATAGGTAAAGATAATAGGGCCTTTAAGGGAGTATAGAAGGTTAAATGAGGTCATCAGATGGGGCCCTGATCTGAAGGGACTGGTGCCCTTAGAAGAAGACCAGGAGACAGCAGGCGTGTTCCCCTCACAGAGAAAAGCCTGGGGGAGACACCTGGGGAAGGAGCCTGGCTGTAGCCAAGAAGAGAGGCCTGTCAGAAACCAGCCCTGCCAATCGGTACCTCGACCCTGGACTTCCAGCCTCCAGGCCTCTGAGAACATGAATGACTATGGTTGAAGCCGCTCAGTCTGTGGTATTCTGTTCTGGCAACGTGAGCTGACTCATACCGGAGGGTATATTGGTCACGGTGGTAGGAGAGGACATTTAACAGTTGGTTAGCTTGATCGGTAATGTGTGTTCAGACATCTGGTATGTGGGCCTCAAGTCGCTTCTGTTCCAATGTCCCCTGTCACCCTCCCCGCCAAGTGTTAGAGGTGGACCGTCCCAGACCAGTGTGGACTCCTGCATTTAGGCTAGGTAAATTATGTTGTAAACCAAGACGTATTTGATCTAGTCACGGTCAACACCATCGTCCCCCTTATCAAGCAGAACAGGAAGGAGGAGTGAATAGAAGTCTCAAGGTCAGAGGCAGTCTCTCAGATGTCCTGGTCCCATTCCCAGCCCCTGCTTGCAGAGTGGGCACCAGGAGGACAGGAACGCAAGGACCAGGTTGAGTCCTGGCTCTGCTGTGTTCCCGCCGTGCTTTATTGCACTGGCGCTTGCTTGTGCCTCGACTTCCCCAGTGGTCAGCAGAAGTGGTGCCCAGCACAATGCAGCCCAAGGACTGTGCTCAGCGGTAGCTTGGATGCAAATGCCACCTCTGTTCCTGTTGGTATCACAGTGTATCTCGCTGTGGGGGAGGCTCTTGAAAACATCAGGTTGGGAGGTGAGTGTCTAAAGAGGTGTTTGATTTCTTGGGCGTAACTGGGGGGGGGGGGGCGGATTATAGAAGTCGTGCTGAAGAGGTTGGGTAACCAAGTCAGTTAGGAGGACGTTCTCCCGGCCCCGTTTCATTGTCACCACGCTGATTTCTTCCGTGACCACCACATGTTACCCAGGAGCTAGAGAGAGATTAGCCCCGGCAGGAGACTAGCGCTTCCTTGGAAGAATCACAAAGACGTGAAATGGGAACACTTTCCCACATGTGCCTCGGTGCTGACGCCTGCTCCGAGGGTCACGGAACACCACGTCCCACGACTCCGCAGCGTACGTCCCAGAGTCAGAGGAACGCCAGGTGCAGGGGCGGTTTCTGCAGCCTGAAAAGGCCGGCACTTCATTCAGAATTTTACTCGCAGCTCCCTCTGAAGTCACCCCGCCCCTTTGGAAGACAGTTTGGCGGTTTCTTACAAAGCTAAACATAGTCTTTACCATACGATCCAGCAGTCGTGCTCCTAAGCATTTGCCCACATGAATTGGAAAACTTATGTCCACAGCAAAAAACCTGCACACGGATGTGTATAGCAGCTTTATTCATAACTTACCCAAACGTGGAAGCAGCCAAGGTGTCCTTCAGCAGGTGAATGGCTCCATAAACCGTGCTGCAGCTACATAATGGAATATTATTCAGCACTAAAAAGAAATGAACTGCCAAGCCATGAAAAGACCCGGAGGAACCTTAAGCACATATCGCTAAGTGAAAGAAGCCAATCGGAAAAGGCTGCATGCTGCATGATTCTGCCCCTAGCACATCATGGGAATGGCAAAATGTTTGGAGACAATAAAAAAAGATTAGTAGTTGCCATGCATTAGTGAAGACGGAGGGATAACTAGGCAGAACGGAGGACGTTGGGGGCAGTGAAATTCTGTACGATACCACAGTGGTCGATACATGTCATGTTACATTTTCAAAAACCCATAGAATGTACAACCCCAAGAGTGAACCCAGACATAAACTCTGGATGATAATGATGCAACAATGTAGTTTATCAGTTGTAACAAATGTACCCCTCTGGTGAGGGATGTCCGTAGCAGGGGAGATCGTACTCCTGGGGACAGGGCATCTGGGAACTCTGTATGTTCCACCCAGTTTTGCTGTGAACCTAAAACTTTTTAAAAAAATGTATTAAAAAACATAGAGGAGCGTCTGGGTGGCTCAGTTAGTTAAGCGTCTGACTTGATTTCAGCTCAGGTCATGATCCCAGGGTTGTGAGATTGAGCCCCGTGTACAGCTCCACGCTGGGTGGGGAGCCTGCTTGAGATTCTCTGTCTCCCTCTCCCTCTGCCCCTCCCCACCCCTGCGTTCGGCTCACTCATGCTCACTCTCTCTGTCTCTCAAAAAAAGGAAAAAAAAAAAAAATCACACACACACACACACACACACACACACACACACACACACACTCACTTATAGCCTCTGGCCTTTCTCTGCTATATGAAAGCCTGGGATGGCCTGGGAATGGGGTCTGTAATCACCAAGCTCTGAGCTTTGCTCCTCCCTCCCTCTTTCCTTCCTTTCTTCCTTTTTTTCCTCTTGTCTTTAAAGCCAGTGTTAATCATTACAAACCATTTTGTACTTGTTGTTCCTCTCCTCACATTTTGGGGGAGCAGGACTTAGGTTGGCCTGCTGTTGGCTTTCTGTTCTCCTAGAGTAAAGTGAACAACCAGGGAGTAGAAGAGGTGGGTACTATGAATAGATTATAAAGCACTTTTATTGCCATTAGAGAAATCATTTCCTGTTCTCTCCAATCCTAGATAGAGCCAGTTTCTGTCTACATAGAAAATATATATTTCAGACTCCAGACTTTACATTTTCACCTTATGGTGATTTTCACTATACTTATATCGTGCCTTTTGTCCAAAGATTTCAAATATTGCAGCTATTTCTCATGTGATGTGCAAAGATCCCTGATGTAAGGCATTACATTTTAGTTTTATTTATCTGTTTTCCTGTCTCCTTAATTAGAGTCACAATCCCTGTCCCTAGCAGAGTGCCCAGCCCAAGGAAATGTACAATTAGCCATAAACAGTTGGGGGGGGGGAGGCGCGAGGGAAGGCGGAAGTGGGAGGGGATATGGATAAAAAAAGAAAAACCTGAGGTTTTGCTGCTCTGGTAAAAATTAATGTAATTGCATGAGGGGGGATTCTAAAATCTATTAATTTACATACACCCCGCCTAGAGCAGTGTCCAACACATAGGAAGCTAATATTTGCTGAAAGAATGAATGGAAAGTTCAGCATTGGTGAGAATTGCCAGGTGCCAACAATCATTTCAGGGTGTTTAATACATATTGTGCATGTAATCTTTCCTAGCAGAATGTTCCTTTTGTCCTCCTGTGAGCCACATTTAACCTCACTGCCTTGATTCATTTTCACCTGCTTGCCATCCATGCCTGGGGGCCGGTTCTTCTGATGTTAGGCAGTATGGCGTCGTATCATATATTCAACTCACCTGCAATAAACACATTTTATTATACAAAATGCCGTTTTATCCGCTGTCATGTTCCTACCAGGTGGGTGCTGGAATTCCAGTATCCCAGCTGAGGAAATGGAGACTCAGAGAGGCTAAGCAACTTGCTCAAGGTCACAGCTCTCCCATGGCAGAACTGGTCTCCAGAAGTCAGGTTCAGAGTGTTCACATCACAGTGTGCTTCCTGTGCAGTGGCTACTGATGTTCTGGGCTTGGATGCACCACCAAAAGGTGTTTGACTGGGGAGCCTCTTGGGCTGAGAGGTGGGGGTGCCTCACCCTTACCCACCATGGAGCTTTCCTGTTTCTCGAACTCTGGTCCAAGCCTGGTGCTGCAGGAAGGGGACACGGTCAGGAGACCTTATCTGGAACCAGCCCATTGACCTTCGAGCAAGCCACTTAGCTCTCTGAACCTTAGGTTCCTTTCCAAAATCCTAAGGACACTTTTGTAAAGCACCTGTAAGGGTCCCTCCAGCCTTGGCAATCCAGCAATCTGATGTTGCACTTACGAGGTGGGTGGTGCCCACGGTCGGGGCTTGGATGAGATCCACTCCCACATGTTTCTCCCGCACCAGCTGCTGGGCGGGGGTCCCGGTGCTGGATCCAAAGGGGGGTGGCCCAGCCCTGCTGCAGAAGAGTCTGGGGTCGAGGGAGGGCAGATAAGCAGTCTCAGCCTGACGAGGCAAAGGTCACTGCGTGGCAGCCGAGGTCTGTCGGCCCCAGAGGAGAGAGTGGAGGAGACGGTTCATGAACTCACGGCCCCAGCCGTCATGACAGAACAACCATACGACACTGCAGCTCAGCTTCTTTTTTCCCAGATGGTACTATTTTGACATGTCGGTGTTCTTGACCATGCATATAAAGAAGGCCTCTTGTGGCCCATGTTCTATCGTTGGGAACTTAGGATGTTTTTCAAAACAACCATAATTTTTCATTAAAGTAAAATAGTTTTATCTTTGGTCAAAGGAAGAGAAAATGTTGTTTCCCTGAGACAGTAAAAGGACTCGAGCATGATTTATGCATAAAGGCCAGTGTTCAGTTGTAATGGCAGCCTGGGAAGAGCCTTCTGTGGTCGGGCCATGTATTAGGGTGGGTTGTGGGGATTTGGCTCGTAAACGTCACGTGAAAATGAAGAGTGGAGTCTGGTTAAAGTACAGCCAGGAATGGGAGGGTGAGTCTCCTCCCACACATGTTGTGTTCCCATGGGTCCTTTAAGACAAAGCCTCGAGAGCCAGAGTTCCCAAGTGAAGTGGCCGTCTCGGCAGCTTTAATCCTGTTAAGCATTTGCGCCCCTTTTGGGGCCAGTTCCCACCATAGCTGTCTAGGGAACCACACTGGGTCATGGGCCGATGAACCTTCGGTTTAGAAAAATGGTCAAAAGTGTGGATTCCAAGTCCGGATGACCAGAGTTCAAATCCCAGCATTGCTACTTACTCGCTGTGTGACCTCAGGCAAGCTCCTTAACCTCTCTGTGTCTCATTTTCTCATCTTTGAAATGGGGCGCTCCTACCTCCTAAAAGTCTCCCAAGGGCTAAGCGAGCTAGCAGAGCTAAGGAGCCTGGCACATAATGAGAGTGTTGCAATGGTGACGTTGCTTATAGTCATTGTTGCTATTGCCAGTAGCGTCTAAAACCTTACCGTGCTGCCCCCCCCAAAAGGCTTCTGAAGCCCCATCCTCTTTGGCAGGCCTTTGAGTATGTAGCCCTGGCAGAGGGTGGAAAAGCGGGTGGCTTTAGGGGCGCCTGGGTGGCTCAGTCGTTAAGCGTCTGCCTTCGGCTCAGGTCATGGTCCCGGGGTCCTGGGATCGAGCCCCGCATCAGGCTCCGTGCTCCGCGGGAAGCCTGCTTCTCCCTCTCCCACTCCCCCTGCTTGTGTTCCCTCTCTCGCTGTGTCTCTGTCAGATAAATAAATAAAACCTTTAAAAAAAAAAAAGTGGGTGGCTTCAGAGCAGTGTCCTTCCAGTCACTGTGGCCGCTGACCTGCTAGGAGATGAGAAGCTGCCCCCTGGTCCCTTTCATTCCTGGTCCTGTGCCCAGGCTGAGAGAAAGCTCATTCATATCTTACTTTTACAAGACAGGCAGCCATTTGAAACATCCTGACATCTCCCCCAAGCAATTGGCTCATGTGAGTATAATCATAATGATCATAATGACAAATAGCAGGAAAGCTGAATGACAGTGGCCCTGTTGGGGGGTCTGTCTTTGAAGCTAAAGTTCAACCTCCCATGTGCTGCAGGGAGATCCGCCAACTGGAGCCCTTCTTGCCAAGTTTGCTTCTCTTTTGTGAGGTTCTCTGCTGTGGGAGACCGAATTGCCGTTGCAACCCCCCGGGCTTGGCTGCAAGCCTCCGTTGGCCCACGAGTCCCAGAGACACCTGCTTCTGTCCCCAGTGGGGACAGAAACAAGAGAGCCTCACCATCCATTCTGTGGCCTCTGAGCCTGGTCCTCGGCCCAAAGCTGGCTCCCTGGGCCAACAGGAACCAGAGTGAGTTGTAGGAGCCCGTGAAAAGGGTGTAGACCAGCCCCGTCCAGTAGAAAGAAAATGCAGGCCAGACTGCATTTAGCAGTTTTTTTGTGTATGTGTGGGGTTTTTTCCCCAAAGATTGATTGATTGATTTAGGGAATCTCTACACCCAATGTGGGGCTCGAACTCACGACCTCAAGATCAAGAGTCATGTGCTCTACTGAGCAATCACATTTTTAAGTTAAAAAAAAAAAACAGGTAAAATTAAGTTTAATATATTTTATTTAACCCAATATATCCAAAATATGAATGAGATATTTTGCGGTTGGGGTACTAAGTCTTCAGAATCTGATGTGTATTTCCCACCTAAAGCACATCTCAGTTTGTACTAGCCACTTTTCAAATGCTCAGTAGCCACATGTGGCTGGTGGCTACTGTACTACCCAGGGCAGGTCTAGACAGCTCACAAGAGACAGCGTAACCAACATCCTAAATCATGCGTATCTAAATGTTTATCTTCAAATGGGGCTCTCTAACAGTTCCCCTTTTGCAGTGAGATTTTTGGATCATTGGAGGTATTTAATTTTTTTTTAATTTTTTTATTGTTATGTTAATCACCATACATTACATCATTAGTTCTTGATATAGTGTTCCATGATTCATTGTTTGTGCATAACACCCAGTGCTCCACGCAGAACGTGCCCTCCTTAATACCCATCACCAGGCTAACCCATCCCCCTACCCCCCTCCCCTCTAGAACCCTCAGTTTGTTTTTCAGAGTCCATCGTCTCTCATGGTTCCTCTCCCCCTCCGACTTACTCCCCTTCATTCTTCCCCTCATTGGAGGTATTTATTAACAGCAGCCCATCATTGAGGGGAGAGCAATGCTTCATTCTAAAAATGAATTTGCAATGGTAAGGTTGCACCCCTAGACCTTGTAACTTAGATTTTCGGACCTTCCCATTTCATGGAGTGCATAAGCCAGGGGTGACACATTGTGAGCTTCTCCAAGAAGAAATGCCCCAGCTGAATTTCAAATCCCATCCTGTTATTACCATTGAAAGCACAGCAGTGTTCAGCATGACTTTGTCATCTCGGCCCAGTAGCTGAGCTGGTGGGCTCGGGGGATTGCCAGATGCTAGTAACAAGAAAAAGGAGCCTTTGGTACTTGGCATCCTGCTTTGGTAAGCCTTGGAGGAAGGAGAGCGTGTTATCAGCAGGAGTCATGAGAGTTTGATGCTGTGCAAATAGAAAATAAAAGTCAAGTTGGACCAAAGTTGATAAAAGAGTCAAGAAAAAAAAAAAATCTTCAGGTGGCCACGGCTTTTAGGATTTGTGAATCATTCTGACCAGAGACAGGATTTCCCTACCCTTGACCTCTGATGGCTTTCCAGACTCAGGTGGTGTTTCATACCGCCCAAGTAGAGGAGTCTGATGGGTAAGATTGCTCAGATACTTGCAGAATATAGGATACACACTACAGCGTGACCTCCCTTGTTCAGCGCCCTCAGTTCCCCAGCCTGATAATTCCCACGCAACACGGTGCCCCAGCTCTGCCCGTGTTAAAAACGGAGTAACTAAAACACTGATTAATGGAAATAGATTGCCGGGACTGGTTTTAATATAGTTACAAGAAAAAATTTTATTCAAGTGCTTTTGAAATACAGCTACAACAACTGAAATGGTGGTTTTAAACCTCTTTAATCCTCAAAGCCCTTCAATTAATATTTTATTAATTTCAGTATGAGTGATTACATGTATTTGACAGCCGTAAACTGTGTTTTTAAAACAGAAATGTCAATATCCAGAGCACCACTTATGAGCTGATTGGCTCTGGACGGGTCTCTGAAACTTCTTGCTACGTCAGCTTTCCCACCTATAAAATGGGAAGAATAATTAGTTCTGCCGCAGTGGATTCTGCAGAATGTGCTCAGCACATCGGATATATAGTCGGCACATAGCAAGTGTATTTTCTTACTCTCGCAAAGAGAATTTCTGTTGTTATTCTACTTGGTTAAAACAAGCTTTGATCCAGTCATTTCCTGTCTTGGAACCAGAATGCCAAGCCTCATTTTACATCAGCAGGTAACACATAGAGGCTCATTTTGATAGGGTTTTTTGTTCTGTGTATGTGTGCATTTTCCAAGTTTTCAAAAAAGAACAAATGTAGTTTTAAAAAGAAAGGAAGGCTTCCTTGTAGCTTCCTTTGGTTATCATTTCCTTGTCAAGAAAATGAGCTATAAAGCTGCCAGATCCAAATGTGTGCCCTCTTGTTGCCGCCCACACCGAGGCAAGCCGCAGGGAGCTTGTATTTCTCATGCTACAAGGAGAAATATTAGTAATACATTAAAGAAATGGAGAGGAAGAGACACGCAGGTTTGTTTGTGTCCCAGGACATTCCATTAGACATCATGGGCCATTAAAAAATACCCTAGAACATTTCAAAGTCACATGTGTATATGCAAAATGGCAGAATGGTCATGCTGAGCACCTGTTTGGATGTCTTCGCCTCGGATCCTGGGGCATGATCTGTGGGTCGGGGGATCCTGTGCTTTAGACAACACCAGTGTTTTAATAACCTGTGCCGCGCTTAGAAATTCCAATCAGTATTACCCTCTTCCACGAGGGCAGGTCGTAGAATTATTCTAGTACTTCTGGGAGCCACGAAGATAGAGGGAGCAGTCGGGGTCTCCGTGGGCCGTCACCCAGCTTCACCAGCTCCCTGCATTTTACCAACTGTTCCAACCCCTTCCTAGTTTGCTCAAGTATTTAAAACAAATCTAAGATGTCACGTCACTTCACCTGTAAATTCTTCATCTCTCATGGATTTCACTCATTAATACACTCATCATACACTTTTAAACGAATCACCATACCATTTTCCCACCTCACAAAATTAAGGGTAATCTCTTACCAAGACCACATTTTAGTTGTTCCTGATTTCTGTTTTAGAGTTGGTTTGGTTTGAGTCAAGATTCATGGGGCGCCTGGGTGGCTCAGTCGGTTAAGCGTCTGCCTTCGGCTCAGGTCATAATACCAGGGTTCTGGGATCGAGCCCCACATCGGGCTCCCTGCTCCGCGGGAAGCCTGCTTCTCCCTCTCCCACTCCCCCTAGCTTGTGTTCCCTCTCTTGCTCTCTCTCTCTCTCTCTGTCAAATAAATAAATAAAATCTATAAAAAAAAAAAAAAAGGTTCAGACAAGGCTCAAATACGACATTTGATAAAATTATGTCTCTTTCAAACTGTTCTGAAACTTCAGCAGATACATTATCTCCACCATCATCTTTGTTGCTTTCAGCAAAATTCTGTTACATAGTTTGATTATCTTGTTTATCAGACCCGTGGTCTGAAGGACTCTGGCTTTTTCCAAAAATGAAATCCACCTCAATGTCCAAATATTTTTCACCATCGAGGATAATTAAATCTGCCCTGTGGCATCTCCAGGTGAATTCAGAGGAGCAGACCCCAAGCAGGTTTTGGGCAGCGAGTCATGGGGAGGTGTTTCCCCATATGTGGGATTTGCGGGGCCCTCTCCCCTCAGCGCAGAAAAGCCTACATGCTTGACTCGTCTGTTCTAACGTGGGCTGTTTGATTCCCCACTAAATGTAATTGATGTATGTGTTTTCACACAGATAATCGCGTATCAGCCGTATGGAAAATCCGTGGACTGGTGGGCCTATGGCGTCCTATTATATGAAATGCTAGCCGGGCAGGTAATGTACGTTTTTGTACTTATTTATTGCTGGATAAAGTGAATACCACAGCTCTGTTCGGGCCAGGATAGTGGGACCCAGCAGCTGATGCTGGTCCGACTTCCCTGACCCCGGTGAAAGAGGGAGAAATCCCCCCTGCCGCCTTGAAAGTGGATTATATTCAACAGGCACAGCAATTATCTCTGGTTATAAAAGCCCCAAACTGAGAGGTGACACCTGGAGCATCACCGACGTAGCTTTCATATTAAACACGAAAGTTCCTGCACGTTGAGGACAACAGTGGCCTCTGTAGGTTTTCAGTGTCTCAGAACTGTGGTTGGGTTATGGTTCCTTGCAAGTTTGTCTGCACAGATTACCCAGCTGCTGCCCGGGTGTAGAATCGGTATTATTAGCAAAGGAAGAAGACGGTGAAACTTGAAGAAATGCTTTAATAGCTTCTCCCCATCTCTCCTCATCTCACCCTTGGCAGTTCATTGCAGTTTTCACAAAAGTCCAACAAGGCTGAACCTCCAGTTACAAAAAGACAGATTAGGTTTCTCTGAGGAAAGCAACATACATCAGATAAGCAGGGGAATGATGCCAAAGCTTGCACTTTTTTAATACATGGCCTTAATGTCCGTAGCGTTGGGGCAAATCACACTTGCTGCTTTAACAAGCAAGCCCAAAAAACCTCAGTGGTTTAACACAGCACACGAGTTTATTTTCCATTCTTGGCACAGCCCTGTGGGGGGCGGGGGCGGTGGGGGGTACTGATCCACAGGGTCATTCAAGGGCAGTCTTCTTTCGTCCATTGTCCCTACAATCTTTTAGAGCCTCAGATTCCTTTAGCAAACCCTCCTTACTCAACTGGCCGATGAAGAGAGAGCAGAAGCAAGGTTGCACAGAATGTTTTAGGGGCCAGGCCTAGAGGTGGCATACATCACCCCTTCCTACAGCCCACTGGCCACATGGCCCCACTAGGACGTGAAGGACCAGGGGTGGGAGGAAATACAGTGTACCTGTGAGCTCAGGAAGGGGAAGCAGGTTGGGTGAACGTCTACCAGATCTCTGCCATTTTACCTAAAAACAGCTCTGTTGTGGGCAGCTTTTTAAAATTCCCAGCAGTTGAGTGCTGGTGTCAAGGAGTTGAATCCTCCATAGCCAAAAGCTTTAGTAAGAGAAAATGGAAAGAAATACCCACGTTGAGCAGCTGAGCTACCCCCTAAGGAAATCTTTGAATCTTTGTCCCTGGGGGGGAAAGTCACTCTTTCTGACATATGACATTCATCGACTCCTCCATTTATTCATTCAACATATACTTGTTTAAGGCTTACTCTCTGCATGGTGATCGCCGTAAACAAAACAGACAAAAACCCTCACCTTCATGAGGCCTATAAGCTAGAGAGAGAGAGAGAGTAGATGAATTAAATAAGGAAAATACAGACTAGTGATAAGCTAAGAGAAAAAGTAATAAAGCAGGAAAGAAAATACAGTGCTGGAGGAGGGTTGAAATTGGAGCGAGGATGGCCAGGGAGGGTCTCATGTAGAGCTGAAGTGAAGATCAGCAAAAAGTTAGAGACTGCCAGGTGCTTATGTGGCGTGAAAGCATTCTGGGCAGTGGAAACAGCAAGTGCAAAGGCCCTGGGGTGGAAGTGTACAGCCATGTTTAAGAAAGGGATGGGAAGCCACCAGTCTGGCCAGAGCAGAATGGGTTAGAGATCAGAGAGGAAAGGGGAGCCCCAGGTCTTGCGAGCGTGGAAGTCATCACAGACCCTTGGCTTTCCCTCTGGAGTGGGAGGCTACTGGGGAGCTCTCCTTTATGTTTTTCATTGTCTTACATCTTTTAGATACTAAAGTAGTCTCTTAGAGATTAAAAGATACAGGGTCCTAGCCTACATTCGGTCACTAACTGAGAAGTGTGGGTAGGCCTTGATTGATAGTAAAATGGTTTGTGATTATTAATTTAGGTTTTTAACCCCAGTAAAATGTTCGTCTCAGGCCCAATATGCCAGCTTGTAAGCACGGAAAAGCAGGTCATCAGGAACCAATGTCAGTGAGACAATAGTGAGTTGCCTGCCCCTTGAGTTAATTTCCCCTCTTTAGAATTTTAACAATAAAATCTGACTAAATTATTGGCCCCCGGGAGCCATGCTATTCACGAAGGCACAGAAAGCTGAGTTCCCCTTCTTGATCCCACTTGCATGTTCTGACTCTTGAGTCCAGAAACAAACCCTGTTTATACTGAGTCACATTTGCATGTGCCAGCCAAAGAAATTGGTTGTGTAGAAAATAGGATCTGTTTCCAAGGGCACTTTACAAGAGATGAGATGAGCTGATTCTTCACTGGCGAGCGGGAGACTAGGACTTCAGAAGTCCCGTGCCCCTCCGCCCCCCCGCAACACACTGCGCTCCTGCCCCCCATCATCCTTCCTCCCTAAGCCCGTGGACTTCATTCCCTAGAGGAGAGCTCAGGAAATGCTGCCCTCCTGCAGGGAAGTCCCCTTTGGGTGCATTTTAAAAATCCTGCCTCACTTGCCCATTGTCCCTGAGACCCCCACCTGCAGATGCCCTCCCCACGCCCAGCGCTTCCATAAGCGTTCTGGCACATTTCCATTTCCCATCTTGCTTCTCGGACTCCATTAGCCTGCCCCATAGGATCCCTTCCAGTTTTCATGATCTCTGTTGAAAATTTGATCTCTTTAAATGTGACGTCTTAAAGGCGTCCCACATTAGGGCACCGTGGCAGGCTCAGCCATTGTTCCTCTAAATCCTCAACTGTGCCTGCCTCCAACACAGCGTTTTCATTTTGGGACCCATGTCTTCCTCTTCCCTGTGACTCAATGCAAATTTCAATGTATTTCTGGGCGATGAGTCAGCCCAGAAAGGATAATAAAGGCTCTGAGCCCAGTACCCGGAGCCCCCCGAAAGCTGCAACAGCCTCCAGACCCAGCGGAGGGAATAGATGCTCTTACTGAAAAGTAAGATTAATTATAAAGCTGTTGATAGGGTTATGGTCTAAATTTGTCCTCTTTAATTGTTGGGTATATTTACTGTCAGCAGTCAAGGGGGCAGTTAAGTATAAACAGCCCAAGTCTTTCTTCAGTTCCTGGACTGCTTGACAAATATGATTACTTTGGGGCATAAACAGTATTTACCCAGCACTGTAATGAGCATATTGCGGCTCCAAGTGTTCACGGGTCTTCATCATAAAGAGACCAGTCCTCCCTTCTTTATGTCACCTTCTGCCAAGGTTATCTATGCTTTGTCTTCATTCCTGATGCATCGGCAATGGGTACTTTCTCCCAGCACTTTCGCCCGAACTGTCTTTGGGTGTCCTCCCCACACCCCCACACCCCACTGCTGATCACCCATGATCTGCAGACACACATGGCAGGGCCCCCACATCCATGAACCGGTCAGTGACTTCGGAATCATTTCAGAAAGAGTGAACCATCACCCCTCATTTGTCTGTCTAAAATTCACAAATTGCATATTGCTAAGGAGAACGCCCTGGGTTCGGAACATTTTTACACCCAGCCTAGACTGTATGTGACTTGTAGCTTAGCTGGAGACACTAAGCCCAGATTTGTAGAAATTTAAAAATAATCATGGGAATGTGGGAAAGAAAGGAGAGAAGCAAATCCAAAATGGTCATGCACTTACTCCTCAGCAACACATCGCCTCTATTGTCCCCAGGCTCAGTAGCTGACTGGGAAAGAAAATTAATATAATTATAATTTCACCCTTGACCTGCCTTCAGCACCAAGGCCTGAGCAGCAATTACCTGTAAAAATGCTCCTGGGGTGACCTGGAGAAACTTAACGAGAGCCATAAAAATGCTCACATCCCTTCGGCTGCATAAGCCCACACCTGTGAAATTTTTCTTAGGAAGTAATCGGAGAAGAGAAAAATGACTCGCCCAGAGATGTTTATAGTAACCTTAGTTATCAGAGCACAGCCCCGGACAAATGAGCCCATCTCGGGTGGATGAGGGGTCAGCTCCGCAGCATCCATCTGCCTGGAAATACCAGTAGCCACGTAGAAAGTGTTCGCAACAGTCAGTGAAAAACAAGAAACTCCAAATTATGCATCCTTATTTGAAAATAATACGACAAGCCTAAGAGTTCACAGAAAAATAAGAGCAGTGTTTGTGGTGAGGTGAAGGGAATGTGGATGCGACTTTCCCCGCAAGATCATATGATTCTAATTTCACAGAGGGCTCTGAGGGGCTTTCCCGAATCTGATGATCATTATTGCTGCTCACCAGGTCTTTGGGGGCTTCCTCCCTTCTGGCATGTGGTGGGATTGTACCTCCCAGCTTGCTCATGATTGGGTAGAGCCTGTGACTCATTCTGACCAGTGAGATCTCAGTGGACGTGCTCCTGGAGCAGGACACCCCAGAGCACCTCTTCCCGTTCCCCCTCAGCAAGACCAAGATGGCGGCTGCGCCATCAGAATGGGTCCTTGGTGACCTCTGCTGACTGACGGTGGATGTGTGGCATAAGCAAGAGATAAGCAGTCAGAATCAGGGCTGGGAAGTCATGCCAGGTCTCTAGTCTAGAGACAGTCCCTCTACACAATGACTTGAAACATCTCTGGTCTTTCCAGAACCCCACTACTCATTGTGCCGGATACCAAAATGGCCTCCCCACATATCCCCTCCCCACCACTGCCCCAGTCGAGCCATCTTTAGGTGTGGGTGGACTTCCCACTCAGCCCTCCCAGCAGCAGCGCCGGGGGACCATCCTTCCCCAGCCACCTGCCGGAGCAAGTGTGAGAGATTGGCAGGGCTCAGAATGGCCCAGAGCCCAAGCTCTGCGGTCAGATGTCTGGGCTTGAATCTTGGTTCTTGCACATTCCAGCTCTGTAACCCTGGCCAAAGCACTTAATAATAGAACCTCAGTGAGCTCAACTGTGAAGTGAGATCCCCAGTGTGTGCGGCGGTCATACGGCGGTTTTGAGGATTGAGTGAGTGATGCTGGGAAAAGCACTCTACCTGGCACGTAGATAGAGCCTGAAAAGCATGCGTTACTGCAGCTGCAGCCGTCCTCACTGCTGTTCATTCTCAAACACTGGCCACCCTTCATCAGGCAGTGTAGACTCCAGTGGGTGATAACAGAACGTCAGGGGTAGAGGCATGTGTCCTCCCTGGGATTGCCAGGAGATACCCCCAGTCCTCGGGGCCACACAGGGATGGAACACGGGGTGGAAGCCCAGGGCGCTGCCACAAGGACACATAGTCCTGTGGCTTTTGTCATAGCTTAGGAATCTTACCGCAACAGGTGAACCCAAGGGGCCTCAGAGAATCCTTCCATCCCCAGCCTGTATGATTCCCACGGGATTAAATAGCTCTCTTTACGGCAGGACTTCTTAGAACCTAAATGTAAATGTTACTGCAGATCCCAGAAAGGGGGGAAAGGGTGCAAACTTTGACCCAGGAGTATCCTGTAGGATTAATATCCTCTAGTTCTGAAGAATGCTCTCTGGGGTGCGTCGGGAGCCAGGTGTCCTGCTCTCAGAGGGGACTTCATGGTCAACTGCTTCCTGGATCAGTAGTAGGCACAGCTCACCTGGGCCAAGGTGGTTCCCACGCCAGGAGACAAACAGGTGTGATAGGCCAGTGCCCTACACAGAATCCCCCCCTCCAAATTCCTTCTTCCGCATCAGCGGGGGCGGGGGTAGGGGGTGGGGGTAAGCATCTGCACTGACCTAACCGTCTTCAAATGCAAAGGTTCTTGCTACCTCACCTGACAAGGATTCCTGGGGACAATTTGTCTGAGTTTCTCTTTGGAGAAAATTGCCCTTAAGCCTTTGGCTGGGATGATCCGTGACTCAGCCCCTATAACATTCCTGCTGCTAGTGCTTGAGCATCACCAGAGAGGCCTGCTGACTCCCCCTGCTGCCTCTGTCTACCTACAGGGCCCAAGCTTTAGGAACCCTTCGCGTCTGTTTTGACGCTCTGCTGGTACGTAGTTTCTCCTGAGCAGCGACCCTAAGGGGCCACACTGAGAGGTGTCGATTGGTCATCCAGGAGCAGCACCCATACCCTGCTCGCATCCAGAGCACCATGACATTATAGAGTATGAACACAGAGGAAATTCAGAGTGTGGGGCCCCCTGGAGATGTGCAGTTCACAGCCCAGAGCAGAAACCCTGCCATGTTTGCTTTAGTTATAAAGATCTCCTTGGCCAGAACTCAGCCACATGTATGGATCACTTATTAGGGAAAAGGGGATGTTTTGTGGGTGTTATACCATAGGTGTCCAGAAGAAGTAGGTTGCATGATATCAGGCAGAGAAGGTATGGTGGGATGGACCGCAGTACTGGCCTCCGCTGTAGCTCTTGGCCAGTCTTGGGCCAGCCTGCTCTGTCTGTGCCCAGCTTACTTGTCCGTGGGCATCCCAGGCGCCACGTTATTCCTGCCCAGGGAAACTCACCATGGTGGGCTGTTCAGGCTGTGCTCGGAGTCATTCACAGGCAGGGTAATATTTTTTTTTTTAAGATTTATTTATTTTAGAGAAAGAGCATGTGCGGGAGGGGCAGAGGGAGAGGGAGAGGGAGACTCTCAAGCAGACTGCACTGAGCATGGAGTCCAATGTGGGGCTCGATCTCACAACACCAAGATCAGGACCTGAGCTGAAACCAAGAGTGCTTAACCGACTGTGTCCCCCAGGCGCCCCATAGGCGGGCTAATTTTAGTTCTCCTCACCCACCTGTGTGCTTTGACCAAATTAAACATTCTTTATACCACGTACTTAGGATCGAGAATGAGACCTATTTATTTTTATTTCTAGACCAAAAAGTAATAAAAATAAAACCCAACAACAACAGTGGCACCAGTCCCAACCCCCCATTCTCCCAGACCTGGTCCCAAGGTAGGGTTCTATATAGACTTAGCATCTTTCCCTTGAGCAGGTGTAGTTCCCATGGGCTGACCCCACACCCAGCTCCTATTCAGGGCTGGGGGTGGGGAGAGGACTAAGGTTGGGGGGTCAGATGAGCAGATTGGAAGGACCTGAGTGGTGCTTCGGGGGGAGCAGTCTGCTTGGGTCCATTACTGTCTCTTACTCGGAGGGAGATGTTTGATGAGAAGGGGTATCCTGCTGACCATGGCACAGCTGTCTTTGGTCCATGATATAGTTTACATTTAAGCTGGACTCTGCATTTTCGGAACCCTAACCGCGTCAGTCAGAGTGACAGAGACACCTCTTTTCCATGAGAAGGAAATGCACCAAGATGAAACGTCTGGGGATTCTCTCAGCTGTGATAGCTGACCCCGGTCTGCCTTTCTTATGCTGAACCCAAGGTTAGCTAAGCCTAAAGGGAACATTAAGAAATTTCCCATAAACCCACTTATCCTGTGCACCGTCCCTCCAGGGTGACAGGTAATTTGCCAGACCTCTCAGGATTAAAGACATGCTGGAGGAGAAGGCTTGAAGGGCGTCCTGAGCTCACCCGTTCCTCCCGAGGATTCTAGCAGCCCCTTCTAAGACCGTTCATCTGCCTTAATAAAATACCAGTACCACTAGGCACCCTTCAGCAGGCACCTGCTGGGTACAGGACAAACTATCAGGTGTTTTGCAGACTCCCCAGGGAACTCCATTTTACAAATTGGACAACTGTATCTTAAAGAGAGAGGTCGCTTGCCTGTGGACACCCAGCTAGGAGGTGGTGGAGCTAGAATTCTGGTCCAGATCCCCCGGACTTTTAACCATGACCGCCCACAGCGCTACCATGCCTCCCGCTCTCCCTGTGGGCAGTGTAAACCCAGCAGAAGAGGAGAGGGGAGGGTCCGGTGGAGGCTAAGCTCCCATCACTGGTACCACGCAGGTGCCAGGCTCTCTACAGAGCAGCTCCCTGTTGGGTCAAAAGGGCCCTGGTGTGGATTTCTGGACCTGGGGAAGTCCTTTTAGCCCATGTCCAGTGGCCCCAACGCCCCATGCTCAGAATCCAAAGGCACAAACATTCTCCACCTGCCCCCACCCCTGCACACAGAGCTATCTGTAACCTAACTTGATCATAATTAAATTTTTTAACACATAATTACAAAATTAATGGATTAATTATAATTTATTTGCAAAGCATTAAAAGCATTACTCAAAAACATTTTCCCTAAAGATTGTTTTGGGTTGCCCAGGGCAGGATAATTAAAAAGACAGAGGAAAAAATGAAAAACACGCAACCACCAACCTAATGAAAGATAATCAAATAAACCAGCAACTTCACTGAGCTAACTCTGCAGCCGGTGGTGCACCCAGAAGCCCGGTGTGTGTCTTGGTGTTGACATGGGTCTCCAGGCGCCACGCTAATGAATCACCCTGCCTGTTTTCCTGTGTCTCTGTTTTCCTGAACAGCCTCCCTTTGATGGCGAAGATGAAGATGAGCTGTTTCAGTCCATAATGGAGCATAACGTTTCTTATCCCAAATCCTTGTCCAAGGAGGCCGTTTCCATCTGCAAAGGAGTAAGTAGACCTGCGTTCCTTTTAGAATCACAGACCGAGAGGGTCAGCAGGGGAAATCTCTGGCCCACACTTCTGAGAGAGGTTGGCGGAGAACCTGCAAACCCATGCCACTGCTCCCAGCCATCAAGGGCTACAGCTCAGTGACGTGCAGGGCATCATGGGAAACACGGCGGCCCAGAGAAGGGCTTCTGATCCCCAAACTGCCTGGAACTCTGGCCTAGGCAGCTAATGGCACTGTGCTTTAGTTTCTCATCCCCCTCATGAAACTGTGCCATGAGTTACCAGAAATAACCGCGGGCCCTCGGAAAATATTCAGTCTCTTCCCTCGCCTGACTTGGTGGGCCTTGGGTCATTCTTCATTCAGTTCTTTTCTTTTGAGATAGAATGTGCAGGCGGAAATGGGCACAAGTTGTCAGTGCTGTAGATCAGTGAATTTTCACAAGACAAATGCACCCACGTCACGAAAGGGAAGGTTTCCGACACCCTAGACGCCCCCTCCCTTCCTGCCCCACAGCAACTCCCCACCCCTTAGGATAAGCAGCATCCCTGCTCGTACCTGCAGGGATTGGCCTGGTCTGTTTTGAACTTGGCACAAATGCAGTCTTGTGGCGGATGCTCCCCAGGCCTGGCTTCTTTCACCCAACGTGGTGATCGTGGCATTTCTCCATATCCGTGTGTGTGCGTGCGTGCGTGCACGCACGCACACACGTGTGCACTTCCATCCTCCGTCCACCCACGTAGCATTCCACCGTGTGATCACACCAGAGTTTGTTTATTCGTGCTACTGCTGGTGGGCCTTTGGGTTGTTTCCACTTTGGTTTGGGGCTGTTCCAAATAGAACTGCCCTGAAACTTCCAGGTTTTGTGTTTTGGGGAACATATGAGCTCGTTTCTATGGAGGAGATACCCAGGAATAGAAATTACCGGGTCCTGACCTGGTTAGTTTTTAATCGTGAGGCTTTAGGCCACAAAATTATCGTCAGACCTGGTGGGATGGAGTGTAAGACACTCCTAACATTTTCTGGCCAGTTTGATTGTGTGGGACGTGCTTATCAGGTGTCTAAAAGGGCAGCGCACTGTTTACATACAGAAATAGGGAGAGCGAGGCCCTCCCATGTTCGCCTCTGTCTCCCGCAGTAGACACATGGGAATTAACTAGTCACCTGCTGGTCACGACATTTATTTTTCCAACCCATGTGTCTTTTGATTAATACATTTTGGTCTGGGCAATAAATAGGCATATGATGCTTGTGATTAGCATCACAGGAGATACACACACAATTTTTAGTGATTGCCTACCTTTTCACATACATATTTTTTGTAGACCTACAGAGTGGCAGCTCTAACACAGTGTAGGAAGACTCCTGATTAAATTCTTATGTTTGGCTCTGGGGCCAGATTGCTTGCCTATGTCCTTTATCATAAAAATCACTACAGAAAGACCCATTCTGTTAGCACTGTATTTGTGAGCTGGGGTCACTCTGTGCAAGCCACTGATTTCTTGGGGTGCTCCCCGGGCATCCGTGCAGTCAGGGCTCCTAGCAGAGCTATGGCAGAGGTGAGGTACTACCGTCCAGCATTCTCTTTTTCTCCTACGTTTAGTGTGTGGGACGGGGGAGGGAGGGTCTTTTTTCCTCTTTATTGAGGTATAATTGACAAATGAAATTGCAGCGTGTTTAAAATGTGCCACATGATGGTTGGACGCGAATTACATTCTGGAAGAGTTCCACAGTCGAGTAAACACGTCTGGCACCTCACACAGTTACCTTTTTGTCTTTTGGGGGGAGAACACTGATGTTCTACTCTCTCAGCACATTTCAGTTATACAATACCGTGTCGTCACCTCTGGTCCCCACAACACACATTGCACGCTTTTTCTGCTGCTCTCTAGCTGATGACCAAACACCCAGGCAAGCGGCTGGGTTGCGGGCCGGAGGGGGAGAGAGACGTGCGGGAACATGCCTTCTTCCGAAGGATCGACTGGGAGAAGCTGGAGAACAGGGAGATCCAGCCGCCCTTCAAGCCCAAAGTGGTGAGTAGGGGATGTGGCCTGCTCCCGAGCCCCGTGTCCCTGAGTCCCAGAGGGGTCCCGCTCCCCCTTACTCTAGAGAGAGGAGGCCGGTGACTCCCGGCCTCTGCAGGATGGAAGGACACGGCCAGGTACCAGCCTCACCTTCAGTCTGTCGTCTGAGCCCCCGGGATTCCTGCGGACTTTCAGAGTCAGCACAGACCAAGCAGGGATGGGGGGGCCTGTGCCCACCAGCCAGGGGGCTGCAGAGTGCCCCCCAGGACTGAGAGAGCGCCAGGGCGCGTTGGCTGTGGGGATCGGGCTTTGTGGACTCACGTGCCCGGCAGGACTGTGATCCCTGCTCTGGGTCCTCGACGGGACGTCTCATCGGTGTCCCACTCTCCTGGGTTTGCTTTGCTCCTGAAGCCTAACTCGGCCTCAGCCGGCTCTTCTGCAGGCCCTGGCTGCGCTTCCCGCATTGGCCACGGCCCCTGCTGCCAGGAGTGCGGGTCGCCCCTCTCCCCATTCTGGCTTCACCCTCTTCGTTGAGACTCCTCCCATGTGACTCGCATTTTTTCCATTAATTTCACAAACACTCTGCGCCAGGCCCTGTTCTTTACAAATTGGCTCATTTAACCCTCTCAATGATCCTGCTCAGTGGGTAAACTAAGGCACAGAGAGGCTGAGTATCTTGCCTGAAGACACGCAGCTGGTAGGTGGTGTTCTGGCCCTGCGATCTGTGTCTTTACCTCCCAACACCATCGCTCCATCTCAGTGACTGCCGTCTGCCCGGCTTCTGACTGTTGGTGGCAACCAGAGTTGGCCTTTCTTAACACTTCTATCTCTAGAGGTAAACTCAGAGTCTTTAGAGGTAAACTCAGAGTCTTTAAGACATCGGGCTCCTCACTCACGCCACCTGCCTCTTCACGGTGCTTCCCGGGGAGTCCACTTTCCCCCGAATCCCATCTTTGGGGGCCAGTGGACCATGCCTTCCAGCTCGGCTGCCATCTCTGGGTGGTCTCTGTGCTGTCCCTGCCCCGAGGCCACAGCGAGAGCAGCTCTGGCCCACG
Source organism: Callorhinus ursinus (assembly GCF_003265705.2). NCBI lineage: Eukaryota > Metazoa > Chordata > Mammalia > Carnivora > Otariidae > Callorhinus > Callorhinus ursinus. Next base: position 6,656,833 of record NW_027397112.1, read on the forward strand.
GCCTGTTTGAGAAGCACCCACACCTGTCTCCCCCAGCAGGTGCTTATGAGCAGGCAAAGGGGACCCTCCCAGGGTGGCTGAGTGCCTGGCCGGTCGGCACAAGCTTTCTTCTTAGAGCAGTAACCTCCCATCAGATATGCTTGTGTGTCCTCTACTGCAAGAATGAAACTGCTGGTGGGGAGCCCACTTCTACTCTTCCAAGGTATTCTTAGCACCAACTGAAGAAAAACTAAAATGAATCAGGTTAGTTGACTCCCTCCTGAATCATCCTGTCCAGCAGGACCCTTGTATGTGTGCACCCCACCTTCTCTCAGCCGGTCCCCGACTCAGGGGGTTTTCACAGGATCCTTCCCCTCAGTGTACAAAGCCTGGTCTGGGGGCGGGGGGCGGGGGCGTGAAGGCAGTGATAATACTGCAGACAGTCTCAGAACATTCTCTTAGGGGTTTTCTTCTTCCCCGTTCCTATTTAGCTTTCTTAAAATATGAAAGGCACACAGTAGCCTCTTACAGCTCAGTTTCTGTAGGGGACCAGCAGGGATGACGCGCTGACCCTGCTTTAGGTGTGAAGCAAAATACAGGTACTTGTCAGTCACTTTCCAGAAAGGGACGAGATGGAACAAAGTCAACCGTAAGACACCTCTCCTTCTCTGTCTCCCCATCTCATCCTCTGAAGAGATTGTTTGCGCGGTCGCCCGCTTTCTGTGGACACCACGGCCCTAAATTCAGATGTAGGGAACAAGAGGGTGACCCGGGTGCAGGAGCCCAGAATCTGACTGTGTTGTTCCCGGTGGGCCGTGGAAATCACTGGAAGCCGAGTCCTAACCGCAGCAGGCAGTTGAGCGATGAGTGGCGGCGCGTGCGTGTTTATTTATTCCTGGAGTCCTGCCGTTTGTGTTTTTCACTGAACGCTAGCTAGAATAAAACAAAAGAAGAGAGGGCCTCTGCCTCACAGCAGCCGCTGAACTCCAACACAGAAGCCGGAACCGCAGAGCGCGGCCGGACCGCTGAAGCTTGCCTGCAAAGGGCCTGCTTGGCAAGAGCTGTGGTCAGAGGGAAAGGAGGGACGTCCCCTGCTCACAGGGAGCCTTCCCAGGCCAGAGCCCGTGTCCCGCTGGGAGAAGCTGGAAAACGTACCCACGGGTAGCAGAGAGGACAGCAGGGGACGCAACGCGGTGCCAGGGTCAGGGGCAAGCAGCGCAGGAGTGAGCGTCAGACTTTCTGTCCCAGGGGCGAAGAGCGTCAAGGGCAGAGAGCTCGACCGGAAAGTTCTGGGCCCCCGGGAGAGCTCGGTGTCCCCCAGTGCCTCCACCACGCCGCCTGCAGAGCAGCAGAGTTTGGCCCCTCATCCCGGCTGAAGGGGGCATCTCCACCGCCTCCGGGACATCAACCTGCCCCCGAGGTGCCACGCTGGAGCGGAGACACCCCACACCAGGGACAGTCTGGGCGGCGGGAGAGCACGTTTGCAACAGCACAAAGCGGTCTCGGGCCGGCTGTGACCGAGGCCGCACGCAATTCGCCGGTACCCGCGCAGCCACCGTTCCAGGGGTTCTGTGGTGTTTCCCTGCTTTCTTGGTGAACAGTGTGGCTCCCTGAGCCAGGGCTAATTAAAAAGCCAAAAGAGTGGACAGATGAAATCCAGAGCTGAGTATTGTCCCGTGGGCAGTTCTGTCGTTTCAAAGGGAGACAGAGCAATACGTCCTCGCCGTCACCTGCCGCCAGAGGCTTGGACCCGCATGGGCGCCGAACCCCTCCAGGGGAGCATCTCCCCTCTGAGCGGAGCCCAGAGCCCCAGCTGGCGAAACTGGTCTGCCCTGGTGAAGTTTGCTCGAGGCTTTTTCAGCAGGTGCCATGAGTCCATTTCCCTGAGATTTAGTGGATGAGAGGACCATTTCCTCCCGGCGCCCAGGAAATCAAGCCTTTGGTCCTTGCGAATGCCAGAAGGAAGCCTTCAGGCACCCCCAGCTATCTACAGGGTGCTTCTAGAGATCACGTTTGTGTGTGTTGTCGTTCTCGTCAGCTCTGGAGTCTCCTCTTGGCTTTATTTTTTTAATTTGCTTTTGGAGCTCCAATGAAAGGGGACTCCAAAATCACGAGCTTCCTTGAGAGAGTAGAGGTAAGTCCCAGAGCTTATCCAGAGGAACCAGGGTTGTTCCCATAGTGTCCTGTCTTTTCTTCTTCTTCTTCTTCTTCTTCTTCTTTTTTTTAATTTTCCTGCCTACCAAAGTGACATCACTGAAGCTAGACCAGAGGGCCACAGGAAATGTGAAATTCCACTGCCAAAGACATTTCATGATGCACAAATCCATCAGGAGGCTCCGCACAGAATTTTCCACCTCGCGTTGACGGTGAGATCAGGCCCTGCAGTGCAACCGCGGCCTGGATTCGGTTTGGAGTCACTCACAACGGAAAGTGGAGAGAGAGTGGCCAGTGTCAGGTGTGTGGGACTGTGGCCGTCTCCCCTGACGGTGACGAGTCTGGAGGCTCAGAGGTGCACATCCCAGACACAAGTGGCAGCCCCAAGAAGAGCCCACAGGAAGTGAGAACCTGCCCCCAGTCGGCCCGTGCTGGGGGAGTCCAGTCCTGGCAGAGCCGTGTCCCCAAAAGGCTGCCGTGTGCAATTGTGAAGGGGAAGATGGTTTTCTAGAAGATGGGGCAATCACTTATGTACTGGTTGATTATGTAAAACAAAAACAAAAACAGCTGTGTTATGGTCTCCTGGAGAGGAGCTCGCTCTCTCTCTCATGACTCTCTCTCTCCTTCTTTACGGAAAAACACACAGCAAGCTGGTTTCCTTTTTCTCTCAAAGAAAAAACAACAGTGGAAGAGCCTCTGATCCACAGACCAAAGACCCTCAGCTCAGCATTTGGCTGACGTTCTGAACAACAAGCCTGAGTCCTCAAAGAGGCTTATTAATGTTCAGAAGATTCCATGTCATAAAGTACGTTTTTTTATTTTTAAGTTTAAGGAAGATGTCACTCCTGAAAAGGTTGATGTTCAGTTGCTGAGGGAGAAATGCAAGAGGCCGAGCTGCCTCCCGCAGCATCAGGTACATAGGAGGTTTCCGTGGGAAAAGATGGCACAGCCAAGCCCACTTGACCCTGCATCTTGAGAACCCAGGGAGGGAAGGAGAGGTCATTCTTTCTGCTTTGCCTGAAAAATCAAAGGCTGAGTATGCCCTTCGAGGCGCACATGAGCCTAAGACTCCGATCCAGTGTCGCTTTGAATTTTATAGGCTTTTACCCTGATTTATTATTCATGTGAATAAAATGCCTGAGAACAGCCTTCAAGTTCCCATTCATCCTGCCCATGATAAATAACAATTTATACAAATATCAGAAGTGGAAAGTTAATTGATTTTTTTCCTTTTTTTGAATTCTATCCATTGGCACCACAGAGCAGAATAACTAGTTCACAGGCAAGCCAAAAACCTTCACTTAAGTGGTTATTAGAGAGAGAGAGAGAGAGAGAGAGATTAATCTATAAAGTTAACACCGCGAAATATATTACTGAGTTGATAGATGAGCAGAGCACTTTGGAAGTAAGCTTGTCTGTCACAGGGAGCCTTTCTGGGGAAATTGCTGTCCTTATTTTATCAAAAAGAGGCGGGGGGAAATAACTTTTATCAGGACATTGTCATCCTTGCAGCAAGAGCCAGAGAGAACAGGAACAGTGGGTACAAGTGTAGGTGCCACCCAACAGTGGGTACAAGTGTAGGTGCCACCCAACAGTGGGTACAAGTTCATTTTCCCAGTCACCCCGAAATCCTTTACAGGTGTCCCTCAGGGAGGCTGCAGGTTTGGTGCCAGGCGGCCACGACGAAGTGCATGCCACAGTAAAGCGAGGCAATGAATTTGGGGGTGTCCCGATGCATCTAAAAGTTATGTTTACACTATCCTGTAGTCTACTAAGTGTGCACTAGCATTGTATCTTAAAAAAAAAACAAAACAAGGCATTTACCTTCATTTAAAAATACTGTTGCTAAAAAATGCTAACCATCACCTGAGCTTTTAGCGAGTTCTATTGATCACAGATCACCCTAACAAATATAATAATGAAGATGTTTGAAATATTGTGAGAATTACCAAAATGTGGCTTAGAGACAGGAAGTGAGCAAATGCAGTTGGAAAAAATAGTGCCATTGGACTTGCTTGATCCCAGATTGCCACAGACTTCCGATTTATAAAAAACACAGGGTCTGCGGAGTGCAGTAAAGCAAGGTATTTCGCAGTGTCATTAGCTTGTCTAGAAAGTTTGTTGCTGGCGTAATTATCAAAGTCAGTGCAGTGTGCCTTTTTAATTTTTGAAAAAATTTAATTTTGAAATAACATCTAATTTCAGTGTTGCAGAAGAGTTGCAAAAATAGCATAAAGAATTGCTACATTCGCTTCACCCAGATTCCCTAAATGTTAACATTTTAGCACATTTGCTTTATCACTCTTTCTCTACATCGCTAAGTGTGCCTGTGTGCTGACACACACATAGGCGGGGTTTCGTTGTTGTTGTTTTACTTTTATTTTTTTGTTGTTTTTGAACCACTTGAATATAAGTTGCAAAGGTGATGCCTCTTTACACCTACCTGTTCCGTGTGTCTTGCCTCAAACCAAGAACATCTTGTGGTACTGCTCTTTTTAAGAATCACTCTGAGAAGGTCATTCTACAGAGAGGCGGCCACCCAAGTAGAAGGAGGAGGGTCCTGGAGCACTGGTCTGAGTGCTCAGTGCCATAGGCAGCCTTGGGCTGCACGTAATCGTCCTCTTGGGTAGCAGGTAGGTTCATTCTCTTGGCCTTTCAGTGGTGCCAGGAACTGTCAGGGAGAGATTCTCAAGACTCAGGGTGCTCCACCAACATGTGAACACTAACCAACCTTTGGAGACTAGAGTCTGCCACCTCATGGTGTACTCAGGTGTGACCTGTGCGTTTAAACCAGCCTAAGCCAGCTTCTACTTGGTTGATGAGAGGCAAGAAGTCTGCCTATTCTTTGACAACTACTCTCCCAAATCCTCTTCTTTTAAAAAAAAAAAAATTATTTATTTATTTGAGAGAGAGAGAGAGAGCACGAGCAAGGGGAGTGGGAGAGGGAGAAGCAGACTCCCCGCTGAGCAGGGAGCCCGATGTGGGACTCGGTCCCAGGACCCTGGGATCATGACCTGAGCCAAAGGCAGACGCTTCACCAACTGAGCCACCCAGGCGCCCCAAATGCTCTTCTGCTTGAAAGAGAAATGGGAAGATATGAGACATTTAAAATAATAATCAAGATAAATAAGTAGCTCTGTTGCAGGCCTCAGGGAGCTTCAGTGGTGAGGGACGGGGTACGTGCACAGCCCATGTGCCTCACGGCATGTGAACTGACAGGCTCCCGCTGTTTGAATTGAAGGTCTCCGACACCGATGGTCATTACACCAACTTGTTTTGGAAAAGGAGCCTTGAATCCTCCAAAGCTGGCCATCAGTATAAAGACAGACCAAATGGAGTGCATGTTTCTATTACATAGAATATGGCCCGGGATGAGCCAGGACCATTCCCTCCTAGACACGTGGCTCTGACACCTACAAGAATCCACTCAGTTAATGTGTGGCTTGTAGCCTGAGTCTATCAACAAACCCATCAGTAGAACCAGCTCGCTCTGGACCAGCACTGGCCCTTTCGGAGGTGTCCTCTAGTGCTCGTTTCAGCAACACATATACTAAATTGGAATGATCCGGAGAAGATTTAGCATGGCCCCTGCATGAGGATGACACGCAGATTCCCAAGATGTACTCCGAGGCAAGAGATCAGTGAACAGTGTTTAATTTTGTCTGAGAAACGAAAACCTGTCTTCAGTCTCTCACCACAGGTAGTGTTGGCAGGTGAAGGAGGTCCTAATCCCTTTTTAAAAAGTCATTATTAAAATACTAGCTCTGTGTGGCAAGATAGGTAAGCAAGTAAAGATGGACACAAAATGACAAGATGCTATCTCCCCCACCCCAACCACTGGTCCCGCTATTCTCTATCTCTTCTGTAAGCTTCTGGAAAGCTGTGAGCATGTGTGATCATACCCACAGTGAGGTTGTAGCATGTGTTCCATAGTTCACCTTGCACCTTTCACCCAGCAGTATATCTGGAAGATGTTTCCACGTGAGCCCATGTGGGTCTGTGGCATCCTTTACATGGGCCATTTTGATTCTAAAGTTCCCAGGACAGGCACTGACTCTTTTCCAAATACTCTCCTCTGTCCGTTCTTATTCTCCAGACTTTCTGTACCAAAATGCAATGGCTGCAGTGGGCATCCAGGCCTTCGGTGAGCACATTTCCAGATCCTTGAGTGACTAAGTGGGCAAACTAACCCCACTTTGTAACCCTAAGTGTGTGCTCCTGCTTGTGTTGGGTCGTGCACGGAACACCGTTCCCTAAGCATGCTGATCTTAGGGCTGCCGCCTGGGGCCTCAGGCCCCTCACTGGATGGTCCCATGGTGTGGACGTGACCCCCCAAGAGGCTCAAAGCAGAATATTCCCGTTCATTTCTGCTGCTGGTTATTGAACTAAATGAAGTCAGTGCACAACCGTGAGTCAGAAAGCCATGCATAGATGTCAGCAGGGTTCCTACTAACACTGCACTAGGACCACCACACAGTGGGACTGAAATACGGGGTCCCCTAAGATGAAGCAGGTCCTGCTACATCTGGCAATAGCCAGAGACTTTCCCAACCTCTGTAAGTTTCCTTTCTCCTTCATCTTGCAACACGCCTTTACTCTCACTTGGTTCCACGCTCTGCCTGCTCCTCTGGGTTTGGTTTGGTTTTGCTTTGTAATGGCAGTGTTTTCGAGCTACTCATACTCACCCTAATTCCCATACCAGTGACCATGGGGTTATATTCTACATGACTGAGACACCAAGGTAAAAGACAGGATTGAGACCAACACATGTATTGTGCATTCTCGGTGGCCTCTCCCAGGTAAGAATCGTGAGAAGCCGACTTGCGCGGGGCAGGCTGTCTCTCCCCACAGCCCTTAGACAGGGTGTACAGGGTGGTGAGTGGACCGTGTGCCGCCCAGGGCCCTGGATGGGGAGCGCTGTGATCCCAAAGCCCACCTGGAGTCTGCATCTTCCTATATTTTGTCCCATCTTTACCATGCCTGATTTCTCCTGGGTTCATCTCATTAATCGATGAGTTTACCAAATGGGTAGGAATGTCAGAACAACAAAGGACGTATGTACCGAATCCAGAGCTAAGTAAGGCAGGTAGATTATTAATAGTGTTCATTCATCCCTCACAGGTTAATCCCATGCCCTTTGCATGCTGGGTATGTGCTGTGCCTCAGGTCATATCATGCCTGATCATTTAGAAGGGATTGCACACATTCTCAGTCCTTTGATCCCCACCCACAGTAGCCTTGGAAGTTGGACGTTCACATCCCCATTTTATCTTTACAAAGAGGTGTGGTGAGTTTCCAAAAGCTGTACCCTGGACTTTTGACCTCTGATGGGTCCTTTTCCCCACCGTACCTCCCATTTTCCCTCGGGTGTCTGCTCTCAGGGAGTACCAGAGGAACTTTCTGGGCTTACACACTGGCCCAGCCAGGTTTGGGCTGCCCCCTGCTGCCCTCCTCTCTTCCATCTTTGTCCCACACCATGTGGTGCTTTGCATCCCAGATGGCAAAAGCCTCCCTTGGTGACAGGGGTGGGTGGCCTTTGGATGTGAAGAAAATGTATGCCCCACCAAGGGGTTTTGCTCTCACGTAGCAAATGCTGCCTGCAGCTGCAGGTGGTCCAGAGCTCTGAGGCCATGGCCAACCCAAGCCTGCCTGTTGTCCCACACTGCAGTGGAGACTGCCCTCCTGGTGGCCATGGTAATAACCTTCTTGAATCATCCCTGAGGAAGGTTGAGAGGATGTCTGGAGTCTGGCCAGCATCATTCTTCACCCCCCACCATCGCTCGCTCACTCACTCACTCACTCACTCACTCACAGGTACCACCCGGTGCCACCCTGAACCCTTCAGTCTCTGTGCCTCTCCTTGCTCCCTCTCACATCCAAGATGGTGCCCGAGTCCCGCTGCCCACAAGACGATTATTATGAGTAGGGTTGGCCCACAGACAGCAGGAAGAATCTTTTCTATGTTTAAAATATAACAGCTTGTTGAAAACATTATCTTGGCCCTTCACTTCAGTGAATCGGTTTTAAGAAAGGCTTTCCTTTGCTGGCATGTGATTTCTCTCTGCTTAGGATCGGGGAACATTCCAGAGCAAGTTAGAGTGAGAAGGAAAAGGAAGAGCTAGTGAGCAGTTCTGAGACCAGCAGTCCTCCCCCCGTACGGTGTGATCACCACGCAGGGCTTGGCCTGGCCTGGTCTCTGCGAGCCCGCTTAGCTCTGGGCCGGCAGCCCGCACAGCACAAGGCCTGAAGCAGCGAGGGTTTCTGCCCCATGTGTTACCACATTTAGCTTCACAAGCTGTGGCAACCCTTATGAGTGACCCTCCCTGGGACAGCAGTTTTAGAATTTCATGTCCTTGAGCATCCGTCCCCATCCCCAGGCTTCCCGGTGCTGATGTATATGTGGTCTCCTGTTTTAGATCTCGGGGCCTTTCCTAGTTTTTTGTTGATTTATTTGGCAGTTAAGCCATGGCTTTTGGAACTTCCCATTAGAAGATGATCTGTGAATGCCCTAAAGATGGTACCCAAAGAAAAGGCCAGACCTGTGCCAGAACAGATCAACAAATCTAGGGTTCGATGGCTGGAGACACGTTTTGCCTTGGCTCATCTTCCTCTTCCTTTTAGAGACTTCGCCTTTTATTTTTCTCAGAAGTTCCTTCTTGCTCATCTTTGCATGTTTAGTGAGTGGCAAAAGAAATGCAAATGGTCTCTTTCTAAGGGAGCACATGTCCCAGCCTCTGGGAGCACCTACGGTGCACTTGAAATCTTCTAGGCCCTGGGCATCGATTAACCAAGTTCCCAAAGGACATCCTCCTCAAATACAACTGCACCATCTCACATGTGGGAGGCAGGGCCCGCGTGATGAGCAGGCCCAATAGTATGGCCTCCATAGAGAGGCTGTCAGGGCGCCATACAATCCCCTGTTAGGAGTGGGTGGTCGCTCATGAAAATGAAGGCATCCCCAGAAAGGGAAGCTGTCAGTTATGAAAGACCTTACTTTTGAACTCACCACGTGCCTTAGGAGTAGGGTGGGGAAAGCCTAATGAAGCTAGATCCTCAAGGAAACCTTCTAGAAGATGGGAAAGATGTAAAAGAGGAAGTGGGAATACGGTCTGTGAGACTAAACCGGCCTTACAAAAATAACAGCAATCCTTGTGTTCTCACCGCATGCTGGGGTCTATGTGAAACACTGCACCCTTAACCCTCATGGCAGCCCAGGGAGGGGCCATGGGTCTTCTGCCCCCTTTACACTCAAGGGAGCGGGATGAAGCCCCCCACCCCCCCTTTACAGTGTACCTAGAGCTATCCTCTATTAAAGATCCAGGGATGCCTGGGTAGTATAAAACTGTGCTAACTCGGAATTGGTTCATGTCACCCTATGATACCAGCATGTAGAAGGGTGATCATTTGCAACATGTAGAATACCATGTGATTTGTATCACCCGTGCAACCCCAGCACTCCCTGTCTCAGAGTCATCTGGGGTCCTGGGGACTTCAACATGCCACAACCCTCCTGAGCGGCTGAGAAAGTGAGGACACCCCTTCCCCCGATTTGGGGCCAGGCTCCCAAGCAATGCTGTGCATGCTGCCCTGTTTCTCAGAGCCTCTTAACAGGGCAGCTCTGCCTGCATCCCTGTCTGTGTTGAGTGCCCCGGTGGACCCAGAGGAGAGGAATATCCAAGACAGATTGGAGACTGCTCTCCCTTGCTCAGGGCACCCAAGCAAAACCCCTCCAGCCTGAGACCACCTGCGAGGGAACTCCGTATCGACCTGCCAGTGACCAGGTCTAGATATGCTGAAGCCCAGCTGGGCCCCAGGGTGAATGTCCCAACCTTGCCACCACCCCTACTTCAAAATTGGTACCCAAAGTAAGATTAGGGACTGAGGTTTTTAGAACTTTCCAGTTGCAAGAATAACACAGCTTTTACTTTATTACAATTATGGTTGCAAAGAACCACATGTGGGACAGAAATCTCAACCTCTTGGTTCAGAGGTCGTTGTCTGCGTTCGCACCCAACATCCTGGCCTTTCGACATGGACCGTGACTGGTGGCCCCGTGAGTGTGGCATCATGCCCATAGCCTGCTTGCTTTGCGAAGTGGAAGTGAAATAGGCTGTGTCCTTGCTGCTGCCTTTACTATCAGCAGTGCCTCTCCACGGAGGGGTTCGGTTCCAAGGGTTTACAACCGAGTGACTTTGCGTTATTGTTTGCTGTGGCTGGCTTTGGAATCCAGTAGGTGTGCAGATTCTCCAGAATTCTTCCTGCCTCAGCCAGTCCCAATTCCCCCGGGCCACGCTCTTCCCTGCAGAGCCCTCTCAGAGAGCTGCCCCCTGTGCTTTGCAATAATTACTAACCTTTCCTTCTTTTTCTCTCTTCTCTGCAGTGTGGCAAAGGCGCAGAAAACTTTGACAAGTTCTTCACGCGAGGGCAGCCTGTCTTAACACCACCTGATCAGCTGGTCATTGCTAACATAGACCAGTCTGATTTCGAGGGGTTCTCGTATGTCAACCCCCAGTTTGTGCACCCCATCTTACAGAGCTCAGTATGAAACTCACCACTGAGAACCAACGCGTCCCCAGCCCCCAGCCCCCCAATAGTGGGAAGTGATCCTTAACCCTAAAATTTTAAGGCCATGGCCTTTTCTCTTGTTCCAGATTGGGGGGGCCTGAAAATTTTAGGGTTATTAGTCCAAATGTGAGTAACTGTTCAGGGTCTCTCTCTTACAACCAAGAACATTATCTTAGTGGAAAATGGTATAATGTACAGTGTCCAGTTTAATTATGTAGAAGTCATGTCTGGCTGTAGGTTAACCCTTCCTAGAAAGCAAACAAACTCTCCCCCTTTTTTGGTACGATTTGATATAGTTTCCTTGTCCTCTGTCAATTTCCACCATTGGGATCCCCCAACCAGAGATGTTAAAATGAACCTGACCCGGGGCCAGTGATTCTCCCCCTGAGACATCTTTGGAACAAAAGAATGGGGAGCCCGGTATGTGAGCCAGGTGGGGAGTGGGGGAGGCTTTGAAATACCCGCTACTTCTGTTCTCTGCCTCAGTGGAAACAGTCCCTAGAATTCAAGAGGCCGAGATGAATCATGTCCCCACCAGTGAGTCATTTGCAAGCTCACTGTTACCAGACGTTGACAGTCTTAACCCAGTCACGGTCCAGTGATTACTGGTCTTCAAAAAGAGAGCGAACCTCAGAAGAACGTTGGGTGAACCTGTCAGCTCCCCTATTTGGTTGATAATTATCTTAATACTTGCATTTCTTTTTAAGAGGCCAAATCTTCTAAGGACTTTGATAAATGAGCATGTGAAATCATTTCAGATCAAGGATAAACCAGTGTGTATGTATGTTCATTTTAATCTCTGGGAGATTATTCTGTGATCCAGGGTGCCATCAGCAATCATGCCACTACTCACGAGTGTTGTTAGCCAACCCCCACCCTCCAACCAATATTTTGCTACCTACTTCCTCAGAAGCTGAAGCAAGCGTACACCCCATCCCCTTTTGTACTTATTTATTTACTAGGCTGCGGTGTTGTTCATGAGAGTACGGTGTACAGTAACTTAACAGAGTGTTAACTATAGCATAAGTCTCCATTGATCGATTTTCCTCCCATGTCCAGCCCTTGACATCCTCTAAGGGATGAAAACCAATACAGTTTGGGTCCCCATTTCCAGTTCATGTTGAATGACACACCTGAAGCTGTAGAATCAGGAAAACCTGGATGCACATCAGCGCAAAGATGTTTTATTGCTAGAAGGATTTTACTATGTTTTGCAAATGCATCATGCAATGAATTTTGCATGTTTATAATAAACCTTAATAACAAGTGAATCTATATTATTGATATGATCGTATCAAGTATAAAGAGAGTATTATAATAATTTTATAAGACACAATTGTGCTATATTTGTGAAGGCTCTTGTTTCTAATCTGCTTTTATGATTAAGCTTTTGCTTAATTCCTTGCTGCGTGCTTCCTCTCCCCCCACCCCCCGGGTACCCTGCACATTGGCACTGTATCGGATATATTAATTTTTTATCGTAGATCTAATTTTGAAATGAATGGCTATTTTACATGATCAGTTAGGCTTATACATATATATATAAATATATATATAAATATTTGATTCTACCTGCAAACAAAAGTTTTTGTTTTCGGGGATTATTTCCGAGATGACACTCACTCCCTCCTAGCTCCTCAGCACCATTTTCCACTCCTGTGCCACTCTTCCTCTTGGGGACATCAGGAAGTGTTTGACTCCAGTCTACCTAGTATGTTTGTGTAGGTGTGATGCTGTCACAGCCCCTGGGCTGGACTTTGGTTTTTCCTTTTCAGCCTTGTTACTGTTAGTGACTCGGGGTGGGAGGGACTGGAAGACGCCCTTCCTGCTGTGTGTGTGCGAACGCACCAGAGGCATGCTGTCCACCTTGCTGCCCCCGGAACGACTCACCCTTTGCTCCAGCACATACAGACTTCGTGAGACAACCATCCAGTCCAGCAGCCCCCCTGGGCACAGCCATCCCCTGGCACTATCCACAGACTCTTTAGAAGCTGCAGATTTTCTTCCACCTGTTGCTAGAACCAGCCTTTCCAGTCTTGTGAGGAGCGCCTCTGTGGTGAGACAGCGTGCTGACGCAAGCTCCTCGATGAAGCCAGCCTCCTACGATAGAAAGAACATCCAACATGGAAGCAGTTATCAGGTCTTACGGGGCCGCTCTGTTTCCCTTGTCCCCCAGATGCGTCTCCCAGCTACGTGCCTCCTCATTTTTACCTTCTGGCTGTTTGCCTGAAATTCATGTAACACACAACCACGGAAGTGTCTTTGAGTTTGAGAGGCCTGGTCCGCCCTGGGAACCCTTGATTAGGGGAAGAGATGGGGTAGGCAGTGGGTCAGCCCCCAGAAGAGCAACTTCCTCTGCATTCTTTCATGGGCTATAGATGTCAGAACCCAGAAGGGGCCCCAGCACACCCAGGGCCACAGTCCTGCTGGTCAGTAGAAAAGGGACCAGTTTATGGAATGAGCCTAAGAAACAAAACAGCCGGTCACCCTGCCCCTGGATGGAGCAGCAGCAGGACGGACACCCCCCACCCCCACCCCACGGCCGCGCGCAGTAAGCCCCAGGCAGTGAGGAAAGCTTCAGAAAAGAACACATGGGGGTTTCCGGACCGTTGGTTCCCGAGCCCCATGCAACCCGCTTGTTTCTGAGCCAGCCACAGTCTCAGGCTTTCCCTCACCCAGCCAACACATTTCCAAATTATTCATAATTCTCCAGGAAACATATTCAGCATCTCAGCTGGCTTGTATTCTTTCAGAATGTGTGGCAGAGTTTTAAAAGAAAATCTCTTGGCTGTGGGGCCCTGTGCTCAGCCTGAGGGACAGCAGGCTTGAGGCCAAACTTGGGGGGAAGACAGTAAACCTCAGGACCTACTGAAGTGTCACCGTGATGTGCCCTGTTGGTGCATGGCTTTGTACCTGGATTCAGGTAAAGGCTAATGTTGTAAAGGTCTGAGCAGCCCAAGATGGTTATTTCTGAAAGAATAAACGGTGTGGGTGACCATGACCAACTGTTAGGCCAGCTTACAAAAGCAGCGATCTGTACAGTTCTCTGGTGCAGTCCCACTTCATGGGCATTGTGTGAAGACCACAGGGAAGCTGTCAGCTGGAATGAGGAGAACACCTGAACTCTTGAAGTTCAGCCCCCAAGCACTGCCCGTATCACTGGGGCCTGTGGAGGTCCAGGGCCCAGGCAGCATCTAGCACAGTCTGCTTCTCTGCCAGACTCCGTGGCCCAAGACTCTGAAGGGCCATTCACGTTGGCTTGCATTCTTTTCCCTTGGACGGTGGGGGCTACTCAGCAGCAGAACTTGGCTCTGAGGCTGCAGGCCAATGGGCTGGCTGCCCCTCTATTGGCATCTTGTCTAAAGAGGCTAGATGCTTGGTTTCGATGGAAGTATCTGGAGTGTGCAGCCAGGTATAGCCCTCGGAGGTTAATGAGTGGTTCACTAAAGGCAGGAACTAATTCAAAAGGCAGTGGTTGCTCTTCACATCTGCTTCTCTTTGATCCCCACGACCTGGTGCCAGTGAATACAGAGTCTCCTTCTGTCTTGTCTTATGAGATGTGTCAGGCTTTCTTATGAGGAATGTTGGCCAAAAATCAGAGCTTTTAGGGCACTTCGGAAACCTGACCTGAGATGGTTGGTTGAAAGGTGATGAAAGAGCACAGTTGAGTGTGGAGCACCTCTCTGAGCTGCAGTCCTCAGCAGAGCGAGCTGATGAGCTGGCATACTTGCTGGAACGAGGGTGTAGACCCAAGAGAGCCACGCGTTGGTGCTCAGAGAGGGGAGAGGTCGGTGGAGGCCGAGGTCCATAAGGCGTTTAAAGAAGAGCAGGGATTGAGTGCATCCGGAAAGATGCTTGCAGGAGGAGGAAGGCAGGAGGGTGTGGAAGGAAAGAGAGGGCACCTCGGGAAGGAAGCTACTGCCATTTCCAGTGGCTTTGCATCGTTGGTTGTTGGTGCCTTTGATATTCACCTCCTGCTGGTCCCTGAGAGCAAGTTTGTTGCCAGGAACACAGTCTAGTCCTCAGAAAGCATCCCCTGAAGGCCAACAGCATCCTCAGTGGCCACTGGAAGCCCCCTGCCCCTGCCTGCCTTGAGGTAGCTCACAGTTCTCTGGGCAGAGCCACACCATCCAGCGTGCCCCGGAACCCGGTAGGTTCCCACCTGCCTTCCTCTGTGGCTTCCTGTCGGGAACGATGGCGGCCGGGGATGGATGGAGAAGTGGCGAAAGGAAGTAACACTCCAGTCCCCACCTGAGTGCCCTTAGCAGGAGAAATCTGGGCTTTTGCAGGGATTCATTTTCTCAGGACTGAAGAGGGAGAGAAAGTGAGAGTCTGATATTTTTAAATGCCTCAGAAAGGCAACACCAACTGACAGTCACTTTCTCACTTTGGTCTTACGAAGTCACCGATTTCTTGTGTGTGCATATCACACCATTTCCTGTCTCTTTAAGCCCAGCAAGGGCAGGAGTGCCTGTTCCCCCGCGGAGCACACTAGTCATCCTCAGGAAGGAGACGCTGACCTGGGGACCCAAAGGACGATGGTCATTAAGAGAGGAGCAGCGAGGCCAAGACAGTTAGTTCCAGTGAAGGAAAAGGGCACTCTGGTTCTTACTGACCACACGCTAAGGTGACAAGTGGGAAACTATTTTTTGAAACCTTTTCCTTGAGTTGCTTGGGTTACATCTTATGGAATATACCAGACTGTAAACATGTCTGTCATTTCCCATTTGGTCCAATGAGACAAAATCTAGGGAATGCTGTATATTTCTGCTGCGGAAGATACAGAAACTTGAGAAAGGTTACCTGAGTTATAGTGAGTGAAGGCATCTAGAAATGGTGTCAACCACAATCCTGTTCATTTTCTAATGTCAGGGACTCTCTCGGAGGGTTAAAATCATGTATGACTAGGGCCCCTGTGCCTCTGATCTGCGTGATAGATCAGAGTGTCAGTTGATAATTGTGTAGGTCAAACTCAGTCATCAAACAGCCTTACCGTGACCCTACACTAAGGCCCACAAGTTCCAAAGACCTTTTTTTAAACCTCAAAGAAGAAATTAGTTAATTCCAATAGAACAACAGTATACTGGGCTATTTGTACTTTTTTATAGAGAATTTTAATAACTCAATTCTGTTTTTAAAATAAATCTGACAATTTGATAAGATTCCAATCTCATGGAGCCTGTAGGAGGACTCAGCTGGGGTCACCTTGAGTGCCCCTGACCTGCACTCCCACTGTAGAATTTCCCCATGCCAGTGGTATATGGAGTCCACATCAGAATGGCTGGAAATTCAGGTGGAACGTGTTGGCAGACTGATGCCCTCCATATTTTTGATGCACACTGGGGACAGCCGTCTAGGGTCTGGAAGATTTTGGACCATAGGAAAGATAGCTTTATTTTCCCCTTCCAGATGCAGCCCTAGGATAGCATTCCCCTGGGGTCCCTGGGATGCCTCTCCTTGCTCTGTGAGGCTCTGTGACCACCTTTTGGCTTGGGAGGCATGGCACTTCCTCGGCTCTGTCTCCAGTCCCCAGAGGTCCCCCAAGGCTCACACTCAGTGAAAATTCAGAGATGCCCTGTTAGGATTTTGTCCACTGGGCAATTCAGATATGCTTCAATATCCCCGAGAAAGAAGAGGCGGCAGCAAACACTCCCAAGGGCATCTGTCTCCAAATTCTCTCTTATGTGAGTAGACAGAACCCTACTTTTCAGAAACTATCAAGTCTACTTTATAAGAACCTTTTTTTTTTTCTAAAATAAGACAAAAGGTGGCTTTGCATTTTCTGATTAAATAACTGTGTCTGTCTCCTCTGCTTAACTTTAGGAGTATTTATTCCTGTGATTGTTCATAGATTTTTGTTGATATTCTTCCTGGAAGAATGGGATTCTTAAGGGGATCAGTGGACTATTCAAAATCATCCATGAAGGAAGTTATTCTTTTGAGTCTAAAGGGTCTAAAAATTCGCCTCCTATCCCTTCTGTCAGGGTCTTTCAGAATATCTTTTCTAGATGGTCAGAGACATTTGAAATCATTGCTTTTGCCCCATGAGAGAGAAAGAGAGAGCGCGCGCGCGCGCGCGAGAGAGAGAGAGAGAGAGAGAGAGAGAGTGTGTGTGTGTGTGTGTGTGTGTGTGTGTGTGTGTGTGAAGGACACGTCATATTTAAATCATTCATTGGAAAACATCATATAAGATGCCAGATCTGTACGGAGGAGGAAGATGAAGAGATGGAGGTTGAGGTTTTTCCTTCTGTATAATCACCTTCTGACAAAATGTAGAGGCCATTCAACTGTCCAGTAACATTTGGTTTAAAGCAGGCAAGATGGATGTGTACATTACTGCGCTGCTTTCCTCAATTTGTATAACCTCTGATCTTTGTTTGCATGATATGCTTTGTTAGATACATTAATTGTAGTTTGGAAGCAAGTGTGTACGAATAAACATAATGATCATCCGTTGGTGTGCTCGGTCTCATTTGCTTGGTCTCTTTGTGGCATCGCAATTATTCAGCAACCGTGCAACCAGCATTCCGCTCGGGACCTTCTCCTGTCCACGTGTGCCTCTCGGGAGCTTCAGTTCTTCACTCCCAAACGAGAGTGAAGGGGACACAGCAACTGATGAGGATGCTGTCCATCCTGTTGGCCATGCTGTGCACCCGGCCCCAGGGCTGCCACCGCTCCTGGCATCAACAGCCTTCAGCCTGGATTTATTTTATTCATAGGTGAAAAATTGGGGGTAGTTTTTAAATGTGAAACAGGGAACATTCCAAAACATCCAGAGTCTTAACACTCAACACTCTTAGCCTCAAAAAAGAGTAAAAGCTCTGACGCCTGGGTGGCTCAGTTGGTTAAGCATCACACTCTTGATTTTGGCTCAGGTCATGGTCTCCCAGTGGTGAGATCGAGCCCCGCATCAGGCTCTACACTCAGCAGGGAGTCTGCTTGAGATTCTCTCCCCCTCCCTTGGCCCCTCCCCCTGCTCGCTCGCTCTCTCTCTCCCCCCTTCCCCCTTTAAAATAAATAAATATCCACAATAGCCAAAATATGGAAAGAACCCAGATGACCATCAACAGAAAAATGGACAAAGAAGAGGTGGTGTGTACACACACACACACACACACACACACACACACACACACACACACTGGATTATTACTCAACCATCAAAAAGAATGAAACCTTGCCAATTGCAACAACGTGGATGAAACCAGAGGGTATTATGCTGAGCGAAATAAGTCAGAGAGAGACAAATATGCAATTTCATTCATATGTGGAATTCAAGAAACAAAACAGATGAACATAGGGAGAGGGAAGGAGAAATAAGACGAAATCAGAGAGGCAAACCATAAGAGACTCTTTTTTTTTTTTAAAGATTTTATTTATTTATTTGACAGAGACAGTGAGAGAAGGAACACAAGCAGGAGGAGTGGGAGAGGGAGAAGCGAAGCAGGCTTCCTGCTGAGCAGGGAGCCCGATGCGGGGCTCGATCCCAAGACCCTGGGACCATGACCTGAGCCGAAGGCAGACGCTTAACGACTGAGCCACCCAGGCGCCCCAAACCATAAGAGACTCTTAATCATAGAAACAAACAGGGTTGCTGGAGGGGAGGTGGGGAGGTGGGTGCAGGGATGGGGTAACTGGGGGATGGGCATTAAGGAGGGCACGTGATGTAATGAGCACTGGGTGTTATATGCGACTGATGAATCACCGAATTCTACCTCTGACACTAATACACTATATGTTAATTAATTGATTTTAAAAAACAAAAAAAGATGTTAGTTGAAAAATTAAATAGATCTTTAAAAAAGAGAGAGAGAGAGAAAGCCAGTAACAACAATAATCCTACATCTAAATGCTGAGGGTCAGCCTTGGCAAAGTTCGCCTTTGCTTGCTTCCTCGCCTTCTTTTGGGGGGCTGCTGTCCCCGCAGGCTCAGGGCTTTGTCCCACAGCCTCCTCCCCTAACCCCTCCCAGCGTATCCACACTTGCCTGTCCTGCGTTCTCTTTCCTCAAGGCCTTGCTCCCAGCCCACTGAGTGGGGTCCCGAGCACTTGTGTCCACTGGGTTAAGGTCCCGTCCCCAGCCTGCCCTGCTCTCACCGGAACCTCCAGAAGTTAAGGGGCTTTCGGCTGCCAGTGGGAGCACTGGTGGGACAATTACTAAGGAAGAACGAGGGGTCCTCAGAGCAGTGAGTGTGCGGTGGCTGGCCCCTGGGCTGGCCTTGAACTTCCCTCTGGGCTGGTCACTTTTACACATTTCTGCGGCCCCTGCCTCGGGCTCATACTGCCTAGCAGAACAGCAGTAGGCAGAAGAGCAGCCCTCAGACCCCCATCTCCCCAACCCTGACCCCCGGGGCTGGTTCAGCTTCCCCACGTCTGGTTCCGAGCTGCGTTTTCTTGCCTTGCCTTGACCGCGACGCGGAATGGTGCCTGCTGGGTCGTCCTGCACCGAGCAGCGTCCTCAGCATCAGCCGGGGACCCGCAGGGCACGAGCAGCCCACCGTGATGGACCCGTGCGGGGCGACCCCAGAGGCCCCGCAGGATCGAGGAGGAGCCCGAGGGGACGGCCTGAGCGAGCACCGACCTGGCAGGACTGGATAACCCGCCCCGGAGGGTTGCTGCTCCCCTGACTCTCCCCAACCTCTCCCCAACCCCCCCACCCCCACCCCCACCCCCACCCCCGCGCACCTGACCCTTGTGATACAGGTGAGCCTCCGGCTGGGCTCGTGCCCAGATTCTGGCCGCCCCTGCGAGTCAGGCCCCATTTGCGTCTGCCTGCCGGGCACCCGGGCCTCTCCCCCGCCCTGCACCCCTGCCCCCCGCACCCCCTCCCCAGTGCATCCGGCTCTGGAGAGGCAACCTAGGGGGCCGTTAGGGGCAAGGTCTGCAGCCACGCTGCCTGGCGTCCCCCCGCGAGCAGGGCGAATTACCTGGGCTTCCCCGTGCCTCTGTTTCCCCACCTGCATAAGGAAATGAGAAGAGCGCCTACCCCAGGGGGCCCCGGAGAGGAGTGAGTCCGAGTGAAGCGTTAGAGCGCCCCACGAAGGAAGTGTGCGCGCTCGGAGGAAGGCCACAGCCCTGGGTTCTGCTGAGACCCAGCCCGGGGTGGTCAAAAGGCAGGAGAAGGGCCTTGGGGCTGTTCTCTCTTTTAGTTCTTTTTGAGAAAGGGGCCGTGTGTCAGCGGATGAGGGGATTCCGCTGGGAAGAGCCAGCTTCGGAGTCCGGGCACAGGGCTGCCTGCGGGCGTGTGGGTCCCCCCAGCAGGCCTCGCGGGGCTGCTCTGTAAATAGGAACCGAGTATTCAGGGAGAGGAGCAGCTGAGCCGCGGAGGAGGACCGGGGGTGGAGGGAGACGGGGTCTGCCAGGGCTCAGCTGTGGCCTCCACGGGTACAACTGTGTCCCCTGGCTGCGGCCCAGCCACCTGCCCCCCAACCCCGAGCCGCTCTGCTGGGCGGGAAGCCAAGGCCCCTGGAGTACGAGCTCGGGGGGACAGCGCGAGGCGGGCGCCCCGGTGGCCCTGGAGCTCCGCGCCTGGCCCCAAGCTGCTGCGCCCCGAGCGGCTGTTGAAGGAGTGAGAGTCCGTGTCTGCTGACACGTGGAGGAATTCAAGCCTGTGTCCCTCTGGCTGGCAGAGACTCCTCTCTATCTGTCCCGGCCCTGAAATCCGGTGTGGGGGTGGGAGGGCGCTCTCAGTGTTGTGCTAAGTGGGAGCTCCCTGAGGGGCAGCCCGTGGCTAGGACGATGTAGGGCACGCGGGGTCAGGCCTGGAATAGGCACCTCAGCCCTAGAATCCCAGCTTCAGCAAGACCTGCCAGGTCCATCCTTCTGCACCTACGCCTCCCCCACGCACCACACACACCCACCCTCTTGGGTCCAAGGCCCTACCCCGGGCTCACCCTGACTCCAGCAGGAGCCTCCTGTCCACTGCCTCGCTCAGCCTCTCCTGTCTGCCCCCTCCCTGTAGGCAGAGTGAAGCCCTGTGCTGCCACATCTTTTCTTCAAACACTCCAAGGACATCCCATTGCCCTTGAGAAAGACCAAGCCCCCTAACATGGCTGTGAAGCCCTGGGCAAACTCCCCACCCCTGACATCATCTTCCCCCATGTGGCCCCACATTCTCTTGACTCTCTGGCCTTCCTTCAATTCCTCAAATGTGCTGTGATGTTTCCAACCACAGGGCCTTTGCTCCTGCTCTGTCCGCTGCCTGAAACATCCTTCTCCAAGCCTAGTTAATGCCACCTTACCATGAATTATTCATTCTTGCAGAAGCCTTCTCTTTCTTCCCAGGCTGGCACATCCTCCTCCCAACCCCTCATATACTTGCTTAGTCTCTACATCCCTTCTTTGTTGTACTTACCATGCTGCCATTTTACACTTCCTTGTGGGAATACTTGATTGCCAACCTTACCAGTTTCCTTTTGGAAATCGGGTGTCATACTGGGTTATGCTCGCTTTTGCCCTTCCAGGGAGTAATATAGTGTGTAGCCCAGAGTGAGAGGTCAAAACCAGTCCTCTACAGCCCTCACCATCCCATGTCTATACCTGCCCACTTATCTCCAACCCATCAGCAAGTCTTGTCGGGTCTACTGGATAGCCATGGTTCTCCAGGGCGAGGGGGCCGTTTTGCAATATCCAAAGACATTTCTGGTTGTCACAACTGGAGGGAGGTGCTACTGGCCTTAGAAGGTAAAGGTCAAAGGCCAGGAATGCTGCAATGCATGAGACAGCACCCCCCCAACAGAGAAAGATCCGCCCAAGATGTCAGCGGCGCTGCTGCTGAAAGCCCTGTTCCAAAATGTGCTCAATCCTCTCCCTTTGCTCCACGTGCACCACCCTCTCTGCCCGTCTCCTTGAGTTCACCCTCGACCCCCCATGACCCTCTCTGCATAGCCGTCGGTGTGACCTGGTCCCAACAAATACCTTCCCTGGTTCAAGCCCTCCAGTGGCTTCCCATCACCCTTAACATAAAACCCAAACCTTCCCACGACCTAGCGGCCTCACACAATCTGGCTCGAGGCACACCGGCTGGATGCTTAGGAGGTGAGCTCGGAAAAGTCCCAGCCTGTTTATCAGTCTGTGGGTGTACCCTGTCCCCTCAGAATGTAAGCTCCGGGAGAGGAGTAAGCTTGTCCATCATGTTCACTGCCGGATCCCAGCACGAGAGCGGTGCTTGGTACGGAGTAGGGGCTCAGAATAGTGTGCGTTGAAGGAGTGAATGAATGAATGAATGGACCCCAAGACTGCTCCGAGTCTAGCAAACCATTGCTGTGTTTGGCCCATGGTATTCACAAACTAACTAAGGAGACGAGATGCACACACACACACACACACACACACACACACACGAATTAAAGATCCAGCTTTCAAAAACTTTTCACGAGCTCACACCAAGGAAACCCACATTCTGAGTCTGTCCATCGGCCTGGCAGCTGGAGGCAAATGCTGCCTCCAGATGCACTGGAGTGAGTGTTTCAAGCCCTGAGCTTTTTCTCTGGCCTATCAGGTGACCTGGGGGGTGAAATTACAGTTCAACTAAAATGCTAATGCACACGGGCAAAGCAAAAGCCATCTATTTTCACAGTCTGTCCCCGTGCACATCACAGGGAGCAAGGCTGTGCCTGCAGGAAATGTGCGAGAAGTGCTTTTGGCTCCAAGAAAGCAGAACTGGATGTCTCTCCAAGATTCTTTTTTTAAAAAGCTAATTCAATAAATATATTGCAGAGAGGTCTATTCTAGGCATAAGAGGGGAAAGTACAATATGGCTCTAAAGAAATGGAAGAGCTGGTGGTGGGCTCAAGGACTCAACAGAAACAGGTGAAAATGGCAACAAAAAAAACCCACAAGCATAACGCAGATTATAAACACATGTGTGCACGTGCACGCCAAGCATGCGCGCGCACACACACAGTCGCGCAAGCACTGAACGAGCATCGCAAGTATGCCGGGCACTCTTCTTGTTACTGTACATGCATTTATTTAAAGCCCACGGCAACCACACAGGGCAGGTCCTATTTGCCGTGCCCATTTTACAGAAGAGGGAAGACAAGTCCAGAGAGGTTAAAGAACAGGGTGAGTAACACCAGACAAACCGAGCCAATGGTTTGCCACTGAGATGGGAGCAGCGCCAGGGCCTTCCTGGAGGAGGAGGGCAGGAAGGCTGCGGTCTGATGAAGAAAAGGAAGGAAAGGGGAGGTCACAAACACACAGAAATCAGCGAATAGGTAGGGGGGAAGGACTAACTCCTACCTGGCACCCTCCCCCCCCCAGCAATGTCAACATAATCATGGCATGTAATCCTCGTGGCACCTCTGCAAAGAAGTCATTGTTCCCATCTTACAGATGGGGAAACTGAGGCCCAACTTAATAACTGGCTTCTGGTTACGTAAGCCCTAAGCAGTGCCGGCAAGGCTGGGCACTGGGTCTCTGGCCTTGCCATGTTCAGGGGCCCAAAGAGGCAGCCTGGGTGGGGCGTGCAGAGCCTTCCTGGGGCTCGTCTCCCCCTAATGGCTTTCTTCAAAGCCCATCCCATCTTCAAGGGGGACTTTCTTTCTCTTGCCTTACTCTGGTGCCTAGGAGACTAGATGCCCTTCTATAGCTGTTTCTAGAAGCCTCTCTCCCACTTTCCCCTCTTCCTGACTTTTTTCTTCCTTTTTTTTTTTTTTTTTGAGCTGCCTGATCGTGGGTGGAGAGAGAAAAATAGCACTGCGGTTCTCAGAACCTGGCAGATACCTTTGCAGCCGCCCCCACCTGGCTAACTCTCACCTGGAGAGGCCCCGGAAGAAGGAGCGAGCTAGAGGGAGGGCTGGCTGGGCATGGGGGTGAGGGGACAGGGGGTAGAGGGGACGGCTCACCCACCCACTACAGGACAGCCCTGGCATGGAGACCCACCCCTCCCCGGGGAAGGCACAGACTGTTGGAACTCTGTGAGTGCAGGGGAATCCCAGGGAGTCTGGGGAGGGAGGGGAGTTGAAGGCTGGCCAGGTGAGGGAAGCCGCACCTAGTGGCTATCGAACGAACGCGTCCAAGTAACAGCTGATTTCTTTGGCAGTGGGCAGCCTGGGGAGGAAGAAGGCTCAGTTGGGCAGAATGCCATGGGAATGCCTTTACTTTGTAGAGAATTTATAAAAATAACACCTGATTCTTGTAGCTAATACAGATAAGGAAAAGAAACCCCCACGATCCCATGATAACCACTGTCATACTTAAACTGCTTGATAACTTGCTCACTTCATTCAAATATTATTACTTCTTTTCAGGGCAGGACAGCAAAGCCCTCATCTCAGACTCCACTGGAACTCAAAACTGGCCATCCAGAGCAGGGACCACAGACGCTGACATGCACACCCTTTAAACATGTTATTGTAACTTAAAGCTTATAAATGCACAACCATTCAGAAAAGATGACTTCTCTCTAAGTGTGGTGTTTCTTTCTTGCATAAACTACACCCATATGCTTGACTTAAAATTTCCAATTTGAGTTTATTTAAAGAAAAGCAAAATAGTCACAAAGCCACCCGACTGCAAAGTCCTAGATTTTTGCAATATTTTCTAGTCTTCTGGAGTTACCTTGCCCACGAGGAGCTCGAGAGCCATTTTTTAAAAACTCATTTTTATTATCTTTCTTAAATATTCTGTTTTGTGGTTATTGAAACAACTCTATTATTTGCACTTGTGTTTTATCAGTTCATGTGGGATTTGTTTAAATTAACCACGAAACAATAGAGCAGACATCAAAAGTTGACTCATGGCAGGTCACAGTGGGAACAAAATTGCACGGAAATATGAGAAAATAGGAATTTGGGGAAAAGAAAATATTCAGCATGTCATGGGAATTAATCAGTATTTTGAAGAGGAATAAAATGTTGGTTAATCTAATAGGTCATTCAGTGGACATCAGCAAAGAAAGATTCCACCACAAAATATAGGTCTTTCCACATATTCTTAAGGGCTGCATAATATTCCATTTTGTACAGATGCATTATAGTTATCCTAACTCATCATTTACTTTCAGTTTACATGTCCTAACATTTAAGTGGTTCTCAATTTTTTTTACTATCATAAACGACACTGTGATAAATATTCTGATCTTTATATCTTCAAACACTTCACCGATTATTTCATTCATTCATTCATTCAAAAAATATGTTCTAAGTCCCTACTCCATACTGTGTACTGTCCTAGGTGTTGGGGACACAGTGGTAAGTCAAGCCAACAAAACTCCCTGTGCTTGTGGATTGCGTTCTTACGGGAGGTTTTCATGTCCTTAGAATAAATTCCAAAATGTTGGATTCTTGGTCAGTAGCTATACATCATTTTAGGGTTTTTGATACACATTGTCAAAATACACAAACAGAAAAAACAGTGACTGCTAATTTTTAATCCAGTGAGTCACTTCAAAGGTTTATACACACTCATATATACACCCTCACGCAGAGTTAATAGTTGCCATGTATTTTAGTTATCCGTTACTGTGTAACAAATTACTCCAAAACTTAGCAACTGAAAACAAATTATTATCTCACCGTGGATCAGGAATTCGGCAGTGGCTCATCCCGGTGGACTGGCACAGGATTTCTCACAAGGCTGTAGTAAAGGGATCTCCAGAGCTGTTGTCAGCTGGAGGCTCGACTGGGTCCGGAGCACTGCTTCAAAGAAGGCTTACTCTCATGGCCATTGCCACAAGGCCTCGGTTCCTCTGCACTAGGGCATCTTTGTAGGGCGGCGGGAATGTCCTCACAACAGGGCAGCTGGTTCCCCCACAAAGGAAATGATCCAAGAGATAGCGAGGAAGAAGTGATGCCTTTTGCTATCTACTCTTGGAAGTCAACACTGCCACCAGATTCTATCTGAAGCAAGTCACTGATGACAGCACATACTCAAGGGGAGAGGGACTGAACTCAACCTTGAATTTGGGGACATATTTTAAAAACACCACACCATAGGCAGGTGAGCCTTCCAGGGCACTGACTGTTGTCAGGAAGAGAAGCAAAAAACAAACAAACAAACAAACAAATATTTTTTAGTCCCCAAATGCATTTCAATGGGCCTTTCTATTGTTTAGTATCTTTTTCCTTTTCTGTTTTTAATGAAGACTATTCTTTTCTTATAAAATGCATGCTTATTGTTGAAAACTTGGAAACTACAGGAAAGTCAAGATCAAATAGTAAAATTCACCCACTGTCACACAAGCTGGAGACAAGCACTGATAACATTTTCATTTATTTCCTCTCTTCTATGCATATTTCCTTACATTGGGGGGAACATAAGGATTATATAATTCCTACTCTTGTGTTTAACACTGTTGCATTCATTTTTCTTCAAGTCATTAAGAACGCTTTGTACTGAATATGTGAAAGAGCTACCACTTTCCATTACACAGATCAGCATAATTTTCTTACTAATTCTCTTATTATTTGACTTTTAGGTTGTTTATAGTTTTTTAATGATTTTGAACGATTCAGTGATGAACATCTTTGTTCCTAAAATTTTGAAGGCGTTTAAGATCATTTTCTCAGTTGGGTTCCCAGAAATATGACTGAGCATTTTTAAGACGATTGGTACTTCTTTCCTGCCAAGCTTCTTGAAGCCCTACTTTCCATGATAACATTTTCTTACTCTTGGATCAACTAGGAACTAGTATTTCTCTTCAATCACTGTCAGTGCTATTCTTAGTTGGTTTGTTGTCAAGTGCTTTCATTCATTTGTTCATTTATTCATTCAGCAAATATTTATGCAAGCACTACGTTATATGCCAGAACTGGGCTACGTACCAGGGATGCAGTGCTTACCAGAGCTCATAATTGAGAAATTTTGGCTTTTGCCTCTTTCCACAAGATTTGGAGTGGCTTGAAGCTAAAACACATTAAGTGAATAATAAAATAAACATAGAAGGTCAGGACTGAAGGCAATAAAAACATAAATAAATATATTTCCCACAAGAGTTAACAAAATTGCTGTCATTGATTCTTAAACTTGGTTCTGTGTTTCCTAGCAGAAAAAAAAACAAGTGAGGACCATGATCAGCTCTAGGGTTCTCATAGCTGGAAAAGAGGAAGCATGTGTGTTCCTCTCGGAATGAAAGCCTTTCCTAGCACTCAATTCTAAAGGAAATTTCTTAAGTCTGATTTTATTACATCAAAGACAGACAGAGCAATATAAGATATGAGGTCCTCAACAACATTTGGGGTTTTTGAAAACAGTTAGTGCAGCAGCAAATTTCACATGGCCCTTTCTGTACTGATCCTTTATCAAGTCAGGGCATAAGGTTAAAATGCAACTTCATGAAAGTGACCAAGTGAAAAGCCAAGCCAGAGTCTCCAGGTAAGTAGCCAATTATATGGTCCAACTTGGCCCAAGAAAATAATTTAGAATTCCTGGAAGAAAAGAACAATGAGATACAATGTTTTATCTATCAACTTGGCAAAGATTATGCTTTCTTTAAAGATTAAAACGCAATTTTGGCAAGAGATGGGGAAGCCAGCCCTCTCATACACTGCGGGTGGGAATATGCATTAAGATCTTTCTGGAGGGCAATTTGGCGTGAAGTAACAGAAGTCTTAAAAATGTACTTATACACAGCAATTTTGCTGCAGGGGACTTTCTTTTCTTAAGGAAATAACAAAATATGCATACAAAGACTTATGTACTAGGAGCATGTTGGGCTCAGGCTTCTTGCTTTGTAATAAACACAGATGGGTCAACCCAGCCAGGGGCTAGAAATCTCTGGATTTGGGGCAGCTCTGGGAGCTGGAACTTTTTCTGTCACTCTTATTAGTATTTCAGCTTTTTTTTCTTTTTAAGACTTTTCACTTTGAAATAATTTAAGACTCTAAAGAATCTGCAAAATAATGGAGAGAGTTGCCACATATGCATCATCCAGCTTTCCCCAATGTAACCAGTACATTATCAAAATCAAGGCTTGGATCTAGTAAAATACTATTCACTAAACTCCAGACCTTATTCAGAGCTCAACAGGTTTTGAATGCTGCGTGCGTGCATGCACGCGCGTGCACGTAGTACTGTGAAATCCTATCGTGTGCATAGGATTTCATATGTGTAACCACCACCGTATTCAGATCAAGGACTATTTTATCGGGAAGACTCTCACTCGTGCTGCTCCTTTATAGTCACACCTCCCCCTCCATAGCCCGTGGCAACCTCTGGTCTTCCTCCACCGCTATAATTTTGTCATTTCAAGAGTGTGATATAAATGGAAGCACATGTGATAGAACCTTCTGGATGTGCCTCTGCTTCCTCAGCTTGTCTGTTTTTGCAAAACTTCGACTGACCCTACTTTCTCCTGGCCCCTCCACAGCCTAAGTGGCTCTCTGTGGTATTTCCCCCGAGAGAGGGACTCTGATGGTCACAGAGTCAGCCCACATCAGCCCATGTCATTGGTGACTGACAAGCCTGTGGATTGGCTGTCGGGGTGTCAGGTTCCTATTTCTGGTCCAGTCATCCATGGCCTAGGGCAGTGGCCATTTGACACAAAAGATGGCCACCTCGGCCCACCCCGTCATCAAAGAGATGAGCAAAGGGTTCCCTCTGAGAAGAGTGCAGATGCTTTAACTGGTATATCTACCTCACAGTTCAATGGAAACAAGCCTAAGTATCTGTGGCCTACCTGATAGACACTCCTGTGTTCTACTTTGTGAACAGACCCCAATTTGGGATTTTTTTGTGGTGAACACATGCTCCCTGGGTCTTCTAAGGCCCCGGGGGATGGACACTCATTGGCGCAAGCCAATCCCAGGGATTCCATTCTCCTTCGCAATGGCTGGTTCAGGCAAGAGCCTGTGACACAGTGAGACCTGAGTGAGGACTCTTTCCATGAAGCATCTCAGATAGCCTCCAAAAGGCCCGAAGGGGCCACCTGGCTGGGGGCAGGCCCAGGAGAGAACACCTCAGCCTCAAAGAGCTCCCGAGGGTTTCTCAAGTAGGAGAGAGGATCTTTCTGGGTGGTTCTTCCAAAAGCCCTTTAACAGGATTCACTGGCCCTCAACCACTGCTGCAGCAAGAACAATCTATAACAGAACAAAACAGAACAAAACCCAAGAAACTAACTTTGAAGAAAAGATTAAAAGCCAGAGAGGAGATGCCAGGAAATTTTATTAGCCTGAAAATAGAGTAATCATTTTGTGAGTTAGGAGGGTCATTTTGTTCCAAAGGCCCAGAATGATTTCTGTGTCTCTGTGAAGGTTCCAGTCTCCACCCCAAACACCTGATGCTCACTTGTCTCCAGGGTTTACTGGGATTTGAAAGAAGCAGAATTTTGTCCCCTTGTCCAGAGAATTTTGTTTTCACAGGGAGAGGCTGTTGTTTGTGCCAAGTAATTGGGTGACTATATAGCTACTTGTCCAAACCAGGACATTCATGAGAGTAAAACAGAGACTTGTTAATTCTGCTGGGGCCACAGGCATAAACCAGACCATCCAAACCTAACTGGGCTGGAGGGTCACCCAGAAATCTGCCCAATTCTGGGGAAAGCTGCCACCTGCCCACCCTACCCCGCCCTTCCTCACTTTTTGGGAGTTGCACATGAATCTGACAATTTACCTACTTCAGGATTCCTCACACTTGGCATGATGACATTTGGGGGCTTCATTATTTCTTCTTGTGGGGGACTGTCCTGTCATACATCCCTGGTCTCTAACTACGAGATGCCAATAACTAACCCCTCCTTAAGTTGTGACAACCAAAAGTGTCTCCAGACATTGTCAAATGTCCTCTGAGGAACAAAACTGCCCCAGTTAAGAACCGCTGTTCTAGGCCGATCTACTCACTGTTTTGAGGAAGGACTTCAGGTCCAGGGTATGCTTAGGGGTTAAAGTTTATCTATAGTTAACAAGTCTTATAGTATCAGGGCCTTCCAAATGTCCATCGATTGATGAATGGATAAAGAAGATGTGATACACACACACACACACACACACACACACACACAACACGGAATATTACTCAGCCATCAAAAAGAATGAAATCTTGCCACTTGCAATGATGTGGATGGAGCTAGAGTGTATTATCTAAGTGAAATAAGTCAGAGAGAGATAAATACCATATGATTTCATTCATATGTGGAATTTAAGAAAGAAAAGAGATGAACATATGGGAAGTGGGGGGGAAGAGGGAAATAAGCCATAAGAGACTCTTAAGGACAGAGAACAACCTGAGGGTTGATGGAGGGAGGTGGGTGGGGGATGGGCTAGATGGGGGATGGGTATTAAGGAGGGCACTTGTTGTGATGAGCAGTGGGTGTTGTAGGTAACTGATGAATCACTGAATTCTACTCCAGAAACCAATATTGCACTCTATGTTAAGTACCTAAAGTTTAAATTAAAAAAAAAAAAAAGCAACAAAAGAAAAAAATATCGGGGCATTGCTTGGGATTCTCTCTCTCCCTCTGCCCTTCCCCTCCCTCTAAAAAAAATAAAAAATAATATCAAACTCAAGAGAGTGAGTCACAGGAGGGGGCAAGCAGCCACTAATGGGGTAGGACGGTGGGGCACAGGAAGGACACCCCAGAGAGAAGGAGAAATATGTTCCTTCCTTTCCAGTGTTGTTTGGGAAACTGCTATGACACACAGAAGCTGGGGTTTGGGTGGGAGAGTATCTGAGTCTCCCAACCAAAATGGCGCCCGTGCCTCTGGAGAGCCAGTCAGGGACAATCCATTGACCAAAAATGTGTTGCTCCCACAATGGATAGCTCTGAAGCTAGATCACTCCCATTGCTCCAGGAGGTGCCAGCCATGTTGAATGAATGAATGAATGAACCCTAGTTCCATCTTAAACTTACTGAGTGAGCATGGGCAAGAGCATTTAGTCCTTCTGAGCTTTAATTTGCTCATTTAAATAATAAAGAACACCTACCGGCCTTACAGTGGTCCGGTGGTGCCCGATGACCTGAGACCCTCTAGTCCATTCTATCACAAATGGGGGTGGATTGCTACAGGCATCTAGTGGGGTAGAGGCCAGAGATGCTGCTCAACATCCTACAATACCCAGGGCAGCTCTTGTCCCCACCAACCAAATGTGAATAGTGCCAAGGTCCAGAAACCCTCATAAGCCTGAGGTGCTGGGTTTCTCCTACGTTCCAGGGAACTTGGGGTTGTCTTCTCCTGGGGAAGGCTGGGGGTCTCTGCACTCCCCCATCCCATGGGAATAAAGGAATGAGTTAGGGATTGTATCTCTGTCTTCTGAGGTTGTCCTGATCTATCAGTGGGAAAATTGTTTACCCCCCTCCCCATTGACCAGCATTTGTGAGGTTGATGAAAGGATCAGGTGGTCCTGACCTGAGTCAGGATTTTTCTATGGCCATAGGTGGCTGGCACTGAGTGACGTCAAGAGACTCACAGAAGATACCCCAACCAGGAGAGATAGTAGCTAAACACTAGTTAGTATCCCCGGTCTTCCCTTCCGGGCAGAGTAGCATCCAACCTTCCCACCACCCATCCTCCTGGTGGGCCCTAGAGGGGTCCTAGCACATCCAGATTACTCACTGCCACTGGGCACCAATGGTGCCCAGAAGACATTTTCCACTTTTGTCCCCTCCCTGCCTCTCCTGTGCTCTTCTGCTGTCAACACCTGCTCCCAGAAAGTGCCTGGCACTGTTTGGCTGAGGACTGTGAACCATCTAGAAACACTACCCTCCCATAAGGATTCATAATTGAACATGCATTAAGACCTATATAATGACAGTTACATTTGCTACTGTTTGCCAGATCCTGGCAATTTTGAATATATCATCTCCTTTATTCTCTCAACAAGCCCTCCAGGTGTGTGTTATGGACATTATGCCCATTTTTCAAATGATGAAATCAAAACTTGGAGGGATCAAGTAATTGACCCAAGTCACTTAGCTGGTCAGTGGCAGAGATGAGATCCGATCTCAGACACATCTCACTGCAGAGGGTATGCTCATAATCGACTGTGGATAGACAGGTATGGGGGTACTGCCTCTGGAGTGGCTGGAGCCCCTGAGCCAGTTACCCCCAGCTGCAAGAAGATGGGTCCCTTTACCCCAGTGGGCCACCTGCAATTATCATGGTCTTGAAAAAGGGCAGGAGAGACAGATAGCTTGAACTAAACTTTTTCCTACAAATGGATAGGAGGTCCATCAGGAAATTTTAGACCTTTACCAATAGATAGCAATGATCAAGGGAAACAGGGAGATCTTTTCTATCCCCCTGTGAGAACAGAATCCATGATCTTTACAAGTTTATGGGAGGAGATGTGTCATTCTTAATCAAGATTTCCAGAAGCTAGAGGCTTCCAGAAAACCCGAGGCAGGTCTGGTTTTTGAGAGGCCAACTTGTTGTACTGATGGGGGGTCCCACTTCCTGGAACCAAGCCCAGATAATCCTTTGCTTGCTCTGAAAGGACAGCTAGAGCCACTGGAAAAGCAACATTGCTCTGACTGGGGGGACCAGCTCTGCCCATTCCCCACCCCCATTCTCACTATTGCTAACCATCTCCTCAGACTCCTTGCCCTGCAAAATCAGTGTCCTACACTTCACACCCACTGGGAGGGCTGATTAAAAAAAGGAAAGTAACAAGTGTTGGCAAGGACTTAGAGAAATTGGAACTTGCTGGTGGGAATGTAACAGTGCTCAGCTGCCGTGGAAAACAGTCTGTCAGTTCCTTAAAAAGTTAAATATAGAATTACCATATGATCTAGCAATTCCACTCCGAGATATATACCCAATAGAACTGAAAACAAATGTTCGAAAAAATGCAAGTACACACATGTTCATAATAAGCACTATTCCCCGTAACTAAAAGGTGGAAAGACTCAAATGTCCATCAGTGGATGAATGAATAAATAAATTGCAGGATATACATACAATGGAATATTAATCATAAAAAGTAATGAAGTACTGATGTGTGCTAGGATGTAGATGAGCCTTGAAAACATCATGCTAAGTGTAAGAAGCCAGACACAAAAGGCTATATATTGGATGGTTCCATTGGTATGAAATATATAGAATAAGTAATTCCTTCGACACAGAAAGCAAATTGGTATTAGGCAGGGGTTGGAGAGAGGGCGAATGGGAAGCAGTTGCTTATGGGTACAGGGTTTTCTTTTAGTGAAATGAAAGTATTTTGGAACTAGATAGAGGTGGTAGTTGCACAATATTGTGAATGTACTAAATGCTACTGAATTGCTCACTTTAAAATGCTTAATTTCATCTTGTGTGAATTTCACTTCAATAAAAAAAATTCTTAATTAAAAAAATTAGTGTCATAGTTATACCAGCCTGGGCAGGGAACCAGGCTGACGCATTATAAGAGTATTCTTCCTTAAACTCTATGTGGCAAAACGTCTGATTTGGCAAACAATATCCGTCCCTTCTTCCAGTATCTGTGCTAGTTTTAACTCTGAGCACCTGTTTCTACCACACTCTCTCAGTCCAGATGCTAGTTACATGAGCCAATTAATTCCCTCTCCTGGTTTTCTCTCATTTGTAACCAAAACAATCCTGAATGATACAGTCAGTTTCAAGGTTTCTGTGGGTCTGCTCCACACTGTACTCCTGCCCGCCCCCTCCCCCCCCACATACACACACTGGCTGCCTGGCTCCTCGGCGGCACATACTGCTTCCTTCCCAGATGCTGCCCGCTTAGAAAACCACCTTCACTCATATCTTTCACAGCTTTTTCTGTTGTTGTTAACTTCAAAGTTAGGAAGTGGTTACTAAAGATGCTATTTTCTGTCCTCTCAGGAGCCAGGTAATTGAGGAGGTGGCTGGAGCCTGGCCCCGTTTTCTTTGTTCTGAAATACGGTGTTCTTATTTCCTGGTCTCCCTTTCTCCTCTCCTCCACCCCACCCTCCAGGGGTTTGGGCCCTTTGTTCTGGGTGCCCACCCCTACCAGGCCACCGCTTTCTACCCAGCAGTTTGTTTTGCCCCAGGGAGGCGGCCAGTCACCTGAGCTGAGCTGCTTCCCCCTCCCCCCACCCCCACACATACACACCACTTTGTCAACAAGCTTGCTGGGATTACAACCACTGCAGTCTCTCTTCTTCTCAGGGACCCAACCTCTGGAGGTTCCCGAACTGTGCATATGTCACCTGACCTATGTAACACCTTAGAGAATGCATGCTGTCGGAGACATGGATTAGCTTATCAAATGAAATTAGTGTCTGCCTGAGGCCTGACGGCATGAGTCAGGGCAGAGAGCTTTTATACAGCGTAGCAGAGAACCAGAAAAAGTCTAGGACTCTAGGACCGTGAGGCTGCAAACCAGCTTGTTTCTCAGCCCTGTGGGGAGCTGTCCAGGTGCTGACCTGTTTGAGCGCCATCTTCGGGGGCCACCTACAGACCTCCCCTGCCCGCCTGGGTCTTTCTCTTCCCTGCCCTGCTGCATTCAGCCCCATCTATGGCCTCCATTCCAGTGTCACTTCCTTTAACACCCTGCAACTTTCTCAGTCGTCAAAATGGAGAGGAGTTTTCATTCTGCTGATGGGCTCCCCTGCCCTTGGAACTGTTTTATAAGCAACAATCTAGTTGCCAAGGGGACAAGTTATGAGAGCAGCGGCTGAACAGCTGGTCTTAGGGGACAGGGAGAACAGCTTGGAGAAGGGCCAGAGGGAATACAAGCGGCTGCTCGGCCACCCAGCAGAGACATGAAAGGCTGTGTGAACACTCCCAGGTTTCACACTCTGCTGCATCAAGAGGGGGAGAGAGCACATTCTAATGGAAGAAAAGAAATCCGTTTTCAGCAGGCCACATTTGGAGGCCTGACCAGGCACTTTAGTGGGCTATGGAGGGGAGAAGGGGCGTTCGCTGGGGGCATGGAAAACTGCTCAGGCAGAACTCAGAGACAACAGAAAAAGGAGGGGTGTGGTGAGGTCTGATTGGGGGAAGTGTGGGGTAGAGGCACACAGGTGTCCCCGTAGACACCTCCTCTGCCAGCAAAGTCAAGTCCAGGAGGAAAAGAGGGAAACTTAGGAATGAATCTATGAACGAGGAAGAGACTGTGAGGAAGGAATCTCACCTGGAGGTTTAGCACAGACCCGCCTTCTAGGTTCCCCACCCAACCAGCTAGACAGAAAGCATCGTTTCCTGACCCAGCTTCCCCCTTGAGGAAGGACAGGGAACCAGTCTCTTGCTTCTTGTACTCTCAGGGCCAGTGGTCCTGTCATCCCAGCCTTCCCCGTTTGCCCAGGCATCCAGAATGTGTGGCCCCCAAACAGCTCCCGGGTTCCCCTACTGGGACCAGATCCTGCATGCCTGGGCCCTGACAGCTGGCCTCAAGATTATGGCTGCCGTGCCCACTCACGGCACGGGTGATGCTGACACAGATAGAGCTTGAACATGCCATTCTCCCTTGGCACTATAATTTGGCCATTTCCAGGGCAAATTACTTCTTTAAACCTCTATTTCTTCATCTGGAAATAAGGGATAGTAATGTCCTAGCTCATCAGATTGTTCTAAGAACCAAATGTGTTAACACATAGAAAGCACTTAGCAGAGTGTGGCAAGTAACTGATATTAGTTGTAATAGGTGCTAATATTATTAGCCAACCCTCCATAGGGACAACTCTACATCAGCCTCAGTTCTTGCCCTGGCTTTACCCAGTTCTACCCCCTGCAACCCTGACTTCTTCACTGGGCCCTTTTCCCTCCCTTCCAACTCCCTTGACAAACACAAATACACATCCCACATGTCTTGAGGTCATGCCCATTTTAAACTCGATCTGGCTCTGCTGAGAAACTCAGATCTCCTCCCTCCCAACACTATTGAAAGTGCCTTCATCTCTCTTACTGCTCAGCCCCCATCCTTATTGATGACCGCTTAGACCTGGAGTTTAGGGCTCCCCAGCCCATCTCCCCACTACACCGATGGTATAGCCCATATGCTTCTGCATGAATGAATCAGGTGTAGGTTTTAGAAGGTGTAAGAAAGGGAAGGAGAGAAGGAGAGATGAATCAGGTTAGGTTACATTCTGCAGTTGTAACAAATAACTCTCCAAATCCAGTAGCTTCAAACAGCAACCCTTTTCCCCCCTTGCTTGTGTGGTGTCTATCCAAGGTCAGCAAGGAAGTTCTACTCCTTGTAATCGCTTCAGAGTGACAGAGTGACATTCAGAGTGACAGAAGCTTCATCTTGACTAGTGTCTCCACAATCCCAAAGGCAGGGAAAATAGGATGGCAAAACACTCAGGGGCCCCTAAAGCTTCCACCTGAAATGACACATGTCACTTCTGCTCATATTTCATTGGCCAAAGCAGGTCCTCCATCCAAGCATAAATTAAAAAGGGCAACGAAGGAAATTCTTCCCATGGGGTGGGGCAGGGGGATAGGGCACTAAGCACGAAAATATATAGCCCCCTACTGGGGAGTGCACACCATGTGGGCCTCTTCCCAACCAGTCCATCCCTCCCAGAGCACCCAGCTCCCAGGGACTCTACCTCCAAGGGACCTGGCTGGACCTTTCCTCTTCTGAGACATAATTGGGCATTTTCCCTGACATGAATACAAGGCACATTTTACAAAACTGAATGTGCTCGTGTGTATGTATGTTTCTAATTAAGACCTAATGCGTGAAGCCATCAGATTTGCTCAGATTGGCCCAAGACTCAGAAAAAGCTGAGGTTTTATGAAACTCCTCAGCCAATGGAGAATGCATGAATTATTGAAAGGATGGAAAAAGAGACCCAGGGAGGAAGGGCTGCTCCATTATTCATCAGGCCCAGAGTCCCCAGGTCCCCGAGCACTGCTGCTGGCTTTGACACCTACAGCATTTTCCCATTATGTCAACAGTGAGAGTTTCAAACACGCCGAATTGGCAGCCTCCAAGCAGGGCTCCCACCCACGCCATCCACTGCTTACCTCATGATCTGAACCAGTCCGCAGCTGAACTGTGGGCTAAGAATGTTGATATGCAGAACCCACCTACCCTCTGTTCCCGGGGCTTTCTGCTCACACGTCTCCAGGCCTGAGATCTAAAGTCCTTAAAAGAAGCAGGTCTTTCACTCAGACCCCAACATGTCTCTCCAGTTTTCTCTCCCTCCATTTGCTCCCCCTACCCAACCCCAGAACATTCGCCTTGCCCTGAATGTAATTTCATATTCTCATACCTTTGCCTCTGTTGACCCCTCTGCCTGAAACTGCCTTCTGGTGCCTTTGCCTCCCCAGTGAACTCCTATTCATCTTTAAGACCAAATCAGAGAAGGGGCAACTAAATTCTGTTGGGAGCCCATGTGTTAGACGTTGGTGCCAACACTATCTCAGTGAGGTGTCACAACAACCCAGGAAGGTGGGTGTTAACACCAGCGCCAGCTCCGTAATTTGTGGGGTCCACTACAAAATGGAAATGCTGCCCCTTGTTCCCAAATGAATTCTGAGATGATAAAAGCAGATCACGAAACCAGGCACAGAGCATTTCAAAGAGTGAGCAGGTCTTTGTGACTGCACACATTACAAGCCCATGAAGTCAACCCTGGTTACTGAGGAGTAAACCAAAACCCAGAGGAGTCAAGTAACACGTACAAGGTCACACAGCTAGTTAGGGGCAGAAGGAGGCTGAAGACTTCGTTCCATCTAATGCAAATTCTTTTTCGCTCAACCACCCACCTCCCGAGGTATCCTCACTTGCCTCAGGAAGAATGGTGAGGGAGGAGGCTGGGAGCACCCCAGAAATTGATTTTCCTTTTAAAGGGTGCCTTCTGCAGACAATGGGTCTGTTCCTTCATCCTGGGCATTGCAAAGAGAACAGCATCGCACAGATTAAAGAGGGAACTGATCTGGGAAGCAGGTGGCATTCCAGCATCCCTCAACTAACCCATAGGGGTGTCCATTCCCCCTGCCATACCCACCCTCACACCCTCATACCTTCCCTCTTCGGTTGCCTGAGGACTTGGCTGCTGCCCAGCTGAGGTGGCCCTATAAAACACAGATGCCAGGGCAGCATCTCTGGCCTTTGCTGGGAATATTAAGTGCAGACCTTGAGAAAGGCGTATCTTCTGGTGCTATGTCCATTTTTCACCTTTTCACAGCACTGACCCAGCTCTACCGGTGTTTTTGTTTGGTGACTTTCCTCTTAACAGCTTGAGCCCTGGGGAAATGCATCTTACCGATATTCATTCATTCAGCGAATATTAACTATGCACCTACTGTATGCCGGGCCTTCTGCCTTCAAGGAGCTCACAAGCACAGCCGTGGAGACTGTCAGTAAACTCACCATTGCTAAACTGGTGAGAGCTAGACAAGAGGCTCCTGGACCCAGGTGGGGGAGAGAGAAATTAATTATTGGGTCAGAAAGAGCAAACTGAGTAAAGTCTTGGAGAATTTGTAAGAGTTTTCCAAGTGGAGGGGAGGGCAAGTCAGGCAGAAGGGACTAGCACATCTGAAAGAGTTTGGGGCTGATGGACATTGAGGGTTTGAGAGATGTGAGCACTTGTCCAGGGGGTGAGAGGCCTCTCCTCCTTAGGAGGGTGGGAAGGAGCACTCTTGGGGAAGTAGGAGAAGAGAGAAAAAGCTCGGCATTTTTAGGCCTAAAATGCCTCAAATAGAAAATGGGCATCCTTCCCCAAAACTTCCAGTTGTCCCAACTCCACAGGGTGTCACTCACATGTGACAATGTTCTCCAATGATGCCCAGGTCAGATCTCAGCAGCAAAAGGGCTCCTGTTGGGGCTCCTGCCTTATAGTCTTCCACAGATATGTTCATTGCCGATGTCTTGTTATTGGCAACCTACTTTTGCCCCCAAACATATATATACTCTATGTCTTCCGCCATTTCATGGTCTCTAGGGATTTTACTGACCCTCTAGCAGAACCTCCCTATGGCCTGGCTGGCCAACCTTATATCCTGGAGACCCCTTCTTGCAGGGAGGCGCCTCCTGCTTAGAGCAGAGGGCAGAAGCTGTTGCTCTATGAGAAAGCCACACAAGTTGGACAAGGCTATTGGTCGGGCCGGGTTGCCATTACAGAGAAATGGGCAAGCATTCAGGCCAGAAAAGGTAACCCTTGGGTGCCAACATCCAATCTGACTGAACAAGGCCACCCTGGCTCCAGCTGCAGCTTTCAAATTAGTCATCGATGAACAAATATTTACTGAGCACCTACTGAGCATCCAGACCCCAGAGAATAAAGGAGACATATAGACTGAAGAAAGAAGAAATTTTAAAATGCTGGTTGCTACCATTTATTGTACATATATTTCCATTGAGTAGTTCAAAGAGGCAAACTATTTGCTTACTGCTACAGAAAGCAAGCATAGCGAGGCTTTAAAAGCACAGATCCTGGAGCCAGACTGAGCTGGGCTGCAATCCTGGCTCTGTCAAATTCCAACTGTGCGTCCTCAGGCACATCACTTCCTGTCTCTGTGCCTCAGTTTTCTCCGCGGGAGAATGGGATTGTTGGGAAGGCTTTAAATGACTTCATACAGACAAAGCGCTCCGAACAGTCCACAGCGCACAGGAAGCGATCAATACACACTCTGGCCTTGCTGCCGTGGTTGTTATTGTTAGTAATTGCCAAGCGGGAGCCTCTGGAATTTGAAAGGAAGTCTGACCAAAGTCAGGGGGTCTCAGGCAACCTCTAAGCGGCCCCGAAAGCCTCTCCTCCCCTACCCCAGGCCCCTACTTTCCACCTGCAGACCCCACGAAGGTGCTTCCCGCCGACGTGCTGCCCTGCGGCGGTGGAGCCCAGCGTCCGCAGCCCGCCGCACCCGGGGTGGCGGGGGGCAGGGGGAGGCCCCGCCCCCGGCCCCGCCCCCCGGCCTGCCCCTCCCTCTCCGAGTTCGCGGCTCCGGCGGCGGCGGCGGCGGCGGCGGCTCGGTCTCCAGCGCGGAGCTGTTCGGCCGGACGCGACGGGGCGGGCGCCCGGGATCCCGGCGCCGAACCTCCCGCCCCGCGCGCCGAGCCGGCGAGGGACCTCCGACCAGGGTCAGGAGCCGCGGCCGCTCCGGTGAGGTAGGAGCCGAGAAGCCGGCGGGGAGACCGGCTCTCCCATGCCGGGGGAGGGAGGGGCGGCGGGAGGACCATCTCCCGCCGGCGCCTCGGCCGCGGCGCGGGGCTGCCCCCTGTTCCCGCGTCGCCAGGGGCAGGGGCCACCTTGTCCCCCCGCGGGCGCGCGTCCGGGTCCGACGCGGAGAAGGAAGGGGCAGCGTGGCGGCGAGTGCGCGTGTACACGCCCGTGTGTGCGCCTGTGTCCGTGTGTGTGCGCGCGTGTGCGTGTCGGGAAGGTGCGGGGGAGGAGATGCCGCCCCCTCTTTGCTGGCGCTGCTGGGCAGTCTGGTTGCCCACTCCAAAACTGAGGGCACGCTCCCACGACGGGCTTGAGTGGGGCTGGCAGAAATTATCCGGATAATGCGGGAGCGAAAGCCCACCACCACCTGTTGAGCGGGGCTGTCCATCCAAGCCTCCAATTCCCCGCTTCTCCCTCCTGACCGCGGGGGCAGCGAGGATGCCCAGGTCCGGCTGGGTGCAGGAAGGGTCGCGGCCGGATGCCGGAGAGCAGAGACGGACAGGCAGGGGAGAAGAGACTGGCGGGGAGGGGGGCCCCCCCGCGGGCTGGGGCTGAGGGTGAGATTCCCACCCACCAGGCACACACCAGCAAATTTCCCCCATCGCTCCAAAGCCTCCCTCCTCCCCATTTTAATTACTTGAGCTGTCTCTGCCCTCATCCTAATTTGGCAACCCATGAAGATGCAGTTCGTTAAAATTTTCAAAGTGAAGTCAAATTACCACTTCTTGGCACTGAAAGGGCTTTAAGAGGTAATTCCTGGAACCTGGCTGGGGAGGAAAGAGGGTCCTATTCTGAGCCCCTCCAGGGCTGGCCTGGGTGTCGGCTCCCGGGGGCCCTGGTGCAGCCTTGGGCTCTCATCTCCCCCCTCACCCCCCCCTCCCCCGCCAGAACTTGCCCGCTACCTCCATGTCCCCTTTTAGGGTTGAGGGAGCTCTTGTTCGGGGAAGGGAAGGGATTCACCTGCTTTGTGGGATTATCAGTGACTGGACAAGAGCAGGACCTAGGACTGGGTCCCCAAGTGGGAGACAGACGTCACACTCCAGCTGTCACCTGTGCTGGCTCCTACTCCACACCATCCTAGGGAACAAAAGATGCAATTTCCTTCCTGGCCACCTCATGCCACTCCCTCATCTCTCTAAACCCCAAGGCTTGATGAATTCACAGCCCAGGCTGGGCAGGGAGGGTGCGGAGATTTGGGCTTCGATCTGATGTTCTGACTTCGGGACATCTCAGGACCACAGGCATCTTGGTGACATCTGCTGACACCCCAGCCAGCCCCCCTCCCGGAGTCCCCTGCCTGCCTGAGAAGCCCTCGCTCTGCCCTACTTCTCTTGCTAACTTAGCAGCTGAGATGGCTGGGGGCATCCCATCCCGGGGCCAGGTTCCCAGGGCGGCTAGAAAAGATGCATTTTGGCGCCGTGTCTCAGATTTCCCTGTCCCAGACTTCTGCCTCCGTCTTACATGTGGAAGGCCGTGGACACCCTGAGGGGTGGGGTGGAGCCAGGACTGCCCTGTCCGCACACATCCAGTTGGTGAGACGCCTGGCGTCCTGGCTGCAGGCCTGTGAGAGCTCAGCCATTCTCAGGCTGTGGGGTTCCAGGACTTGGGGCAGAGGAGGGGAATGCAAGGGGGGAGGTTGACTGAATGGTTCCCACTTGGCTAGAGGAGGCAGGCCCTATGTCGTCAGCGTGGAAAACATGGGCTCCCGTCCCAGCTGGGTCACTGACTATGTGACGCTGGCCAAGTGACAGAACCATCTGGACTCAGTTTCCTCGACTGTGGAGTGGGGCCAGGGCTGTTGTGTAAAGCAAGGACACAGATGTCAGCGTCAGGCTCAGTGGAGGTGTTCAGGGCTGTTTGTCTCTGCTTCCTCCAGCCCCCATATGAGTCTCAGCCCTCGGCTTTGAGGGA
The DNA here is from genome assembly GCF_003265705.2 of Callorhinus ursinus. Classification (NCBI taxonomy): domain Eukaryota; kingdom Metazoa; phylum Chordata; class Mammalia; order Carnivora; family Otariidae; genus Callorhinus; species Callorhinus ursinus. Next base: position 6,698,406 of record NW_027397112.1, read on the forward strand.
GGGGATTGCTAGGGTCCCTCATACCATCCTCGGCACTGGTGCGAGTGGTGTGTTTTTGTATCAGGGTAGCTCAGAGATTGAACTCGGAGTCCCAGAAAGTGAGGATGCAAGGGTTGGAAGCCAGTCTCCACCAAGCCCTGCCTCTGAGGGGAGCCACCACTTTTGCCTCAGGCTTCCAGCCATGGGTGTCCTGGGCCTGCCCCAAGTAGCCTGCTGGCTCATTCTTAGCTGGTCACTGGGCATGTGCCTCTCTTTCATTCCATTCTGCATTGGGGTCAGCCTTCCTCCCTGGCAGAATTGGGGCCAGCTACATGTGACTTCAGGGGCACCAGGAAAACCCCTGCCTGCCAAATACCCTGTTTCCCCAGACCTAGCTGCCTGCTGTCTAATATTTCACCATTAGAGACTAGTTCCTTTGACTCCTGCTTTGTACCCATTTGTCAACTATGAAACTTTATGACTCATTTAAAAGCGTTCATGGGGCACCTGGGAGGCTCCGTCATTAGGGTCTGCCTTCAGCTCAGATCATGATCCCCAGGTCCTGGGATTGAGCCCCACGTCAGGCTCCCTGCTCCCTCCCCCTGCTTGTGTTCTCAAGCACTCACGTGCTCTCTCTCTCTCTCTCTCTCTCTCTCTCTCTCTCAAATAAATAAATACAATCTTTAAAAAAAGAAAAAAGCTTTCAGGACCTTTGTGCGAGGGGAGAGGAAGAGAGCAGAGGAAGAGAGAAGGTGGGGAGAGCAGGGGAGGGAAAAAGGTACTTTAACTGGCCCCAACGTCTGCAGAGAAAGGGCCAGTTGTGAGCCCAAGGAGGGCCCAGAGAGAGGGGAAAACTAGGGGAGATGGGGCAGGGCAGGCAGCGGGCAGGGGAAGTTGTGAACCTCCAGTGGGAATTCTCAGTGGGAATGGGGGGAGGGTGGCCCACCGAGGGAGCTGGGGCAGGGTCTTGGCAGCCTGTTCCTGCGGTGAACTAGGCCCAAGGCAAAAGCATCCTTCCTTTGCTGCTGCTCCACCTTCCCGTTAGCGCATGGCCACGTGGCAGTTAATGTATTCTAGGGTGGTGTTCTCTGCGTTTGGAGAGCCTGGGCTCATCATGCTGGCTGTTTAAAGCTGTCAGTGGTGATTTGTTAGGTCAGCAAAAGGCCTGGGCTGAGCGGGGCCAGGGGAGCTTTCAACTCCTGTGATTCCCTGAACATCCCATGTCCTTCCTCAGAAAGAGCAAAAAGCACTAAATTCACTCAGACCCGCAAGTCTCCTGGGCTGCGAGAGGCCTGGGGGTGCAGGCTCATCTGGGATCACCCTACAAGGCTTGTGGAGGTGGTTCCTTGCCCAGGTGGACACGTGGTCCTGAGTGTGGGGGTAGGGCTGAGAACTGAGTGTTCCTGCTGAGGGGGACCGATGAGCAGGCTGGATTCGGGGAGGGGCCGGCCAGCATCACTCAGGCCCTCACAGAGCCTGAAATATGTTCTGGTCTTGGCTCATGACGGTGTGGCAGCGAGCCGTTGGCAGCCCATCTGGGCGCTGCTAAGAGCAGGGCTCAGACTGGAGAGAAGTTACTGGTCACCAGTATGAGCTTCTGACCATGAACTCCCAGATAACAACCATTTTTTAAAAACTGAGATGTAGTTGACATTTAATGTTGTATTAGTGCGATGAGCATTCTTGAAGATTATTTACAATGATATCTGTTCTTAGATAATGATGCAGCAGCAGCTCTTCATTCTTCTATACAATCATTTATTGAGCACCTACTGTGTACATGCTGGCGACTGTTCTGTGATGGGGATACAGCTGGGGCACTGTTGGCATTTGGGGCCAGATTATTCTTTTTGGGCTGTCCTGTGTGTTGCACGATGTTGAGCAGCATCCCTGGTCTCTACCCACTAAACGCCAGGAGCTCCCCTCCTCCCACCGTGACCACCACAAATGTCTCCAGACATTGCCAGATGTCCCCTGGGGGGCAGACTCGCCCACTGTTGAGAACCACTGGGGATATAGCTATGAACAGAACAAAATTCAATCCCGTTCCCTTAGGAGCAAGCATTCTAAAGAGGGCGACGAACAACAAATATGCTCACGAGGGAAAACAGAGAGTAGGCTGTCTGTGAAAATGCTTGAGAGAAAGACAAGGCAAGGGCTGGAGGTTTGGGGGTGTGTGGGGGTGCCATTTTCAAAGGGGGCACCCACCACCTGACCGGGGACCAGAAGGAGGGGAGGGAGCGAGTGAAGCAGAGATCTGGACAAAGAGCCTTCCAAGTGGCAGGAAGAGCAAGTCAGGGAGCAAGGACACGAGTGGCTGGGCGGGCAGTAGTGGGCCAGCTCCCGATGGGCCCTGATCCTGGTGGGGTCATGAGGGGGCTGTGAGGATTTCTGCTTTCCCCCCAGAGTAAAGGAGAGCCGCGTGCTCACTACCTGCTGGGTGCAAACACCATCCCAAGTGTTCTCCTACACCTATTCATACTGGTCTCACAAGGTGCATATGATTTCCTTGCCTCGTGTTTCAAGGCCCAGAAGGGCCAAGCAATGTGGGTGGTACAGTTTGGGACACGCACTTGGGCTATACGCGCTCTACTATCTGACATTGACTTTGGAGCCACGCAGAGGTGAGTTCAGATCCCACCCAGCTCAGTCGCTTAGTAGCTGTGTGTGGCCTTGGACGAGTCCCAGAAGCTCTGTCAGCCTCGGCTTTTGCAGGGACTGATGCATTGCCCCTCGTCCCCGGTGCGGCCTGTGCCAGCTCCTGGGCCCCTTTATTGTTTGTGCGCGCGCGCCAGCGAGAAGCCAGAGGGCAGGCAGCACCCTCCCCTCTCTCCCAGCTCCGGGCCCTTGTTGCAGACATGTGCATCTGTTCACTGAGCTGCAGCAAGGCCATCTGGTGAGGTCAAGGCCAGTATCTCCCGAGGTCAAGGGAAGTTAAACCCTCCCGCTCCCTGTCCCCCTCCCTCTCCGAGGGCTGAGGAGGAGGAACGACGTAAAATCACTGGCTGCTAAGTGGCAAAGCCGGGATGGAACGTAGGTCTCTCGGGTGCTCGAGGGGGCAAGCGTTCACGGTGCCGCACGCTCAGCCAGTGGCCATGGAGATGCAGGCCTGACATGGGGAGAGAGAAGTCTCGGAAGGGAAGGAGGAACAGGACATTTCGAGAACTGCATTTCGGGAGGAGGTCTTGAAGACTGGATCACGCGCCTTTATTTTCTTTCCTGTTATGGCAGAATAATTGGGAAATGAGACTCATTGTGTGTAATTCCAGACAGCAGAATCTGAATTGGCGAGAAAAAGAAGTTACCAGGAGTCGCCCTGGTGAAGCCTCGGGCAAACTTCTGTGCACTTGGCTTTGCTGCCCGGCGTGGGGCTCCCCACCGCCCCAGAGTTCAAGGCCAGGCTGCCTGGATCACTGCCCAGCAAGGAGGCTGCAGGAAGTGTTCCTGCTCCAGGAGCCTGGATATGCATGAGCCCTTCCTGGAGGGAGACAGCGTGCCATCGACTCAGACACTTGCCCAAGGGCAGAAACCGAGGCAGCTGACACGGGTTGGGGGTGGGGTTGGGTAGAGGGGGCTGATCTTGCCTGGAAGCCTGGAAAGAAGCCAGCGGGCCCTGGGTGAGGGAGGCAAGAACCCCTGGAATGAGCCAGTATTCCAGGTGCCCTCCCAGTGGGGATTCTTGAGCAAAATAATGCAGCTGCACCAGCAGCTCGGCAGGGGGGGTGGGAAGGAAGATCCTGGCTCGAACAGGAGAGGCTGGGTTGGGGAGGAGGACATCCACACGCTCTGGGGACCTAAGATGATGAGCCTCAGCAGATCTGCTGTCCGTCCCTTGGGAGCATGGGTCCCTGGGGAGTTCTCCCATTAAGAGGAGACAGCAGGGATGACAGAGTAATAGAAACTAGCATCTGCTGGGGGCTTATCATGTGCGAAGTCTTGTGTAAGCTTCCTGCTGTCCAGTCCTTATGAGATACACCTTCCTGTCGTGGCCGTTTTGCAGACCAGGAATCAGGCCTGGCTGGTAAGCATTGGCATGGGGACGGAAAGCCAGGCTCCCAATCAGGAGCATACTGGGCAGTGGGTGGAAGGAGCTGCACCGCTCTGTGCGACCTTGGGCAAGTTCTTGTCTCTTTGAGCTTGAGTTTCCTGAGTTGTGAAGTGCAGGGAGAGGAGTTACACCAGGGTTGGTGTGATGAATCAAATCAAAAGGGAGACAACAGACATCATACATCAAACGACAAAATATGCTGGCTATGTGGGGGCCGCTTGCTTTGTCTTCCTGGCTCCGTGGACACGGACCCTGTCCCCCTCTCCATGACGTCCGAAAGAGATTCTACTGAATTCTGAGGCCCATGGATCCTTATAGACACCTTGTCAGTGACCCTGGCCCCAAAGCCATGGTCAAGTGCAAAGGCAGTGGGTATAATGATGATTGCTCCCATACATATCCCCTACTCTGGGTCTCCCCAGCTTCTCTGTCAGGCAACTCTTTGAGGTCATTATCATTAACCATATTTTATAGGTGAAGAAACTAAGGCACAGAGAGGTCAGTTAACTTACCCAAAGTCAGCCGGATCATAAGTGGTAGAGCCAGAATTTAAACCCAAGGAGCCCAGTGGCCTTTCTGAGACCCTTGGAATTTGTAAAAAGGAAAACGTAACCAAGTCGCCAGGCACAGGGTCTGACTCTTCCAGAATTCTCTTCTCCTTCCTTCATTTAAAGCATAAACTCCTCACCAGACAGGAACAAAGGACTCAGATATCACCTCTTCCAGGAAGCCTTCCCAGATGTTCCTTAGGGGCCCTTGTTTGTGCTTCTGCAGCATCCCCGGCACACCTCCATCAGCCAGCTTGCCCGCAGCACTGCCAGCATCCATTCTTCTCCCTCCCCACCTCCCCACTAGGCCAGGGGCTTGCCGCGGGTGCCTGCCACCTGCTTGCTTAATAATGACATTTGCTCTCGCTGGTTACAGAAATCAGTCGCCAGTGCTTCCTTTGCACTTTGTAGATCTGCCTTCCCCCATGAAGCTCGTGTTCACCAGTAGCAATCATGACACCTCCCAGAGGTTGGTTATCAGGTGTTAAAGGCAAGTTCAAGGCTTCTGTCCCTAGAGTCGAGGGCATGAGGTCTCTGCCTGCTCCTGGAGCCAGTGGAGCTCCTGGTTCTTGAGGTGCAGCAACAAGATCTTAAAAACACGTCGGGTGGCCCAGTGGGTTGGGTGTCTGCCTTCGGCTCATGTCATGATCTCCGGGTCCCGGAATCAAGCCCTACGTCGGGCTCCCTGCTCAGCAGGGAGTCTCCTTCTCTCTCTCCTTCTGCTCCTACCCTGGCTTGTGCGCTCTCTCTCTCTCTCTCTCTCTCTCTCTCTCTCTCTCTCTCTCCCTCTCTCTCAATAAATAAAATCTTAAAAAAACAAACAAAACATGTCCCACCTGCCCCTCAGGTGCAGGGCCATGTGGTATGTGAAAGGTGTGGCCCACAGAGGCAGAGTTCTCTGACATGGGAGGGGAAACTGGGAGGGAGGCTGGGGTTTCCTGAGCCGTTACCTCGTGCCGGCTCCGTGCCCGGTGTTCTGTGTCTAGTCCTCCAACCACTCGGCAATCCCCCGTCCCCCCGCAAACAATTGCTTGTATGGACGCGTTTCAGTATGCGCTCCTTCAATTCTGATGAATCGTGTGCTTTGATATAAATAGATTCAATCTTTAGGGGGTTTGATCGTGGTGAAATACACATAACATCAAATCTACCCTTTTAACCGTCTTCAAATGTACAATTTGGTGGCCCTTAGCATATTCAAGTGTTGTGTAACCATCACCACCTTCTAATTCCAGAACATTTCCGTCACCTTCAAGGGAAACCCACCCACTAAACAGTCACTCCCCATTCCTGCCTCTGCCAAGTCCCTGGCAACCACTCATCATCTGCTTTCTGTCCTCATGCATTTACCTATTTTGGACATTTCATATAAATGGAATCATACAACATGTGGCCTTTTGTGTCTGGCTTCTTTCACTTACTACCATGTTTCCCAGGTTCATCCATGCTGTATCAACCAACGCTTCATTCCTTTTTATGACTGAATAATATTCCATTGTGTGGATATACTACATTTTGTGCATCCTTTCATTCACTGATGGGCATTTGTCTACCCTTTGGCTCTTATGAATAATGCTGCTCTGAATATTCGTGTACAAATATTTGTTTGAACACCTGTTTTCAACTCTTTGACATACATCCCTAGGAGTGCAGTTGCTGGGCTGGCTGGTAAGTCTATGTTCAACTTTTTGAGGCCCCACCAAACTGTTTTCCATGTGATTGCACCATTTATGTTTTTTTTCCTTTTTTCTTTTCTTTTCTTTCTTTCTTTCTTTCTTTTTTTTTTTTTTTTTTTTTTTTTGGTTTGTTTAAGAGAGGGAGCATGCATGTGGCCAGGGGGAGGGGCAGAGGGAGAGGGAGAGAATCTTAAGCAGACTCCACACCCAGCACAGAGCCCGGTGTGGGGCTCCATCTCATGACCCTGAGATCACGACCTCAGCCAAAATCAAGAGTGGGACGCTTAACCAACTGAGCCACCCAGGTGCCCCTCACCATTTTATGTTTCTACCAACAAGTGTATGAGGGTTCTCGTGCCCCCACATCCTCACTGAAACTTGTCATTTTCCTGAAAATCTTTTTTAAGTACAGTTACCCATATTTTATAAGCATGTGGGAGCTCAGAAAAGTTAAGTAAGTTGTCCAAGGCCACACAGTTGTTTGCTGGCCGAGCCAGAGCTTGAGCTCAGGTACTCTGCAGTCTTGACGGTCAACCTCTTCTCTTCCAGTGCTCATATGAGGCCGGGGTCCTAGGCTTAAGGTCCATAGGAATTTCACTCTGTTCCTGGCCCCGGCCTCTACAGCTGGCATTCCCCTGCCTAGCATAGCTTGCCCTCCAAACAGAGGTCCCCCTGAGTACGGCGCTGGGAGCACAATGCTACCAGCCGAGAGAAGGAAGTGTTGGCATGCAGGAAGCGGTGCCTTCCCCCACGGGATAATACATTCAGGCACCACCCACCCCCAGCCATCGCCTTGGGAGGCAGGCGACTCCTTGCATAAATCTCACTTGGGCTCAAAATAGGTGACTGTTCCCTGGCGGGTGACCTTGGCTTGCACCTCTTCATCCTGGAGACTCAAGATACCTTGGTCAGCCTCTTCCTGCTCTTCCGAAGGAGCTCGGGGGCTGGCAAATGCATGGCGCCAAGGCCACCTTCCAGGGCACGAGGCACCCCTGTGATGGAGCGCAGGGGGTGGGATGTGAGTGATATGGTCAGGAGGGCCCCCACTATTTCCTGGAGAGGATGTTATCTTCTGGAGAAGGTAGGCAGGATTCGCTCTGTGCATAGAAAATACCTATTTTTTTTTAACTCCACATCAGGATAGTCTGATCACTCTCCACACCCACCTTCAATTCCAGCCCTACTGTGAGACCACCTCTGGCCTTGCCACTGCCACATAGCAGTCATCTGGACCTTATTCCTAGATCTTAACCCTGATAACCTGGACCCCGCAGCCTGACCCTCCAGAATACGACTCCTGTTTGGTACTGTGGAGCCACTGGGACTTTGTGGTCTCAGAAGCCAGGCGCAGAGCTCACACCTACCTCTCAGTGTCTGGGTGACCTCAGGCCAGTGGAGTGTCATCCCTGAGCCTCAGTTCCCACATGAATGTGCAACATCCGCATGGCACTCCCAGAGTCATCACGAGGACTGAGTGAGATCGTTGTGTAGAGAAATAGCTGGAATGCTGCCCGATCAAGAATTTACAAACACTAGCCTCCTGAGGCCCTACTTCCCAGGAGAGCCCTGGTCAGCTGTAGAAGGGATGCGTGGGGTGGCCAGAGCCCTTTTGGACTTCAACAGTCCAGAGCATTTGTAGCCAGAATCCCTACACACCTTCAGATACAGACGTCGGTACAGGGAGCACTGCACCCCGGCCTAGCCACAGTAACGGTGCATGTCGGGAGAACCGCGATGTAATCATCACCTGAGCAAACCCGAATGGAGGGGCTCCTGTGTGCCGGGCACGATGCTGGCTGAGTAACTACACGTGACTCAGTCCTCACACAGCTGCACAAAGGGGGTTCCGTTTTCATCCTCCCTATATAGATGCAGAAGCAGAGGCACGGAGCGGTGAGGCCACCTGCCCAAGGTCACAGAGCTGCTAAGTGAAGTAGCAGGGATTTGAACCCAGAGCAAATTTGAATGAAGGACCCTTGACTTTTGTAACTTCTTGGGCTACAGCCCCAGGTATGAACTTGCTATGGGTAGGTCCTTCCACGTCTCATGCTTCCTTTGCTCTGGGGAATGTTGACTGCCCCCTGAGGACACAACGAAAAGGGCCCCAAGGTGGGGGCCCCACTCGGCCGTCATGTGCTGCCCCTTTCTGGAACCTTCTGTGGGACATTGCTCCAGATTTCCAGGCAGCCCCCCCCATGCCTTTCCCTCATCCGACTCCCACAGGAAACTTCCAGAAGCTTGAGGGGGGAGCAGCTGCCACGTGCTAGGAGCTATGCCCAGCCCCACATACTGTGCTGTATTTCATCCCCTTAGCACTTGTGTGAGGACATATTATCTTACCTTCTTAGCTGAGAAAATGGAGGGCCTAAGAGGTTAACCGAAATGTCCAGATGAGAGCGCACAGTATGCCACACAAGTTAGGGGGCTGGAGGCTCCCAGTCAGAGCTTGGCTGATGACAGTGCCAGGTGTGGGCTGTGTGCATGAAGGGTCATGCACTCCTCACTATGTCCCTAAGATAGGTGCTGTGACTGCCTCCATTAAGAACAAGGCTGTGCAAATTCAGACTAAAGGGTACTGGCTGATAATGCTATTTGCGCCAGTTGGATTTCAGCGCAGCTTTGAAGGTGTTTGAGCCCAAGGCAGGTAGGAATTTTCTCTGCAAGAGATGGGTTTGGGGCTATGGTAGAGGCCCCGCTTCCCTCCTTTAACGTTCTCTCTCACCACCCCACCCAGCTGGTGACCAATTTCAGACCCTGCTGATAGTCCCCAGTGCTGGGAGCAGAGAAGAGCCAGGACATCCAAAGCAGATAAGTAGGTGGCCCTTGTGCATCGATTGAGAACGGGTTGTCAACTCAAGTGCCAGCAGGTGATGGCTGGCCATTAAGGGAGCACGGCTGGGTTCACCCGGCTTCAAGATCAATTCATATCAAAACCACAGCCAACATTTGTTTTCCGTTGTGCTTCTGTGGAGGGAAATAAAAAATGCAAGGCACAATATAGAGACATCATTCTGCACTATTGATTTTCTTCCGCTCCCTCCCCCTTCCCTCTGGATCGGAACATCTGTCTCCCTCCTGATGAATGTGTTGTTGTGGGAAGGATGAGGAACACTCATCATGTGAGGGGCCCCGGAGTCACCACACCGGGCAGGAGGGGCTGTGGAAGGGAGAGAAGTCAGCCAAGGGACGGAGGCAGAAACAGCCGCTGTGTCTGGTTACTACCCGGGGGAGGGGCAGATCCAGCACGGGTCAGCTTGGGTGGGGGGAGGGGAGGCGAGGGGGTGTCTGATGCCCGAGTCTTGGAGGTTGCACTTCCTGGGCTCTGTCCTGGGGTCTACCTGGGAAAGCACCCTGCCCCTTTGTGGGGAGAATGGGGTGAACACAGGTAGAAGACTGTACCCCAGAGGATGCAACTTCATGTCCTCCCTGGGCAGGACACCTCTCTCAACCTTGGTCTTGCCTGCAGAATGAATCATGCCGTTCATAACTCCATGTTCCTAGACTTGAGGATCCAGGGAGGTCACAAGCCTGTATGAAAGTATTTCATAATACATCATTGATGCCGAGGGTCAAGGTCAATGCAGTAGATCAACAAACCCTTCTGTGCTGTGTGGTTTCTCCCTGTTTGCCTGATGAATGACCCCAGGTCCCTGAGTGTATAACCTTTGTGGGATCAGAGAGTCAGACAACAAGGTTTAGAGCACTGTGAAGGTGTAGAATTCAATAACCGAGAAAGAAGATGAGGCAGAGGAATTAAAACCCCTTCTTCCTCCAGGAGGTGGGTCCCAGGATAGCTCCCTGCTGGTCTGGCCAGGAGCTGAGCTTGGTCGATCATCAACAAGCCAGTGGAGGTGAGAAAGCAAGTCAGTAGTCATCCTGCCTCCAGCCCCGTGAGCTGCTCAGCTCCTGAGAGCAGGCTGCAAGCGAACACCATCCACTGGTCTGTGCGACTCCCCGGTACTCCCTTGCTGGTGTGGGCTGCTTGCTTCATTCCCTCCTTATATACCCTCCTCCTTCCCCGTGGCAGCCCCATTCCTGCGCTCTCAGCCAGGGACTGAAATTGACAGGGGGAGGGGGCCTGAGGACCCCATTAATGGCTTGCAGAGTTCCACGTGACTTGGGCATTGCAGACGGAGGTCAGCTGTCCATTAAGCTATGGAACTGAACACTCCACTTAGCAGTGTATATGGGACACGGTTAAATAATGAAAATAAAAATAGAACATTGCAAGAGCCTGGGGCAGGCTGGCTTATGCCCCAGGAAGAAGCAGAGAAGGCCATTCCAGGGAGAGGGGAGGGAATTCGCTGTCAGCCGCCCCCTGCCATGAAGCTGCTCTGGTTTAAAATATATATTTTTCTTTATATATAGGTCATCTTTTGTTAATTTTTAACTTAAAGTTCATATATACGTATACACGCACGTGCCCCAAGTGGAGAAAATCTGTGCTTCTTCGATAGCACGTTGGGAAATTCAGAAAAGTAGAGAGAGGCAGTCTTCCCTCCTCTCCCCCACTCCATATTTCTGGGTGAGGGTGTTCGAGATCTCTGGTACCACCCCAGGAGCGAAAGGGAATGAAAACGGCACCCCTGAGCTCCAGGCTGCACCACCACAATCAGCCAGCAGGGGGCAAGTAAACCACCTGCCTTCTTACCTAGTCTGGCATTGTCCCTTAGTTTCAGGAAGACAACTAATTAAAAAAAGGGAAAAAAAGATCATTATGTCACTTTAAAAATGTGCCACATATTTATTAAACAAAATTGGGGAAAATAAATAGTAAAGTAGGAAGAATAAACAAATTTATCCATCCTCTTACTATCAGAGCCACACTCTTAATATTTTTCTATTCGTCATCCCAGATTCTTGATTTACAAATTAGCAAACAAATTATTGATATTTTGCATCCCACTTTTTTTTTCATTTAACACTGTCTTACCATCATTTCCTTCAATGACAACATTGTCACTGAGGACAGGAACTGTCCAGGAATTGTCCATTGAGTGGATAAAGCCCTAGTTCATATAACCCTTCCCGTTCAGAAAGGCATTTTGGTGGTTCCGAGCATTTTGCTACTACAAGCAACAGCGAATAAACACCTTTGTGTATTTTTGTACTTCTGTCTATTTCCGTATCAGCAATTACGAGAAGTTGAATTTTGGGGACCAAGAGTAATGAACATACATAAGGTTGGATGCATGTTGCCAAGTGACTTTCCAAAAGGGAAACCCCACTTTACTCAGTCACCAGCAGAGTGTGAGTGTTACTCTTTCAGGGGTTGAAGTTGTTGTTTCTAATTGAGCTTTTTCTTTTCAGATCATTGTAGATTCACATGCAATTGTAAGAAATCACACAGAGAGATCCCATGTGCCCTTTATCCGACTTCCCCCAATGGTAATGTCTACATTACATCACAAAGCAGCACAACCAGAGTTTTGACTTGAATGCAGTCGAGATGCAGCACATTTCCACACCACGGGGACCCCTCCTGTTGACACTGCCCCCCCCACCCCCCACCCCCCACCTCACTCTGGTCTCTGATCCCAGCAACCACTACTCTGTTCTTCCATTTCTTCATTTTTGTCATGTCAGGAATCTTACATAAATGGAATCCTGAGGCAAACTTTTAAAGAAAGTTATTGTCAAAAAACAGATGAAACAAGATTACAAGCAGAAGAACTAGAGAAAACACGTTTTTGAATTGGTTAGTCTCCAGGCCAGCACTGTCCCAACAGAAATAGAATACGAGCCATGTGATGTCATTTGAACTTTTCTACACCTGCACTGAAAGAGTATAAAGATATAGTAAAATTAATATATTTTAGGTAGCTCAATATGCCATTTCAACATGTAATCGATGTTTCAAAAACCACCAATGAGATTTTTTTACACTTCTCTGTAGTAAGTCTTAGAAACCTCATGTGTATTTTGTGCTGACAGCGCATCTCAATTTGGACTGGCCGCATGTCAAAGCATTCTAGAGCTACATGTAGCCAGTGGCTGCCATATTGAATAGCTTTGCTTTAGTCCAAATTGAACTGAAGACAAACCATGGGGTACATCTCCAGGCTTGTGAGGGTCCCCATGTTGGCTCGTGGCTCTCAACCTTGGCCGCACCTTGGAATCATCTGGAATTTTTTTAATCTTGATGCCTTACCCCAACCCCACCCAAGCAAAGAGTCGGATATAATTGGTCTTGGGAACAACCCAGCATGGGGATTTCTTTTAAACTCCTCAAGTGACACTAACAGGCAGCAGGGATTGAGGGCGACTGGTATAAGGGCTGGAGGTTGTGTCCTGTCCGATCCTGTCTGGCCGTAGGATTCTGAGAGAGGCCCTGGGGATGACATTCTCTTTTCTCGTCTCAGTTCCTGACCTGACTTCTTAGAGAGCAGGCCCTTTCCTCAGAAGCAGCTCCTGAAGGTTTCTGCGCCTCCCGGCCCGCAGAATCCTAACCCCAATCTCTGCCTTATTCATTGGAGACAGTTATCAAGGCTAGTTTTCAAGGGAGATGCACACAAGCTTCCTCACCCATTGCTCCCACCCCACTGGCGCCATCTTGTTACCCTGAGTATTTTCCCCACTGGGATCAGCCTCCTTGGTGGCCAGTCTTGCTTCCTTTCTGGATCAAGGAATGAAGATGGACACCGGCGGAGAGCCCATGACCTACTTTATGTCACGGAATCCTCGCAGCTGCTCTGTAAAGAAATGAGCATCCCTGTATTATTGATGACACTCAGAGAGGCTCAGTGAGTTGCATGAGGCCCCAGGGCCCCCACTGCACTTCTGGGCTGACCTTGACCAAATGGGCCACTGGCAGTATGAACCGAGCAGCCAGAACAAGGCTGAGGTTCATGCTCTTCCTGCCTTGCACCTCTTTTTCCAGACCAGGGCTCCTCCACACCTGATGGCTCTCGGGCCGTATGTCACTGACTGAGAGGAAGGGAGAGCAGCCCTTGCCTCGCCCACCTTGTCGCCGACCACCCCAGACCCGGTGAAAGGTGACATCCCCCCACCCCTTCTTGGCCCTCAATTCCCTCCCCAGGCTTTTACTTTGTCATCCAGTCAGGAAATATGAAAATCTGTCTAAAAACTCTGTAAGCACTCTGACTTCATCTCTTGGAGGGCGTGAGGCATCTGCTGGGGCACTAGACCTCCAGGGACCCTCCAGGGACCACTGGCCCACCTCCTGGGACTGAGGGAGCCCATGGACTTCCATTCCACACCCCACACGGCCATGGGCGTCCTGACTCACAGGGAGGGCCATGCTCCCAAGCAGGCCATCGGGGGACCTCAGGTTGGCCTAGACGTTGTTTCATCTTAGGTCATGGGGGCGGGGAGCAGAAAGCCACACGCTGAGAACAGACTCCGCGGAGAAATGCGTCATCCCCTTTGATGCCTCTCCCTCCTTGCCCATCTCGTTCCAGACTATCAGCCTGAGGTGGCTGGCACCTCATCTTCCTTTCTGCACTAACGTTCAGGAGTGCTGGAAATCCGGACTTGGGTCTGTCGTTCCTGGGCCCACAGCAACCTGGCTGGCTCTCTGTCTGACCTAGGGCTTAGGACTCAGTGAGGCAGGGGCTGGGCCGCGTGGACAGGGGCAGGGGATGGGGTGGTGGAGCGAGGGGAGGCATGACTGTGCGGGCCACACGCCCTCAGAATCCTGAGTTATGGTAAAATATGCCAGAGGCTGGGAGGCGGTGCTTGGCAGGAGGTGTTTATGACAGAGCATGCACGGAGTACTTTGTAACCTGGCCAGGCCACGTGGATTATCTTGAGAGAGTCCTCACGCAGCAGCATGCCCCTCGGGGGGAGGCCTGCCTTTGCCAGGCTCCCAGCTTGCCTCTTGGGCCCCAGGGCGGTCCAGGCAGCTTCTCCAAAGCCAGACCTGTTTTCCTCCCCAGGCTGCCCCCACCTCTCCTTTCTGCCTTCTCCCAGAAGAAGGAATCAGCAGCAGAAGAAATATCTCCCCTGAAACCTAAATACGCTAAGCATGGAAGGGGGCTGGCCGTGGCCAAGAATAGCTCTGAGTGTCCAGCAGGAAACACTCAGTTGCTTTTTTCTGCTTTCCTCCTCTCTTCCTCCTCCTCCGTGATCACTATTTATATCACTACTTTTTATAAGGAAAATCTCTGGCTTGTCCATCCACCTGAGTGATGCAAAGACCAAGGACCAAAGGACTTGAAACCTTCGGCCCTTTTATCTTCGGCAAGACGCTGATTGTGTTGAGAAAAAAAATCAGAACAAAGTTTGCACTTGACAGTCAGGAGTCTCCACTTTTTGGAAGCGAGTTTCCAAGGCGGTGAGCTAAGCACTCTGGAAACCTAAGCAGGGCATCCCTACGAGAACCCGTCCGACGGATGAACAAGAGGCAGTCCAGCATAGCAGGGGGTGAGGCCAGGTACCTCGGTTCAAGTCCCAGCTCCCCCGCTTTCTGGCTGGGTGACCCTGACCCAAATGGAAACCCAAATCCTCTTTAGAAAAGACAGAGTTGCATACTTCACCAAACCCCCCAAATGCCTTAACCACCAACCCCCCACCTATAAAGTGGGGATAATGACCAGGGTTAAGATGAGCTGTGTGCACTTACTATGTGCCAGGCTACTGTTCTTATTTTAAACTAGATGCATTTAAACTAGCTCATATAATCCTCATTACCCTATGAAGATGTTTCTACTAGTATTATCCTTATTTTATTTATTTTTTATTTTTTTTATTTTTTTATTTTTAAAGATTTTATTTATTCATTTGAGACACAGAGATACAGAGAGAGAGAGAGCATGAGCAGGGGGGGAGGCAGAGGGAGAGGGAGAGGGAGAAGCAGGCTCCCCGCTGAGCAGGGAGCCCGACGTGGGACTCGATCCCAGGACCCCGGGATCATGACCTGAGCCGAAGGCAGACGCTTAACCATCTGAGCCACCAGGCGCCCTTATCCTTATTTTAATAACCGTGCCTACTGCAAGGGGTTGTGGCAAGGATGAAGTGAATTAATCCGTGTAGATTGCTTAGAGCCGTGTCTGGGTCAGCCTGCAGGAATCAGGGAGCAGAGGTGTGCACAGGTGAGAGAAGCAAGCAGACCCCAAATCAGGGAGGCTGAGGACAGCAGAAAACTCTGGACCCAGCTCCCTCTGCAAGCTCTTGCAGACTGGATCTGATAGATGGCCAGTGTCCCCCAAATTAGATCAAGCCTGAACATTTTTCCTGTCTACACACATTAAGACACGGGGCACGGAGTTGTTTTTCATTCCTGGCTGGCTTGTATTGCGCCCAGTAGCTGTGGGGGCAGAGTGATGTTACAGCTCATCCATGCGCCGGCCGTGTGAACGGGAGGAGGTGGCCACACGAGTGGGCTTCTGTCAACAATTAAGACTTTGTGCCACTGAATGATGTAGTTTGCAGCTCTTGTTGCTGCTCTATTTAAGTGGAATCTAAAAGAAGAAGGAGGGACGCCTGGGTGGCTCAGTTGGTTAAACGTCTGCCTTCGGCTCAGGCCATGATCCCAGGGTCCTGGGATCGAGCCCCGCGTCGGGCTCCGTGCTCTGCGGGGAGCCTGCTTCTCCCTCTGCCTCTGCCACGCCCCTGGCTTGTGCGCGCTCTCTCTCTCTCTGACAAAAAAATAAATAAAACCTTTAAAAGAATAAAAGAAGAAGGCAGTATGCAACCCTGTCTTTTCTAAAGAGGATTTGGGTTTCCTGCAAAATAAGAATCCATGTCTGCTGGGGTGGAAGTTAGGGGGGCGGCTCCTTTCACGTGGGGCTGGTGGGAGGGCTGGCCAGGACTTCTGCTGGCGGGGTCCCTGATGTGACACACAGTGAGGGTGTGGCTGCGTGGGGCGGAGGGGAGGGTGTGCCTATGGCTCGTGGTGAGTGGCAGGGCTGGGAGCTCCAAGGTGCCCACACATCTACAAGAACCCACCTCTGTGTTGTTGAAGAGAGTAGAATTCTTTACATTCGTGGGTTAAATGGAAAAGAGGACTGGTCTCGATCACTGCCTGGGGGAGAAATGCCCAGAGCCTGGGTTTGGGGGCCGGACACACCTAAGTTTGAATCTAATCTCTGTCACTTTATGAGCTGAGTGACCACTGTGTCTTCTAGGTCAAGAAAGAATAATAATGTGACTTGGCAAGGTAGATCTCAGGCTGAGATTATGGATGCTCAGCAGATAAATGGGCCCCGCCAGTGGCAAACTGCCATTACCCTCTTCATCATCACGGTCATTGTTTGTCCTTTTCTGATGTTCACGTTCCACGGTCTTCAGTGCATGTTTGCGCCTGGCGTGCATTCATAATGTGGGCATGTGAACTAAAAATAACCGTCTCCATTACCTGCAAAGCTCTTAAATCAGCCACAGCGATGAGTGCCCTACACACCCCTCCCTTTATCGAGAGCTTCCGTTCTGAGCGCCTTAATGTGTATCAGTTCACTAGTCCCCGAAGCCCCCCCGTGAAGAAACATTGCTATAATCCCATTCTACAGGCGAGGAAGCCATCTGAGTAAGTCTTTATGGGAATCATTCAATGAAATCCTCAAGACAGCCCACCAAAGCGGGTATCTCTCCAGCCAGGAACTGAATCTGAAACTTTGATTCATTGAGCCACAGAAGGGATGGATGGCTAGAGAAAAGGGATAGAGGAAATGGAGCTCTTGTCCCACCCAAGGCCCTGTTGGGGGGGAGGGAGGCTCAGCAAATGGGCAGAGGTGGTGGGGAGCCACCAAGAGGGAGTGGCGACACCCTGACTTAGAGGAGAGTCACAGCCCACCCATGTGCCCCCTGCTGGACCCCTTGCAATCGGCATCCCCTCCCGACTGCTCAGTCCGGCTCCCCTTCTCTTCAGGCTGCACTGAAGGTGGGACCTCAGCCTCCATACGACTCACACAGGGAGGCCATTGTCATGTTCTCATTTCTGCCCCATCAGGTGGTGGATCAGCATGGGGGGACCTGCCCAAAAGGAGGAAGAGGAAAGGGCACTGATCTCGTTCTCTTCCTCCTCAAAACATTGCCTTCAGTGGGAGTTGCTGGTTTTTAACCTAAAGCCCCTGCACACGTACCTGTGGGATGTAATCACAAGGCAGCCCTCCTCCCCTTTTTTCACATTGATTCAGGGGGACTGGTTCTTCCCTTGGCTCCAGGTGAACGCTGAAGCAACCTGTAGGGCTCTTCTGGTCTCTCAGGAATGCAAAGTTCCCCAGCCAGGAACTCAACTGTCCAGTCCCAAATGACAGCCAAACCTTCCAACTTTAGGCAAAATGATGGCAATTGTCCACCCTCAGCTCAGCTGTGTTATGGTGGGAAGCCTTTCAAAGCCCTGCAGAGGGGTACAGCTGGCCTCTTTTCTTCTTTGCTGCACCCCTCCCTCATGCCGCAGACGTGGAGGGGGGGCAGGAAGAGGAGGCAGGAGAGGTAGAATCCTTACCTGATGGGTATAGTAGTCATGACATGGCATAGACTCTCTGGATTTGGGAGTGTTCAAGGCTGGGTCTTTTTACCACTGTGCTTTCCTTGGGTTCTTCAGAGACACACAAACACCCTCCCATCCCCAGGGCCTTCTAATTTGTAATTCCCTTCATGTGGGGAATTCCCTTCATGTGTTGCATGCTCTCATGGTTCCTTCCTCAAACTCTTGGGAATCCAGTGGTTTCCCCCCCCCAGCTTCTCTCTGAGAAGCTCCTTCCCCCTTCCTGGCAGCCATCTTGGGTGGCAGCCATCTTGGGTGGGACCCTAGTCACTTCCATGCTAGTGCTACGCTCTCAGGCTTGGCCCACTGGTCTATAGAAATGCTCCTACATCCCTTGCCCCCACAAACTCAGGCAGTGCAACCAACAACAGAGCAGCAGTGAACTCTCCTTCCCTCCTACCACCACAGCAAGTAGCCAACATCTCTCTCGTTTTAGATCTTCTAGGTCAGAGTCACCCTCCAGGTCACTGGACTCCCAGCATACATTGAATCCTCTCACTAAACTTGAGGTTTGGGGCAGGGATTTCCCATCGTCCTGCCCTCTGTGGGATAAGGTATGTTTAACAACAAGGGGCACTGCTGTAACCCTTTCACACATTCTTCTTCACAAATCTCTCACTATCTTCAATTCAGTTAATGGTTTCACCATCAGTGTGGATGAGAACTTTAAGTTCCTCATCACCCCACTACTCTACGTCTTCTAGGGTGCTCTGCTCACTGTTTTGGAATATTGTACCTACTATCTTAGGGATTTCATGCACTCTTCTCTTTTGTGGACTCTTTTTCTGTATCTATATACATGTAATTTAGAGATAGATATACAGAAATATACATATATACTATATAAATATGTGTGTATAAACACAGTAAAATATAAAAAATATTTTATGTATATAAAATACTTACATAGTATATATGATTTTTTTTTTTTTACTCAAGAGTATCATACTATACATGATGTCCTGGATTTTTTGCATTTAACACTTAATAATTAATCTTGGAGAGCTCTCCATGTTGAACATACAGAGCTTTCTCATACTTAATAGCTACAGAGTATTCATTCTCTTATATGGCTGAATCCCAGTTTATTTAACCAGCTCCCCCACTGGTCATTTAAGTTGCTTGCTGTGCATGTGTGCTGTGGAGATATCCTTCCACATACATCTTTGTATAGTGTTGTGAATATATCCGTAGAGTCCATTCCTGGCAGAATTTGTAAGTCATGCAGTAATTGCATTTTTAGCTTTCATGGGTTTCCTCGAATAGGTCTGCATATTCACTTTGACCAAGTGTATATGAGAGTGTCTGTTTCTCACAACCTTGCTAGCCCTGGAGATTCATTCATTCATTCATTTATTCATTCATTCATTCTTCCTTTCTCTTTGTCTCTGTCTCTGTCTTGCTGGGGGTTTGCCAATTACACTAGAGGAATTTTTTTATTAGAGGCTTGTTTTCATTAATTTCTGCTATCTTATTGTTTTCTTCCTCCTATTTGGAGAGGGTTTTGTTTTTTGTTTTTGTTTTTGTTTTTGTTTTTGCATTTTTTTCTATCTTCTTGAGATAGATAATTGAATCATTTACTTTTTTTTTCTAATACATGCTCTTAAGGCTATAATTTTCCTTCTTTGCTTATGCCTAACTTTGCTTTATGCCACAAGTTTTGATAAGTCATGTTTTCAATCATCATTCAGTTCAACAACGAGAAAATCTTAAAATTAGAGGAAAAAGGCACATTAGCTTCAGAGTAATTTTACATATATTTTAAACCCACAAGATAGTATTATTTTTCCTTTTTACACTCACTGTTTTATCTTAATCCACATAATTACCCTTTTCATTTCTTCTTCTTTCCTGTATTTCTGTGCTTTAGTACCAGATCATTCTGCTTGAAGAATCTCTTGAGTATTTCTTAAAGATTTATTTATTTATTTGAGAGAGGGAGGGAGAGAGAGAGAGAGCTTGAGCAGGGGGGCATGGGGGTCATGGAGCCTCTTAAGGTTCTCTCTCTTGCTCTCTCTCTCCCCACTCCTTCCCTCTCTCCTTCTCTAAACAAACAAAAAGAACAAAAACCTTAAAAGGATTTTTCAGGAGGGGCAGAGGGAGAGGGAAAGAGGGAGCAGACTCCCCACTGAGCAGCCCGACATGGGGCTCAGTCCCAGGACCCTGAGGTCACAGCCCAAGCCAAAACCAAGGGTCAGATGCTTAACCAACTGAGCCACCCAGGTGCCCCAGTATTTATTCTGATGCAACTTTGCTGATGACAGATTTCCTCGGTTTTCATTTTTCTGAAATTATTTTTTTATTTTGCCTTCAATGTTGAAGGATATTTTTGCTGGGTATGAAATTCTAGGTTGATGATTGCTTTCTTAAAGCACTTTTAAAGTGTCATCATGTTATGTCATGACTTGCATCATTCCTGTTTCTGATGTCTCTTTTGTTTTGTCATAGTCTTGCTTCTTCATGTGTCTTGTAATTTTTTACTGAATGCTACATATTTTAATGGAAGATTGTAGAAGTTCTTAATGGTGTTATCTTCCCGCAAATAGGATTTACTTTTGTTTTTGGCAGTCTGTTAGATTAGAGAAGATTGCCTACATCCAGTCATGAATTGACCTGATTTGAAATAGGCTTCAGTCTTGTGGAAGCTGATCTCTTGTTCACCTGCAGTGTAAGACTTCCCAGGTCCTCTGTTTGAACGATTGGGCTGTTTATCAGACCTGCCCTTCTTGGTGAGGCCTGAACGCTGATTATTGACTTTGTAGCATCATGAGTCTGCTGTAAGAGCCTCATAGCCTTTTTCTCAGCCTCTCAGACCCACACTATGAATTGGCACATGCTTCAAGTGGAAAAGTTGTGCAACATGTTGGGCTTATTTGTGTCAGTGCCTTTCCTTTATCTTCAGATCTTGACCTCTAAAATCTTGGTTTCTTTGATTCCTCTACGATGTGTTCAAACAGATATTTTTCATTTTATAAAGCATTCTAGTTATTTTCACAGGAAGATTGATCTAATACAAACTAGTTCATCATAGCCAGAAATGGAAGTCTAAAATCTCTTTTTAGTTTCATTTAATGATTTGTTTTATTTTATTTTTTCATCAGCATGAATCTGTTTTAATTGTTGTAGCTAATAGTAAGCATAAATATCTGGTAGGTCCCACTCATCTATCTTTATATTTAAAAGGAATTTTGAGGGGTGCTTGGGTGGCTCAGTCAGTTAAGTGTCCGACTCTTGATTTTGGCTCAGGTCATGATCTCAGGGTTTTGAGATCAAGTCCTTTGTCAGGCTCTGCACGGGGGGCATGGAGCCTCTTAAGGTTCTCTCTCTCTCTCTCTCTTTCTCTCTCTCTCCCCACTCCTTCCCTCTCTCCTTCTCTAAACAAACAAACAAACAAAAGAACAAAAACCTTAAAAGGATTTTTCAGGCTCCTCTCAAATGCTTTTTATTATTCCAACCCCAGATTCATATGTCATTTTTCTAAAGAGAACTCATTGCATTGAATTCATCAATTAATTTAGAGAGAGTTGACATTTTTATGACATTGTCTCCCTACCTAAAAACATGATATATTATTTTATTTATGAGTCTTCTTTTATGTTTATTGATAGTTTGAAGGGCTTTTTTATATAACACTAGCACATAACTTGTTAAGTTTATTACCCTATAGTTTACCATTTTGTTGCAACATAGACAGCATTATATCTTCCAACTGTATTATAGCTGTTGGTTTTTATATGTTTTTATATGTTATTATGTGTCCACCCATTTATTTCAATGCCTAGAGGTTTCAAGTCTTGAGGTGACACACTTCCTTCTGATGCTGAGCCTCTAATGTACCTGACACTTAAATATTCAATACACATTTGCTAATGTTATATTTATTATCTGTGTCTACAGAAACACCACTGTGCCCACCATGAAGACACCTTTTACATGTCGATTCAGAGCACTTTAGCTCCTTGAATGTGAAGAACCTAATATCTCTCCAATCCAAATGCCTTAGATGATAGGGAGGTAAGAGAGGGTAGGAATTTGGCACAGATAGAAATGAAGGCAATTCTGCAGGCAGCAGTTGCCATGATAAGAGGGAAATTGGAGAACTGGATGGAGATGAGAAAGTCTGGGACATTTTGCCCCTTTTCAGGGACAGATGTACCCTATTAATTCTGCCTTGTTGTTCACTGCTCTTTGGGTGTCAGGCAGTGGCACTTTCTGACTGCAGCATTGTACAGAGATGGCCTGAGGTGGCCCAGCCTTATTTGATTACACTTGTATAAATCCTCACGACAATTTTTCTGAAGCTTTCCGTTTTACAGATGAAGATACTGAGGTTCAGAGTGGTCATGTGACTTGCTCAGGATGTGACATGGGAGAACTGGCATTCCAACTCAGATTTGCCTGGTCCCAAAGCCCATGTGCCATTGACTCCCCAACATAGCTGTAAAGTCTAGGATTAAACTATGACCCTCAGGCCACCTGGGATTTATGTCATACTTAGGCAGTGAGAAGGAGATGCTAATTAAGTGAATTATAGTTATTTGGTAACTTCTGCCTTAGAATAAATTACCTCAGAACCCAATGGTATAAAACAACAATACCAGGGGCTCCGTTGGTTAAGTGTCCAACCCTTGATCTCAGCTCAGATCTTGGTCTCGGGGTCGTTAGTTCAGGCCCCTGAAAAACAAAACAAAACAAAACAAAAAAACAACTACCATATTCTCCTGATTTTGTGGGGCAGGAATCTGGGAAGTGCTCAGCTGGGCTGTTCTTGTTTGGAGTTTGTCCAGCAGATGCAGTCAGACCATTGGCTGGGGCTGCTGTGATCAGAAAGTTCCACCGGGCTGGGTGTGTCCAGGGTGGCCCAGTCCCATGGCTGGGGGCTCAGCTGAGGCTGTCAACCAGAACACCTACTTGTGGTCTCCAAGGCAGGGGTTCTCCACCAGGGGTGATTTTGCCACCCAGGGGCATTCGTGTCTATTCACAGCAGGGGTGCACTAGCATCTGGTGGATGGAGGCCAGAGATGCTACTGACCATCCTGCCGTGCACATCCCAGCTCCCCACCACAAGGATGTGTCCAGCCCAAAACATCAATAGGGCCAAGGTTGAGAAACCCTGATCCAAAGCTTGGTGATCTCGGGCGAGTCGGACTTCTCGCCTGGGCACTGGCTTCCCCCTGCAGGGGATCCCCAGAGAACCAGGCAGAAACTGTATCTCCTCCTGTGACCCAGCCTCAGAAGTCACATGGTATCACTTCCATGGACTCTGTTGGTCAAAGTCATCACAAACCTGCCTTGACTCAAGGGGAGGAGAGGGGTATGGATCCCACCTCTCAATGGGAGGAGTGTCAAAGAATTTGTGGTTGCTTATTCACCACCATAGAATGTAATGGGGGGCAGCACAAGGGGAAGCAGGCAGAGCCACAGGCCCACTGAGGGCTGTCCTCTGGTCACCAGCTCATTCTGCTGGGTGTTGGCCAAGCTGACGCTGAGTCACTTAGACCCACTTACAGGAGCAGCTGCTGTAACTGGCTCGGAAGCCCTGTCAAGAACCCCCAAACCCCCAACCCTTCATCAAGCACTACAGGGTTTTCTGTGGGTTCATGGGAAACTGAGATCAGGATGTCTGCATTGGACTATGCTCCACTTCTTTTCTCCTCCCCAGTTGAAACCTGTCCACCCCGCCACACACACTCCCAGTTCTCCAACTGGGCGCTCACTCATGCCTGTAAGCTCACCTATCTCTGAGCACCTAAGCACTTCATTATTGGCTTGGGCAGAGAAATGTGCCATTGGTGATTTAATCTCCACAAGACATTTCCCCCTAATTGCTAGTCACAGATGATAATTAGCGACTGTTAATTCCTGATAATTAACAAGCTAATTCTTAGAGGTAATGGCACCAGGGCGATCATCTTAAAAGGCTCAAAGCTGCCGTGCTTCTGGGCCCCAAGCTCCAAGGGATGACAATGCATTTTGGCATCTCTAGCCCAGAAATTAACTGGGGCCCTTCCATTTCTGTTTACAAGGGCAGCAGTTGGACAATTGATGACTCTAATCTTTAGTTTTCCTCTCTGGATATATGGGGTTTTTTTTTTTTTTTTTTTAGAAGCTTTGTCGAGCACAGAACACTCTAAAGAAAATCAAATACACGTAACCTTAAGACCTGGAAGTATCCACCATCAACATTTTGGTTTATTTCTTCCTAGTCTGTGAATTTGTTTCATAGTTGAGGTCCTGACAAACATGGGGTTTTATCTCCAGCTTTATTCACTTAATATTATAGAGTAAACATCTTGTCTGGTGGTAGCAACTTATAAAAAAAAGGTCTGCCTCCCCCATGAGAAGAATCAACTGGATGCTATAGCCGAGGGAGAGGGTTCGTGAGAAGGAGAAACAACCATGGAAAAGCAAAGATCTGATTATGTGGGAACTGGGAATCCATTCCCAACCAGAGTGTCTTCAGGGGACCGCTGTCCCTGCCCCACCCACTGAAGATATTGACTGGAAGAATCTGTGAGCAAGCACACAGTCACACAGGAGAAAGGCTGGGAACTAAGATGTGAATGGTGGTGTTGCTTTCACAGTGGGCAGGTGCATGAATTTTCCCCTCTGCCTTATGATTTTCTGTACAGCACAGAGGAAAAAGCACTGGATCAGCATTCAGAAGATTTCCAGTTCACACTCTTGTCCCTCCACAGAACTGGCCGTACGATCTCAGGTGAATCTCTCCTCTGGACCCTGGTTTTCTAAAATGTGCTTTGAGGGAAACGTTAGTCTTCCTGCCCTGAAGGGTGGTTTTGGGAATCAGAAATGCTGGGTTAGAGTTCGCCTCTCAATATGAGAGGATATGCCGGCTGACTCCCCCAAAGTAAACCCAGGAGGGTCAGGAGACAACCTTTATGTAACACTAGGCTATTTCCAAAGACAATCTTCCGAAATACTGTGCCCCATGCATTTCTAGATTCCCCAGTGACCTGCTCTGGATGTGCTTCTTCACCCCAAGTTTCTTGAACCTGTTTACTCCTTCAGCAGGGAGATGATGTAGCCGTAGCATAAACTTGGGAATTAGACCTAAATTTAAATCAATCACAGGTCACGGGTGTCAGCCACCTGTGATGTCCTGTAGGCTCTGGAACATGTCTGAGCCTCAGTTTCCCCATCCATGAAATGGGGGCATATACCACCTACAACTTACGGGGTTCTTGTCAGGTCCCAATGAGGTACTGTACACAAAGGGCTTTCCCGTACTCAGCTCATGATATTTATTTGTGCATAAATACGATTTCAGAACAGAAGCACAAATACAACTGTGTAATGGGTAAGAGGACCATTTCTCGCTCTGCGTGGCGTCCCCCGGATTTGTTACACACTCCGGAAAGGGACTTTTCCCTTTGCCCAAGCTCACCCCAGGCTTCGCGGTCTGCTCCTGCAGTGTGGCTGGTGGGTCCACTTCAGTCTTTTCCTTTCTCTCCTGCATGTATAACTTCAGATCCAATCTCCTCTCCACCCTCCCTCCCCAGATCTCTCAGATCTGAGTCTTTTTTTGTCTCTCTGCCAAGCTTACTGTTAAAATTGGCCGGTCAGCCGTGATCTGTGCGCCCTGCAAGGCGGGGGGCTGGTTACCCCATTGCTGTGTGATGCTAATTCCTTACAAAGCACGCTGCATCCGTGCTGCGTTTAATCCCCCAGCAAGTTCATGGAGTGGCCTAGTGAGAGCTTGGTATTCTTCCCGCAGGGGGAGGGGGGACGGCAGCATTCGCAAAGTGGGTACCACGGAACCAGACACCATTTTGTGGACCCAGAAGTTCGGAAAACACCGCAGTGAGCGAAACTGCACACGCTTTTCAGGCCTGTAACATATTAATGTGCAGCATGATTCTTCAAGATCTAGATGCTGTACTTCCCATGCTTTTTTCCCATCAGAGTCTTTTTTACTAGAATAGTGCTCCACGGAACCCGCTTTGGAAACCACTCGTAGAGGTGGCATGGGAAAGGTCTCGGGAGTGGGGCAGGGTGAAGTTCAAAGGCAGGCACCACCACTTGCTAGCTGAGTGATCTTCGGCAAGTTTTTTAAAACCTTTCTGATCCTCAATTTGTTCACCTATAAAGTGGGGATGGTAACAGGCTGTAAGGATTAAAATAGAGAGTCAGGTGCTTAGCAGAATGCCTAACAGTTGAGAATATTCAATATACTTTGGCTTTTATTGTTATTCTCTTCGAGAAAAAAATGGCCCTCCGAAAGGTTACTGTTTCAACACGACACGGCTAGTTAGTGACCGGGCTGTGTCCGGGCGCCCCACCTCTCCCTTCCAGGCTCTTCGCAGCGTACAGAGCTGTTCTTCTCATCGGGGATCGAATCCCTTTTTCTCCTCTCCTTCCCTTCTTCCCCCCCCCAACCACCCATGGGCTTCTGATCCCCTTCCCTCTGGCAGATTCGGGGTTTTGCAAGCCTCAGGAATGAGGGAAAGTACCGCAAACTGCTAAAAAAGTCTCAGTTATCATTCTCTCGTCACTACCCATCCCAGCAGTCCAGGCGGTCACTTCCCTGGGGCTCCTGCAGGCAGCCTGCCCCGCCCCCTCCCCTCCCCCGGGGGCCCTGGGGTTCTGCCTGTGATGATGGGGTCACAGAGCAGAGTAGGTGCTTTCTTAGATGCGGGTAACCCCGGCGGGAGCCGAGCCGTCCCACCCCTTGTCCCACCGCACTGCGTGCAGAACGACTTGGCTTGTTGGTGGGGCTGGCTGTTGGGGGAGTTTCTTTTTCCCTCCTTCGTCAAAGCCGGTATGGGAAGGATGGTGGACAGCAGGCCTTTGCCCCCAGGCTCTCACGCACACCCCCAGGAAGCCAGCATGGGGATCGCTCCATAGCTGCGTAAACTCAGCTGGGCCGAAGCTGTGGAACCAGGGTCCGTTCCTCCCCCTTTGTTGCACAGAGCTCCCACTGTTCCTCCCCTTCTCCCACAGCCAGCTCAGACTTCACAGACGAATCAAGCCTCCTGACCGGAGCGTGGCTTCTGTCCCTTCTCCGCGGGCTCGGCCCAGACGTACCCGTGTCTTGGCTGGGTTAGGGTCTTGAGGTGGGTGACCCCCACCTCCCCATCACAGGCGCTGTGGCACTTGACTCTTTCCTGACCATTAACATTTCAGAATTTCTGACTTTCTAGGACTGACAGCAAAAGGGCCCGTGAGAGATGCTGACGGCCTGGCAACTTTGCAGGCATATGACTTGCTCTGCTGGCCCCCTCCCCTTCTAGAAATGGCTCTGCCTGCCCCCTACAGCCCCCTAGGTGACCCTCCCCTGGGCTCTCATCATATCCTGCCTTTCCCCATCATAGCACTTACTGCGTTGTAGCGTGGTTTCTTGTTGGCTGGCTCAGAGCCCCTCAGACTTCAGCAGATCCGCAGCTCACCTAGATCTTGTTAAAATACAGATTCTGGTTAAGAAAGTTGGAAGGCCCTGGGATTCTGCCTTTCTGACAAACTCTGGGATGAGGCCGATGCTGCTGGTCCATGGATCACACTCTGAGGAGCAAAGATCAGTTGTTTTCCACTTGGGCTGCACATTAGAATCGCCGAGAGCACCTGCAGGATACCCCTGCCCCCGTAGGAGGCCAGCTGCCCCAGAATCCCTCAGAGGGCCACCCAGGCTGGAGGGATTTTTAGATGCTCCCCAGATGTTTCTAGATTGCGACCAGTGTCCAGAAGCCCTGAACTGGGCTGTGGGCTCTGTAGAGGCTGGCCTCTGTCTGCCCCTACTGTCAGTCTTTCCCTGCGCGAGCCCACGCCTGGCCATGGCAGGTATCAGTAGGGGGTTCACGGCTCCCCTTGCATAAACTCTCGGCCTCTGGCTGGTTCAGAGCTGGCTCCCGCCAGTACCACCTGCTGAACCCGCAAGGTCAGTTGGGTTTAGAGGCCCATTGGCTTTGGACCGTGGTGTGGCTTCTTGACTTGGGCTGACCCAGAACTACAACTCACTGGAGTCCATGAAGAAGACACCTTCCCAAGAGGCCTTCTCTGCCCCTCTGCCTTTTCTTAAGGCCACTGCTGCTTCCCCCTCTGCATCCTGCTCAGAGTCCTTCTTAACACAGAGAAGTCCGCCCCCGCAGAGTTCATGCCTCCATGGGAGATCATGGGAACTCTTCGAGGGCAAGGAGAGTGTGCTGTTCATCTTGTCTTCCATGTGGGCACAGTGGGTTGCTGCAGATGAGTGAATGAATGGTGTTATCCAGCAAGGGGGGCTCCGAGAGAGGAAAGGGGGACCCTTGTAGTAGCCTGTCCAGAAAGCTGTGAATTCCTGAGGGGGAGAGGAAGCACCCCCATAGTGGCCTGGCACCCAGGAGCTGGCCTGGGGGTCTTTCTGTATCCGGTTAGCCGAGCGGGGTTGACTTGAGTTACCTCCTCCAGGCCCCTTATCTTGGCCTCCTCAGAGGCTCACCCTCTCTCCTGCCTCCAGAGACCACTTCCTTGGCTGCAGGCCGCCCAGCAACCTCTGGGAAGATGAGTGGCTGCGGGAGGAAGGCCCTGACCCTGCTGAGCAGCGTCTTTGCTGTCTGTGGCCTGGGTCTCCTGGGCATCGCAGTCAGCACCGACTACTGGCTCTACCTGGAGGAGGGCGTGGTCCTGCCCCAGAACCAGAGCATGGAGATCAAGATGTCCCTGCACTCGGGCCTGTGGCGTGTCTGCTTCCTCGCAGGTAAGGGCACCCCAGGTTGGGACAGCCCTCTCCCAGAGACAGGAGCAGCCCTTCCACCCCCCGGAAAACCTGCCCAAGAGCCCCCGTTGGGAAGAGATGCCCCCACTGGGAGGGGGCAGTTCACCAGAGATGGCGCTCGTGAATTCTGGGTGGGGCTCCCTGCAGCAACCAGGGCCCATTCCAAACGTAAGCCCTGAGTCACAGTGTCCAGGAGCAGGTCCTGTCATCCCTGGGACCTGTGTCCCTCCAACCTGAGAGATGAATGTAGCCACGCCTTCCCCACCCTTCCCCACACTGCTTCCCAGGCTGAATGAGGCTGGCCTCCCACGGGTCTGGAACCACCCTTGTGTGCCTTAGCCCGTGGAATTATTGATCTCAGTGCCTCCCCACAACACTCCAAGGCAGGACTTATTATTTCCACTTTACAAAG
This sequence comes from Callorhinus ursinus, assembly GCF_003265705.2. Classification (NCBI taxonomy): domain Eukaryota; kingdom Metazoa; phylum Chordata; class Mammalia; order Carnivora; family Otariidae; genus Callorhinus; species Callorhinus ursinus. Next base: position 6,727,226 of record NW_027397112.1, read on the forward strand.
AAGCAAATGAAGACCAAGGAGGCAAAGTAAGTCTTCTTGACTCAACATTACAGGTCCACTCGTTTACAGAATGGGAAAGACTTGGCAGTTTCCCTGTTCCAATCCTGTGAAATGGGAAAGAGAAAACCCAGGTGTACGTCCTTCCAAATCGGCAAGATGGTGCAGGCTTTGATCCCACCTATCTGGGCCTCCCTCCAGTTCTTGAGGACGTCTCTAGAACCCTTGAGTTGCTATTCCAAGCACTTTGTCTTTATCCCTCTATCATGGCCCAGAACCAACCTGCACAAGAGGAGCATCTCCATGCTCTGTGAGACTGGTCACGAGGCTGGGCTGGCTAGAATCCGCAAAGGGTGATCACTGAGCCTTTCTAGAAGGGCCCCTGGCACTTTACATGTACACAGGACAGAGGGAGCATGTGGTCCTCCCAGCTTTATAGTGGGGCTTTGGAGAATGAGGGTGGTGATTGGCGCCCAGCAGCATCCAGCATGGAGGACACCTCAGGGCCTGGCCTCCTGGTGACTCCTCGGTCTACTTTGGAAATGGCATCTGACGCTGACCTCACCTCTCACTTGCTGAAACTATGCGGCATCAGTCTCTACTTCAGTGTGAAGGAGAATTTGAAGTCACTAGGGTCTGGCTTCCAAAATGACTGAGAAGGCTTTGGGGGTTCTGTTCCATGACATCCCTGCTGGGGAATCTAAGCCAGCCATGTGCCATCATCAGCTGAGTCTGTCCCAAAGCAACAAGATGGCCACCGGATGTGTCACTTAACCTCAAGTTTGTAGTGCGGACTTGTTTTCATGTGACTCTTGGTGCTTGGGTCCACATTCACAGTGCTACTTCTTCAGGTGCCTCCAGGTCAGGAGGCACCCCCACCCGTACTGCGGGTCACTAGCCAGGGATGGGACCCCCGAGATTTAGATCCGGCCCAGGCGCAAACGCAGTGGGCCAAAGATCCCAGAAGCATTTGGGGATACCATTTGAATGTATGAACTTCACATCCATGTTCAAGAATCACCTGGAAATGCAAATGATTCTTGTCTTCACAGGTGAGGAGCGGGGACGCTGCTTCACCATAGAGTATGTGATGCCCATGAACACTCAGTTGACGTCAGAGTCCACGGTCAATGTTCTAAGTAGGTGCCTCAGACTTTCTGACCACCCTCACTGGCTAGACAGAGCAGGGCAGGGCAGGGGGAAGAGGCAGGATGACCAGCTTGCTTCTCAAGCACTAATGCCCTTCCACTCAGCTGATGGGGTTGGCCTCAGCTCACCAGAGCTTGCTCTGCCAATTATTCTTCCAGTGGTGATGACAGCTTGCTGGAGTCTCCCAAGTCTTGTGGCCCAGGCAAGGGAGAGGGCATTCTGCCTCGTGCCTTAGTTTGTGTGGGCTACCGTGGCAAAATACCACAGACCAGGTAGTTTCTGACCCACAGAAATTTATTTCTCTCAGTCATGGAGGCTGGAAGTCCACGATCAAGGGTCCAGCAGGATCACGTTGTGGTGAGGGCCCTCTCCTGGCTCATAGCTGGTGCCTTGTTTCTGTGTTCTCACAAAGAGGAAGGGGTGAGGGAGCTCCGTGGGGTCTCTTTTATAAAGGCATCGATCCCACTCATGAGGGCTCCACCCTAGGCATCCAAACCATAGCACTCAGGGAACTGATGCAAACTCTCTGGCCCCCAAGAAGATTGACTCGATGGCCTTTGCCTCACCAGGGTCGATTCTGACCCCAGTGTGGGCTTGCAATACGGTTCTGATACAATCACCCCTTAGCCTTAGGCTAGGGACTCAGTCCCCCAACCAGACTTCCCTCATTTCCCATACCAGCTGGAAGTTCAGAAGACCCCCAAGGCCACCGGCATTTCTGACCAGCTGGCTACAAGTCAGACGTTCCTGTGACCCCCCTCAGGTTCAAAACGTTGCTAGAGCAAGTCATAGAACTCAGGAAAGCACTATACTTCCTATCACAGTTTTATTATAAAGATTTCAGATCAAGACCAGTCAGATGAGGAGGCACATAGGGCCAGATCTGGGAGGGCACCGAATGCCGAGCCTCCATGTCTTCTCCCCATGGAATCAGGCTGTGTCACCATCCTGACACATGGATGTGTTCACTAACCAGGAAACCCAACCAGGCTTTGGTGCCGAGTATGTACTGGGTTTCATTTACGGAGGCATGTTCGAGTGAGCTGTCCACCGCATGACTGAACACCGTCTCCAGACCCCTCCCCCCTTCCCAGAGTCAGGCCCGGATCACGTGGCTCAAAACCCCAACCGTCTAATCACATGGTTGGTCTTTCCAGCCCCGTCCTGAGTCAACTGATTGGAAGAATCTCAGGGGTAGTCGAGAGGCCCACCATGAATATCAAGGACACTCTTCTCACTTGGGAAATTCCAGGGATTTGGAGGTTCTCGCTCAGGAACCAAGGACAAAGACAAGATACATTCATTAGGCAGACCATCCCCCAAGTAGTTATAAGTTGAAGACGACAGAGGCCAGGAACTGTCTGCAGCGCCCCTCAGAGATAGATGCCTGTGCCCCTGGAGAGGGCGCATGCCCCCGGGAGAGGAGGTGAGGTGAGTGATAAGGCCCTTTCACGGCTGCCATACTAGGTGCCCAGGAGGGAGCAGTTTGTGCCGGAAGAGAAGACAGAAGCATGGTGGCAGTGTCAGCCCTCCCAACCCTGCCTCAGAGATGCAAGCCCTGCCGGTGCTGGGGGGTCCCCGGGCCGCCCAAGGAGGGGATGGGGCCCAGAGAACTCATGCAGGCCAGGGGGCTTCGGGGACCTGCCAGGAACACCTGGGAGGGGAGGTAAGTAGGTAAGGGGAGGCTGACGGTGTCCTTTTGTCTCCTCAATTAGAGATGATTCGCTCGGCCACACCGTTCCCCCTGGTCAGCCTCTTCTTCATGTTCATTGGGTTTATCCTGAGCAACATCGGACACATCCGTCCCCACAGGACAATACTGGCCTTTGTCTCTGGCATCTTTTTTATTCTCTCGGGTAAGCTGTACTGTTTTCTTTCGCGCACTCCCGACTCTCGACACCTGACTCCTCCACGGCTCTGCTCTGGGAAGTGTGGTCACAGCTGTGGGTCAGCCCCTGGCACGGGAGCAGCTGAGTCTGTGCCCCAGGCAGAACCGAGTTGGAGTGAGGGAGGCCTCTGATGACCTCGAGCCCATCCATGACCCCCAGAGGAGGAGGGACCGGACAGGCTCACCTGGGGCAGAGCTGGGATTAGAACCCGGGGCTCTCTCCCCGCTCCCCATTGTCACCACCTCTGACTTCTTAGTTCTACCGATAATGAGCATTCTTGTTTTTGAAGGGGCTATTTCTTCCTGGCTTTGCATGGAAGGTAAGTACAGTCTACCTTTGGAATTATGGCTCCTTCACTCCCAGCCCTCAGCTATCGTCAGGAGACTCCTATTGAACCCTTGACTTTCCAGTCACGCCCATACCCAGGTCCCTTAAACATGAATCTGTCTTCCTGGGGAGACACCAGGTTGTATTTCATTCATTCACTCATTCATTCATTCATTCATGAATTGTATCTACCAGGCCTTATTCTGGGTGCTGGCATCATTGCTCACAAAAGCGGCAGCGGAGTGGGAGATATAAACAAGGAGATTTACTAATATGAACATAGCAGGACAAGCAGGGACTCCTATGGGGGCCAAGAGCAGTGACTGAAATTCAGACCAAGGGTTGGTCAGGTAAGACAACCAGAAGGGGAGCTGACGGATGCGTAGGAATTAGGTAAAGGAGCGAGGTTGAGAGGGATGGAAAGGGAGCCTGGAGGAAAGAGAGAGGATGAAGCATTGGGGGGTCCGTTGCACTTTATGACAGGAGTGTAAAGTGGAATGTGGCGGGAGGGGAGACGGGACGGCATCTGAGGATTTGGGACATTGTGAGAAACCTCAGAAGGATTTTGAGCTAAGGGATGACGATATGGTCACATTTGGGGGTCTTGAAATGGCCACTCTGGGGAATGGACGGAAGGACTGGAAGCAGGACAGGGGCAGGGAGAGCAGGTGAGGGGCTCTTTCGGTGGCACAGGAGAGCGGTGATGGTGGCCCACACGAAGGGGGTGATAGGAGAGAAGGGAGAAAGGGGAGGGTTCAGGTGACATTGGGAGAGAAACTCAACAGGCTTTAAGGGAAGAGTCAAGGATGGTGCCAAGTTCTTGTCTAGGCAGTGGGTGAATGACGCATCCACGGTTGATCTAGAGACCACAGGAGAAGAAGCAAATTTGGGCCAAGTTCATGAGTTTAGTGTGGGAAGTGCTGAGTTTGAGGTGCCCAGGTAACATCTGGGAGGAGGTGTCCCCAAGGCTGCTAAAGGTCAGAGGCTTTGTGGAAGGGGCCTGGACCCAAAATAGAGATTAAGAGCTAACCTCTTAGGGAGTAGGAGAGGGAACCATGGGTCGGGCTGAGGTCACTCCCGGGGAGTGCACAGAGTGAGAGAGCAAGAGAATGTGGGAAATAAAGATAGGCTCTTTCTCCCCTTTAAGGTGACCTGTGCATTTTCAGGAGGACCTTTGCTTTTGGAGATAATACTTCAAGACAGAAGAGTGACCCTCAGAGCATGTATTTTAGGTGCCCTGGAGCCCTGGACTCATTGACAAGGGAGGGCTTAGGGAGGAGATGCTCAGATGGAAGATGGGTAGGTGGATGGCTTGGATAATGGATGGAAGGAAGGAGGGAAGGAAGGAAGGAAGGAAGGAAGGAAGGAGGGAAGGAAGGGAGTAAAAATAGCTCTTGGGCACCAGGTATTCTGACCGCCAAGCCAGTTTAGGTTCCTTTTCTCAACATTTTCTTATCAGTATAGCTCCCTTCCTCCCTCCCTCCCTCCCTCCCTCCCTCCCTCCCTCCCTTCCTTTCTTCCCTCCCTTCCTTCCTTCCTCTTCCTTCCCTTCCTTCTTTCTTCCTTCCTTTTTTCTCCTTCCATCCTTTCTGCCATCCATCTGTCCATCTTTTTCTCCACTGACACACCACTCTTCTGTCCACCCTTCCATCCATCAATCCAACAAATATTTATTGGGCACCTGCGAAGTCCTCGGCCTGCCTTCTGCCTGGTGATATTTCCACCTAGTCTAAGAGGTACAGACTCAGGGGTTAAACTTTTCCTTTATCTTTCTAACTTGACAAGAGTCAAGGCCGTAGAGTAACTTCGAGGCACCTGAGGTTTTTCCAGCCGCGGGCAACGGGATCAGAAATCTCAGAATGAACGGGGCCACGCGAAGTTGTCTTAATGATAACAACAGAGAAGGTTCTCTGTTGGGCCAGCAATGATTGCAGTACGAGTTAAGTGCCAAGGAAGGCTCGAATCACACCTCTTTTCCTTTAATGTTCCTCCTTCAAGATGCCCTAGTTTAATCATGTGAGTGGAATTAAGCCTGAACAGCTCAAAACAGAGTAATTAATTATGTCCTAATTCAATGACAGTAACTAACCAAGGGACCCGGTGCCTGAGGCAGTCACTTGCACAAGAGAGCAGGAGTTTGGGCCCCAGTGGCCTCTTGATTTATCGCTTGCCAGAATCTGGACAAACTCACTTTACCCCTCCTGCCTCAGGATTTCAGTATGCCGCCCCCATGGTCAGTGGCGCTGTGAAGACCGTGGGCCACTTAGTCTCCACAAGGACGTTAAGGAGATAGGGATCGGAGGTCCTGGCTGCCTCTGCCAAGGGAGCCTGTCTTATTCCTCAGTTTACCAAAGGCCACTTGCTAACTCAGTGGTTCGCACCCTTAGTTCACCTTAGCATCAGCTGGGGAGCTTTTAAGACAACCCAGTGCCAGGGCCCCCGCCCAGGCCAAGTGACCCAGAAAGTCCGGGGACAGGGCTCAGGCAAGTATGTCTGACAAGTGATCCTCATGGGTGGGCAGGTGGGGTGACAGCCATGGGGCTTCTGTGGCTCAGAAGGTGGCTGGACAGGGAGCTTTCCTCCCTGCAACCATCTGCTTTCTAGAAGGTAATGGTCTAAACAAGGTCTTTAGGAGGAAAGCTCCTGCTCTCCTTCAAGCCCAAAATGAGGCTTTCTTCCTGAACCCCAAGGGGAGGTGGGTGCCCCATCAGCCAAGGCCCTGGGTCCTCTTCACTAAGCAGCCCCTTGCCTTGGCGCAGGCCTCTCTCTGGTGGTGGGCCTCGTGCTCTACATCTCCAGCATCAACGATGAGATGCTCAACAGGACCAAGGACGCAGAGACCTATTTCAACTACAAGTACGGCTGGTCCTTCGCCTTCGCTGCCATCTCGTTCCTTTTGACAGAGGTAAACCTCCCTGGGCAGGCAGGGGGCCCCGGCCCCACCCTCTCTGCTGCCCTTCTTCCTCCCAAGAATGTGTCACTCTCCCACCTTCCCCGGGCCCGCTTGTCCAGGACATCCCTGCTCTGTCCCCGGGGCCTCAGCTGCTCCGGTGGCCGCATCCTGTGCAGACCCCGGCCCCCAGCCGGGGAGCAAGGCCAGGACCCCAGCTGTGAGTGCCCCTCTGCTTTCTCCTCCCTGTAGAGCGCGGGGGTGATGTCCGTGTACCTGTTCATGAAGCGGTACACCGCCGAGGACTTGTACAGGCCCCACCCCGGCTTCTACCGGCCTCGCCTGAGCAACTGCTCTGATTACTCAGGCCAGTTCCTACACCCGGACGCCTGGGTCCGGGGCCGCAGCCCCTCCGACATCTCCAGTGACACCTCCCTGCAGATGAACAGCAACTACCCAGCCTTGCTCAAGTGCCCCGACTATGACCAGATGTCATCTTCCCCCTGCTGAGCCTCGTCACCTTCCTCCCTGGACTGTGGACAGCCAGATAGCCCTTCCCGTGCTCCCCTGATGGCCTGTGAGCCCCAGGCCCTTGGTTGCCAGACCCAGGCTGCCCCCGCGCTTCGCTGTTGTCACTTGACCCACGTTGTCTCCACAGCTTCCCCCAGAGTAGCTCTAACTGCCCCAGGGTGGGTGTCGGGGAGTCTGGAGCCAGCAGGCAAGCTGATTGGCTGAGAGCATGGGTGTAGCCCCGCCTCTTGAGTGCCAATCCCTGGCTGTTCCAGCTGTGTATTTGTCCCTACACACCCAACTCCATGGCCCCAGGCCGAGTTCTTTACACAGACCCAGCCGGACTTGTGTGCCTACCAACTAGCCTGGCCCTCCTGCTCATGATCTGGGCCATCAGGCCAAAAAGGTGACTCTCCTGTGGAGGTCTGGCCGGTTCAGCATTGCCAAACAGTGTTCCTTGTGAAATCCTTTATCCTTGTTGGTTACCCACACCAGTCCATACAGCACACCTTCCTGGGCTCTCCCCTTCCCTCTGCCCCATAAGCTGTGAATCTTCCCTCCTCTCCTCCCACCAGGACTCAGCTGCCCCGGCCTTGGTCCCTAAGGGGTCCAGAGTGGGTCTGAAGCCACACTGATGAAGTCACAAAGAGGTGTTAATGGCTGATGATGTCTTAATATGTATGGCCCCTACAACATATTCAGCAGGGGTCTTTAATGCCTTAACCCAAGAAGTGACTCTGACAAGGAGAATTTCAGACTTTGGCTGGTCCGAGTTAGTATCATCAGGCACTGTTTCAGGCCTGGGGGATACTGTCCCTGCTCACATGGGCAGTATTTCCTGTCCAAAGCCCTGAAATCTAACCATGTAGATACACGTCTCTACCACCTAAGTAGAAGGCAGCTTTCAAAGAGGCTGCCTGGGATCTGGAGCTGGATTTGCCAACACTTGGTGCATTTTGAGTCAAAAACAAGCCAGCCTTAGAATAATCTGGATGCCCATGAATATATGGGGGTTGTCATTTAATCCTAATACAGGGCAGTGTCTGCTTCCCGGACTGGGGACATATGTAGGCAGCCAGATGCTTCCAGAAGATGAGGCAGGATGATGCCCATCTTCCTAGTAGCAAACCTGAGCTGGGAGGTACCAAGCACTTTCCATGAAGTCCGCAGGATTGGTGGAGGGGCCACTGCAGGACGTGACCCCCCCCCCCCCCCCCAGTTCTCCAGGCAAGCTCTCAGTGTGTGCATTTCCAGTTATGAGATTATGAGTAGCAAAACAAGGCCGGGCTCTCCGCTGTGTGTTTTTAGCACGCCAGCTTTTCTCTCTTGCTCTTGCTCTCTAAGATAGCATTAGGTTCCAGGGTCACAGAGCCACCACGGGCAACACTTGGGCTCTGGAAAGCTCTACAGAAGACCACACCTCCATGTGTACGGACTTGGACAAGATAGTCCTTAGTTTTCTAGAGCTGCCATAACAAAATGCTCCAACAAGAGACATTTCTTTCCTCACGGTTCCGGAGACCAGAAGTCAGAGATCAAGATGGCCACAGACTGGCTTTCTTCCGAGGCCTCTCCTGGGCTTGCAGATGGCGTGTCCTCACACGGTCTTTTCCGTGCTTGTGTGCATGCCCTGGTGTCCACGTTCCCTCTCACCAGGACACCAGTCAGATCAGATCAGAGCCCATCCTCAGAGCCTCATTCAACCCCTGTTTAAAGGCCCTGTCACATTCTGAGCTTCTGCAGGTGAGGGCCTCAACATAGGACTTGGGGAGGGAGGTGCACGCCGTTCAGCAGGTACAGGCAGGTCACTTCACAGCTGGGTTATTCCGCTTGCTTCACAGCACAGTAGAGGGGAAGATGAGAGAAGCTGAATGTGGTCCCAGTTTAGCCATCACCTGAAAGCATGGATCTTTGGGCAACCCCATCTGCTCTGAGGGGCTTGGCCCAAATTATCCCCAAGCCACTCCCTCCCACACACCCGCCCCCAACTCTAGTGATTCAGCCTTGTGTAGAAAGCTCCAGGTTGCCATCAAATGTGACATTTCAATCCTTGCCTCGAAACTGATAGCGACCGTAAACCCAACCCAACTTCCCAGGCCATTGGCACCTTAAAATGACTGCCGTACTCTGGTTAACTGTTCACAGAATGAAACGGAAACCACGTTCTCCTCCACAGCAAAGGAGTCGGTTAATGTACGTACAGACTCAGTAGGCGGCATTTCCAAACTGGACGGTTTAGTTTAGATGTGCTCTTCTCCTGTTTTGGTCAATGTAATTGCCTTCCTAAAATGCACTTTTCTGTCCCTTAAGCTCCCTTTCTCTGTCTCTGTGCGTGTGTACAAGGAAAAAAATAGAACCCACTCCTAGACACGAGCTGATTGTTGACTGTGACGTCGTTAGGATGAGCCCTTATTGGCCTGGAAGCTGGGCTGCTAAGTCAAGCACCTCGTGCCTTGGGAAGGTGCGGTTTATGCTTAAGTCATTATCTTCCCTCATGAGGGACAGGGGACAGATCAATCATTGCACAACTGTTACAGTTCCCTTTCCATCTATCCATTAATCTCAGAACCAGGGGCCTATTTGCAGCTTCTCTCCACAATCAAAGGTTTTAATCAAATAATAAAGTGCATAAACTCAGAAATTATAATTAGGGTCCTTTCCCAATGCACTTGCTGATCCCTTGTTTCTTCAAGCACTTGAAGAAAACACATTGAGATTTTTTTTTCTCACCTTCAAAAACTTGGAGAGGGAGGGTAATAAACTGAAATCTGATAAATTCTGGACTAGAAAAGCGCTCAGGGTTACCAGTGGTTGGGCAGGGATAATTCCGAAACTGCTGGTTCCCTCCCACGTGGAACTCACCAGCCTCCTCCTTGCCCCAGGGGGGACTCAGTGACACCCCCTTGCCCCACCAGTTGGCCTTCAAAGGTCTGTTTTCAGGGCTGTGGACTGAGTTGTTGGGGGCACTGGGGACAAATCCATAAGAGCCACCAGCTTTTCAGTGATGGGTCAGGGGAGCCCCTCCTTAACGTTTGGGTAATTCTCTTTTCTCCCCGAATAAAAGTGGTGTATTAGGGCTCTCCAGAGATATACAATGGGATGTACATAGGGAGATTTATTTCAAAGAATTGGCTCCCATGGTGGTGGAGGCTTAGCAAATCCAAAATCAGATGGAGGAGACCAGCAGGCTGCAGACTCAAGGGAAAGTTGCAGTTTGAGTCTGAAGGCCCGCCTGCTGGTATATATCCTTCTTGCTCGGGGTAGGTCAGTCTTTGTTCTATTTAGGCCTTCAACCGATTGGACAAGGCCCAGCACGTTATAAAGAGTGATCTGCATTACTCAGAGTCCACTGATTTAAATGTCAATCTTATCCAAAGCACACCATCACAGAAACTGCCAGAATAATATGTGGGCGCCATGGCCCAGCCAAGCTGACACAGTAAATTAAACATCACAAGTGGATGAAGGGCAGAGAGCGGGAGAAATGGCATTCCATCTTAAGAATTACACGGTGCGTTGGGGGGGTGGGGGGGAGGCAGCCCAGCCAGGCCCAGCCGTGCACAGCCAGGCCCCGGGCTCTGTTCCTTTGCAGGCTGCCCCTCCAACTGAGCCCATCTTTCTGATGAGTGCATGGAGCTCGTTTGCGCTTCCCCCAGTCTTGACTGGTATCCCACACTCAGGGAATACATGCTCACATGTGAATACAACCCATGAGAAGTTTATTAACCTCTGGAACACAAACGCGCCACTTGGTGAGTGGGTACGGGTAAAAGGCTGGATTCCACTGAATGTGCCAGACATGCCAGGACCCAGCGTGCACTGCAAGTGTGAGCTCGGCCCTGACAGCAAGGCTTGGTGGCTGCCATGTGCAGAGCAGACACTTCCCACAGGGGTGGAGGGTGGTGAGCCAGAGCTGGGCCATAGCCCCTCAGGACCCAGGATGGGTGCTGGGCGCCTCAGGCCCTTCCTCTTGGCAGAACTGCGGTCTCTGGATTCCCACCTACAACTGCACTGGGATCCTAGACCTCTGTTGTGTGACCTCGGACAGGTCACACCCTCCCAGGACCCTGCCTCTGCTTTCTCGTGTGCACTAAAGCCTAATTCCCCCCGTCTGCTTCTGAGCCAAAGTTTTCTGCCTGGGGAGCCTGTCCTTGAGTATTTGCACACAGCGAGCCCTCTGCTCTGCTGGTCCCAGGGAGGCAGTGGGCCTGAGTTCCCTGCTGGGCACTGCTCTGCCTTCTGTGGGTGGTCAGCAGCCTCAGGACCTACATTTTTTCATTCATTCATTCATTCATTCATTCATTCATATAATGAGGGGGTTGGATAAAATCATCTTCAGGCTCTGTCTCCAGCTCAAAAGATTCTAAGTTTTATAGGCAAAACCCAACCGAGCTCAAGTGAGGGACCCCCAGCCTCTGCCCCCTGCCAGGGGCACCCAGATGACACCCAAAGCATACAGAATTTATATGAGAGAGCAGATGTTTGGGGGGCCCCAAAGAAGAACAAGATTGTGTATAATGGAGCGCACGTGGCAGGCCCCCGAGTAGCAGGAGGAGGAGGGGACGGAGGTCGCGAAGACAGACCTCAGCTGCCCCCTTCCCTTCTCTCAGCCAGAGGCGACAGGGGACAGGGGAGCTTCTCAGATCAACGTCTGCTTCCCTGGACAGCATCGTGGCAGGTGAGGCCCTGTTGAGCCAACTCTAGAGGTTCACGAGCAGGTTCAAGGTCAAGAGGCACCACTTTCACGCAAAAGGAAAGGCAAGAAAGACCCTTCCCTGCTGAAAGGTGTCCGAAATGTGACTGTGTCTGTCAGGATATGAAAGTTTCCTGAGGTGGGAGTTGGGTGAGGGGAGGGAACTGACAGTTGCCTGGAAAAGCTCATCCTAGAAATGGTGTCAGGAGCTCAGCCGTGGCCTTGATTGGCAAACGCGGGGGTGGCCGGGTACCCCAGTGGACTGAGGGTTCAGGGATAAGACATGTAGCTTCCTTTGCTGAGTCCCAAGCCAGCCTTCCGAAGGCCAGAGGAAGGATCTCAGAGCTGAACCTCAAGCCTCCAGCTACTCCCTCTGGGCAAACCAGTGACATATTTCGGGCCTCAGTTTCTCCACCCACAAGATGGACAGCCTCCTCAGCCTCTCTTCCCTGGGAAGGAGTGAGCCTGAGTGAGAATTTAGATGGGAATCCTGGTGGTGCCCAGCGGAGCAGATGTGCTGGCTCGGGGCTGAGCCCCGGTTCAGAGTCACCATCTCTATGCCCCCGACCTGAGCTGACTTGCCGTGTCACCCCAGCCCTGCCCCCCTCCAATCCCTCATCCTGTGCTTAGCCTAGGAAGCGCTTTCTTCCCACCCCTTTTACTCTCTCCTCACCAGCAAGAAGCAGTTCTGGGAGCAAATCTGATATTCCCCATTGCTCACTGACTTTGGCCTTGAGATCCCCCCTTTTCAAAGTTCGTGGAGATTGGGTTATGGCTTATGCAGAGCCAACAAATAGGACGTTTCAACAGCAAGTAACAATTTGATTCAAACTGCTCTAAACAATAGAAGTATTTTTTTATTTTCACATCAGGAAGGCCAAGAGTAGGTGTGGGTTCAAGGACTGGCTAATTCAGAGGCTCAATGATGCCATCAAGAACCCAAATGCGTTCCATCTCGTGGTTGTGCTGTCCTTGGAGTTTACTTTATCCTCAGGTTGGTATCAAGATGGTGGCAGCAATCCCAAGGGTCATATCAAGATGCAACAACATCGGAAGGAAGAGAAGGACTATCTCTTCTGTGGCTTTCTTAGGAACAAAGACCCCTAAGTCTCCACCTCTGGGGTCATGTGCCCATTCCTAAACCGCCATCTGGCAAGCGGAAGGGGTGACCACATGCTCCAGTCATGACAAATTACCCCAAACCTCAGTAGCTTAATCACAATCACATCATTACTATTTCTGACAGTTGGGGGGTTGAGTGGGCTCAGCAAGATGGTTCTCACTCAGGATCTCCCAGGGGTCGGAGTCCGTGACTATCATCTCCATCTTCTTTGCTCTGTTGTCTGGCAGTTATGTCCACTTGGGACCTCAGCCAGGGCTGCCGGCTGGACACCTATGTACAGTCTCTTCACGAGGACTGGTCTTCCTCAGGGCAGGAGAGCTGGGTGCTAAGAGTGAACATCCCAAGACACAGGTAGTCTTGCCTTTCTTTGAAGTAGCCTCAGATGTCACCTGGTGTTCCCTTCCATCATAATCAGCAGACCACCCTGAGGTATGGGCAAGGAACATAGATCCTGCCAATCTGAGATGTGAGGAGTGTCCAAGTCCCATTGTGAAGAGAGGGACCTCTTTCAAACCTCTTTCCAAAGATGGTTGGGGCCACCATCTTTGGAAAACATCATCCGCTGTACCACTATTGGCTCTGACCAGTTGTTCTCCCAGGACAGAGATTCTGATTTTGTTCTGAGCTGGGCACTGTTTCTCTAACAGTTTCCAGGTGATGTCAAGACTGTGCCGTGCTCTAGGCTCTCAGGACTGACTTCCAGGCACATGAACTTGTTAAAACTCCCTAGGCAGTTCTAGTGTGAAAGCCGGGTTGATAAGCACTGGGCTGGATCTACCAGGATCTGCCCTTCAAACTGAGGATAAAGCCCCTTCTCCTGAGTCGGGTTGGGGAGGACTGCTTCCCAAACAAGATATAGGAAAAGAAGGGGAAATGGTCCTGGGTGGGCACCCAAGGATGCTAAGGGCCCAGGCATCCTCCTTGCTCCCTGCCAACCTGCAGAGGCCCTGCCTCTTTAGACAAGGCTGTGCCGTGGGCAAGATGTCAAGTCCATGGGCTCATGTCCAGCCTCTCTGCCCCTGGGCCCTTTCTTTGTTGAGCATTCACTGGGATGCAGGAAGGGCCTGCCCTTGAGAAAGAGGACAGCAACACTCTGCATTCTGGAGCCAGTGTGCTCTCTGCCCCACTCTCGGGGCCAAGGGATGGACTTCTGGCCCTGACTAGGCCTGATAGATGCTCAGAAATGGATGCCTTTATGGTCTCAGGGCTCTGACGCTAAGTTTAAACCAATCTTCATCACTGGCCTTTGAATAATTCATTTTACACTGAGAAATCATAAAAAGAACAAGGCCTGCAGGCTTTGGAGGTTTCTGATCAGGCAATGAAGAGACCATGTATCACAGTCTTCTCAGCAGAGTGGACTTGGGTCCATTTTTATATTAAAACCGCCCACACCCGCACATCCACCTCCTACCCCATATCAGATACAATGGAATCCAAGTGAAATACAAGTGAAAATACTACGGAGTCTATTTTTAAAAGACAACAACTATGTATTTAAAATGTAAAGTCCTGGGACGCCTGGGTGGCTCAGTCAGTTAAGTGGCTGCCTTCGGCCTGGGTCATGATCCCAGGGTCCTGGGATCGAGTCCCGCATCGGGCTCCTTGCTCAGCAGGGAGCTTGCTTCTCCCTCTCTCTCCCTCTGCTTGTGCTCTTTCTGTCAAATAAATAAAACCTTAAAAAAAAATAAAAATAAAAATAAAAACAAATAAAATGTAAAGTCCTCCTCGGATGATTTTTCTTAACAAAATGACAAAGAAACTAAATTAAACAAAGCCCACAAGAGGCTCCAGGTGGGTACCACATATTAAATCCAAAGGTGCTCTCGGTGCCCTAAATGATCAAGGCTGGTTGGTGTCCCACAGGGTCCGTCACAGGTTTGGGGAAAGTGGATTCACCATCTTGAATTAAGACACAGTTTCTTGTGAATATCGGTCTAAGATACTATGACTTCAGCCGAGGGTCACCAGACATCATCATCAACGGTGAACCATCCGGAGTGCCTGGCACATCGTAGGTGTTTTTGAGAGCATTACTTCATTTAGCCCTCTCGATCCTGTACGTAGAACACTGGGGCTTATAGAGGGTCAGGGGCTGGCTCACAACCACACAGATGGTAATATTTGCAATGCTCTGCGAGTCCTGTTTCAAATGGTTGGTGTTTGCAATTCTTAATGCCCAGCATGGCTGAAGCACCCTCTTCCATAATCCGAGAAAAGTCCGCCTTCCCAAAGATTGGATGAGAAGGAAAGGTCTCAATGAGTGGGAAAGAATGGTGAGGTGTCATTCCCCTGAAAGCTCTCTGTTTGTTAATCCCATCTCTACTCATGACGCCCACCTGTGCAGGAAAAACTCACTGCTTCTTCCTTTACCCTCACACCACTGATGACACCAGACGTGTGTGGGTTTCCCCACACCAGGCAATTCTTCCTCACACCAAGCTGGGTGTCCTACAATTCAGTTCAACTCTACCATTAACCAGAGTTAGCACAGACCCCACACGTTAAGGGCTTAGTCCCATGAGACTGGCCCCCACTTCCGGTGCCAACCACAAGCAGAAGGTCCCCAGGTTACCCGCAGCTTCTGCCCAACTTGGCTACAAATCGGATGTTCTTAGGACTTCCCTCCTTGGATCCAATCACTTGCTAGAGCAGCTCACAGAAGTCAGGGAAACACTTATTTACCAGTTTATTATTTAATAAAGGTTATGATAAGGATACAGATGAGCAGCCAGATGAAGAGGTACATGGGGTGAGGTCTGAAAGTGTTCTGAATGTAGGAGCTTCTATTCCTGTGGAACTGGAGTATGACACCCTCTGGGCACGTGAGTGTGTTCACCAACCCTGATGCTCTCCCAATCTCTTACTTACTTAGAGATTTTTATGTGGTCTTCGTCACGTAGGCATGATCAATCATCAGCCCAATTTCCAGCCTCTCTCCCCTTCCTACAGGATGGGGGGTGAGGCTGAGAGTTCTAGGCTTCTAATCATGCCTTGGTCTTTCTGGTGACCAGCCCTCATCCCGAAACTATGCAGGAGCCCACCCAGAGTTGCCTCATGAGAACAAAGGACTCTCGTTATCACCACTGAAATTCCAAGGGATTTAGGAGCTCTGTGCCAGGAAGCAGAGCAGAGACCAACACGTGTATTTTCTATTATTTCACACAACTGATGTTGGAAATGGATGCACAACTCCAGATTTTGCTGTGTGCTGGCCCCTCACTGCACTCTCCCTGCTTGCCAGCTCCTGGAGGAAGGCTCACAGCGCATGCTTGGTCTGGCTCGTGAGAGCATGACCAGGGTCATCTGGCAACCCAACGACCTGATCCACACAGTGCTGGGGAGTCAGGCTCAGATCCTGGGCATGAGCTCTGGACCTCTGGGCTCCATTTTCCGGGTTGAGTCCCAGGATGCTGTGAAGCATACAGCCAGTGTAAGTGCATGGGAGGGGAGACCTCGACAGTCTGGAAGCCCACCAGCTGGAGAGGAGGAGGGAATATTTCCGTTTGCTCAACAAAATGTTTCCTGAAACACCATATGTGTGAGCTCCTATGCTGCTGGCTGCGTGAGGTGCAAAGAAAAAAGTGTGGCACAAATGAATTTTACTTCAACACACTTAAATGTGACAAATGTCACCTTATTTTTCTCAATCAAATTAAGTCTGACTTTGAGCCCCCACTCAACTGGGTGGCGAGAAATTCAATGTCCCCAAGGGTTGCCCAGGAATCCAATGGGAAGCCCATGACAGAGGCTCTCGTCTACGGCTGGAAACCCAAAGCCCAGCCCAGGGTAGGTGCTAGGGTCCTTCCAGAGGCAGGACATCCACACCTGGTGTCCAGTGTCCTCAGACACACCACTCCACCACCCGTCTTGGGCCCTCCGAGGGACTCTGGTCTCAATCACTCGAGGAGCCCACCTATTACACTTCCTGGCTCATTTCCTTCCCAGAATGGGGAACACCCTCAGGATTGGTGTTCTCCCTGACCTCTTCCAAGGTCTTCCTTCCAACCTGTCCCCTTGGAAAGATACTCCATATTCTCCCTCAGTGGGTCCTTAGAAACAGGGGTGGATTCTCTGATCTGGATTGGGGGAGAAAAAAAAGAGATGAGGAGATGAGCAAAGCATTCTTAATAATTTACCCCGTTAGCCTATTAATAACTAAATTAGGGCTAATACGTTATTTTGGCTATTGTTACCATTTATTTAGTAACTACTATACGCCAGCTTCTATCCTAGGCAGTTTATCCTACATGATTTCACTTTAGGTATTTATTCCAAACCCTAGAGCAGAGTTGAGTTAATCATACTCTCCGGTTCATGGTGCACGGCCATCACTGGCCCACAAAGGCTTGGCTCTTGGTTTTCCACTCAGGCATGCACATTTTCCTTTCTTCTCCCACCCCAGGAGCAACCACTCAAATGTGTTTCATATTGTATCTTTTTGTTTATATGTGCTCCTTAGATGTGTATTGTTGATTTTTGCGTGTAATTTGAACTGGAATAAATGGTTCTGCATTACTTATGTCATTCATTCCTCAATTTTTAATTAACACTGCTTTTATGATGCTTCTGTTTTTCTCCACAAACATGTAGTCCATTGCTTCTCGTTACTGCCTCTTGCCTAAATCCCAGTGACCATCCCAGTGACAGACACCAGGAAAATGGGATTGAGAGACGAGAGTCGAGAGCTCATCATCCAGATCTGACCCCAATTCCCCCAGTCTTCACTTGGGTCAGGTTGCCTCCAACTTCCCACCACTCAAACAGCAATGCTAAAATATGGCCATCAGTCTCTCCTTACAGACCCCTGTGACCATTTCCTTGAAATACCAAGGAGTGGAATGTGTGCATCACAGAATATGTGTGCCCTTAATTTGACCAAACACTGCCTATTTGCTTTTCAGAATGGAGGCTACAGTTTATAGTCCCACAACACGAATGCCCCTATATCCCCATCCCCACTAAAACAGCCCAGAATTCCTCAACCTCAGCACCATTGACATTTTGGCCTGGATAATATTTGTTGTGGGGGCTATTCTGTGCATTGTAGGATATCTAACACCATTCCTGGCCTCTACCCACGAGACACCAGTAGCACCCTCATCTTCCATTGAG
Source organism: Callorhinus ursinus (assembly GCF_003265705.2). NCBI lineage: Eukaryota > Metazoa > Chordata > Mammalia > Carnivora > Otariidae > Callorhinus > Callorhinus ursinus. Next base: position 6,744,919 of record NW_027397112.1, read on the forward strand.
GCAACCAAAAATATCTCCAGATATTGTTCTCTGCAGGGGTTTGGGAGGGTGTTCCTAGTTAAGAACCACTTAGGTTGATCTAGCTTTCTCTTTTTTGTCAGTCTAATGGGTTCCACGGACCACTCCGTGAGGAGAACATTATAATACCTATCTCAGAGCAGAGGAAATTCAAAGAAGGTAAGTGATTTGCCTGCAGTCACACATCCAAGAAGGGGATTCTCCAAGCCTTCCAAGAGCTCACAGTTTAGCATAGAAGACACATAATCCAATCAGAAATCTTGTGTTGATGGATGGGCCAACCACATGATTTGGGAACCTGAAGGAAGGGGGGTTCATTCTGCCAAGGGTAGCAGGGAGGGGAGAGAAGAGACAGCAGGAAGTGGAGGGGTCCTCAAGCTGGTCCCCAAAGGATAAGAACTGGAGGCTGGATTTGTCTGACATCAAACCTGAGGTTCCCACCACTTTGCGATGAGGTCCCCTTCTGCAGGTGAGAACATATGTTCATCTTAGAAAGTTCAAGGAAATACAGACAAATGAGAGCAGGGAAAGAAACCACGCGTATCCTCACCATCCAAACAAATCCACTATTCTAAAAACATGGCTGACTATGAAAACTGTCAACCTTATTCAAAGGTCGGAAACCTAGTACAGTGAGGTCTCCTGCACCCATCACCCAATTTCAACCAGGATGAACACATATCCAAACCCTGATGATTTAGAAGCAACCCCAAACATCCCATCCTTTCTCCTGTAAATATTTCACCATTATCTGCAAAAACTAGGATTCTTTTAAAATCACAATGCCAATAATAACACATTTCAAGAATTCCTTAAGTTTGTCATCTGAAATTAGGAGGCACAAAGTTAGTGGCCATTGAGAGTCATGGTCCAGATCCATTATTTCATTGGTGGTTGCAAAGTGTTGGTGTTCTAATGTCCCTCTTTCTTCCCTGATGAGTTAGAATATAGCTCCAGAGAAATTTCCCCTCATCTGCTGTCTGGTTTCTGTACCCTGGTGATCACTCTGTTCTGTAGCTGCATGTGCCCTGTTGAATGGATGTGCCCAGTCTAGAATGGATGCACATTTGGGTTGATTCAGCCAAAAACATCCACTAGTGGTAACATTTTGCCAGCCCTCACTCAGAAGCCTTTGATGTCCACTCAGGACTCTTTGATGTCCTCTTCATGTTCAACACAAATCTCCAAGTTGTGAACATTAGCACAATGATTTTTTTCTGGCCCCTGTGCTTTTCGCCTTTCCAAGGCCATTAACCACCACGAGTTCTCCTCTAAGAAGTCTGCCCTAGGGCGCCTGGGTGACTCAATCAGGTAAGCAACTACCTTCGGCTCAGGTCATGATCTCAGGGTCCTGGGATCGAGCCCCACATGGGGTTCCCTGCTCAGCAGGGAGTCTGCTTCTCACTCTCCCTCTGACCCTCCCTCCTGCTCGTGCTCTGTCTCTCAAATGAATACGTTTTTTAAAAATCTTAAGAAGTCTGCCCTGGTTAAAAGGCCACTTCCTTGTCAGCTTTCTGAGAGGCCCAGGGAAAAGCTGGAAGGCCATTCCCAGGGAGGCTGGGTGGTTCACCTGTCACAGGGGCACATTGCCAGGAGCTCTGCCCCCACGTGGAGAGGGGACTTTCCTGGAGGCCCCTCCAGCTATGAGTCATCAGCTCCCAAGCCCCAAACCCAACGGGAAAAATGCAAATGGATTCTGGAGAATAGGGAGCTAAAGCCACCTCTGTGTGGGAGAGGATGTTATAATATCAGGCTGTCGCCAAATTAACGTTATTAAACAAATGCACAAAAATAGCAGCCATAATTATTCCTATATGGTAGCTCAATCTGGAGCTTTCCGTGCATTTCTGGGCCCCCCTAAACACAGGGCTGTCGCTATTCCTGCTCCTCTGGTTCTTCCTCCTTCCCTCTCTCCAAGATGTTGCAGAGGAATGAGGCCCCCCACAAGCTTCCAGAACCTCTCTGTTTCCTTGGGAAAGAAGAAAGGGTTGGGAATAAGATTTCCTCAGCACCTGCTCTGTGCCCTTTACACATGAAACTCCACTTAATCCTCAGAACGATCTAACGAAGGAATTCCCATCAGACAGATGTGCAAACTGAGTCCAAGAGAGGTCATGTCACTTACCTAAGGGCCACTGGCTTGTAGATATGAAAGCCCGGGTTTGACCAACCCCAGAATCTTTGCTCCACTGTTCCTCTGACCAATATCTCCCCACCCTCCCCCTCCACCTCTCTATGGACACCTCCCATCAAAGCACCTGCCCATAGCACCATGGCTTTTTGAGTTGGCTCTGTCCCAAGTGAGCTGCGTGTGGCCTTGCTTGTGGCCTTTCCACTGCACCAGGTCAGCCCCAAGGCAAGGCTTGGGCCGGGGCCCCTTGCAGGAGAGCAGAGCGGGAGGGCTGGGGCCCAAGCAGAGGCTGCCTTCCTGGCAAGTTGGCATGAGGACACCAGGTTATGGTGGGGATTCCAGAGGCTCAGAGAATGGGGCCCAAGCCCAGCTTTGGTCACCAGGCCAACTTGTCTGGCGAGGGTGGCCGCGGCATCAGGCAAGCAGGTGCCTGACAGCACGCAGGGCCTGTCCTCACAGCAGCAGCCTGGTCCTCGGTCAGACAGACTGCTTCACCTCTCGGAGCCTTCCGGGAAAGCTCTGACCCCTGCCTCTACGTTACATGTTATAAACATCACACGTTATACGAAGGATATACAGAGAAGGTGGGCACATGGCCATTCAGCGCCTTTCCAAGAGCCACGCTCTGCACTGGAGCTGGGGATGAAGACAGCAGTGGTCAAACGGATCTTGTCCCTTTGGTCTTGAGAAGCTCACAGGTGAGCAGATGATGATGATGATGATGACAATGACAATGATTAAGCTCAGGTCCACCTTCGGGGAAGGACTTGTCATCCCTGCAAGCAGCAGGACTGTGGGTAGACCCTCAGCCTGTGGCCTCAGCTGATGACCTCCAAAACTACTTCATTTGGGAATGGCTCTCCCAGACCAGCTCAGCTGGTCAGCCTCCGACACTTCCTGGGGACGGAGGCTGCACTGCCGCTGGGCTTCTCCTCTGCCTGATTCTGCGCCAGATGAAGGACAACCGCCATCTCACCAGCTCCTTCTCATGGTCTGCTTCCCGAGGAACCTGCAACAGCGTAACACTGATTATATAATTGCTGATAAAATCTCCCAGGGCTGCTTGCAGGTGAGCCTAGCTAACAGGATTCACAGGCAGCTGAAAGCACTCGCCGTGGAGCGCGTCTTGTGCATTCCTCTGCCCAATGGACCCATTCCCCTTCTGGCCAAGGAGCGGGCAAGGGACTTGAGCTGGGCCAGTTACGGGCTTTCACACTGGACGAGCTAAGGTGGGAAGCTCCCCTGCCCACCCCACTTCAAGGAAGGCAGCTCACATCTGTGCTGATTTCACTCCCCGGGCAGATGCCTCCCTGTGCAGGCATCTCAGGAAGCCCACTCTTGATGTCCCCAACGTCATGTTGACTCTCCCCCGCAGAGCTGGCTCCCGGGCTGGACAACTCAAGTGGCTGATGCTCTTTCCCGCACACCAGCAATCTCTGCCTCAAGCCACTTTAATCTCCTGGTTGTGCTGTGCCCATGGGAACCACACCAAAGAAACCGAGCTTTGCAGCTTCACATTGGTCACCTCTTCTGCAGGCGAACTCTGTCCCAATCTGTAAGTGCTGGGATCCTGGGACATTTGGTCTTCCTGGTCATTGCCCTCGGTGGACCCTCTAAATGGCAATGTCTCTTTTAAATGTGATTTCCGGAATGGATTCAAAACTCCAGCATCACTTTCCTTGATGTTGGCATTGTGCATTTGTCTCCTTGTGTGTTGAGAAAATGGCATAAACCTGTAACCTCAGGCGCTTTTCCAGGCCAGTTGTCCTTAAGCCAGTCTTCACCAGCCTGTACCCGGGAAATTGGGTTTTGGAATCCAAAGTCAGTCACTTACATCTTACAGTATCTCCCTTCACCGATTATGCACTTAGCCATTCAACATAGAATTTGTACACACCAAGAAGCGCTTTTTTTCCCCAAATTTTGAATGCTCCTGCAGCTTTGTAAGGAAAAAAAAGAAAAGCTAACAACTCTGCCCTCTTCTGGCCAATTCATTATTTTCCTCTTTAATAGATGTCCTTGGTATAGAATGGAACAAGCTGAGTCCCTTCATGGTTCTGACATTGCCTCACATGCATTTTCTTCTGAATAATGCACATCTGCTTGCAGAAATGCAGAAAAACCTGTCACAATGTGGCTGGTGACTGCAGTTTCTGAGGCTTGTCAACCCCCATGTGCCACTGTCCTGGTTTTCTGCAGCTTTCTGCAAAGCCTGGCGGTGCGTTGCTGCCCTAGGAGGCGGGAGAGACCTCTGTCCACAAAAAGCCTCCACAAAGACTATGAGTCAACCTCAATGTTTCATATCTTATTTTGAAACAATCCGAAATTTACAGAAACTTGCAAATCCAGAACACACACACACACAAATTTCTAAACTAGAGATTGCCAAACTTTCATGTAACTAGCACCCTCAGGGTTCCGGTCATGATTTCTGGCGCTCCTAGGGCAAAAGAGATAGCTAGTAGTTCCCTTTATTAAGTTAGGCTTCTGTAATCTTGTTCGCCACCCTGTTCTGTAGCTGCATGAGCCTTGCTCTGTGGAAGTGCCATCTCCGGTGGATAGACATGTGGGTTGATGGGTAGTGGTTGTGTTGATAGAGGTATCACAATCTTGCTGTGTTTCCCTCAAGAACGTAAAATGTCCTGTAGCACCTCTGAGGATTCACTGCAGTGTTCTGGGACACCTTGGCACAGAGTTGGGGAACCGTGGTCCAAGACCAGTAAGTCGCTGGCTTGATAACCCATCACCTCAAATTCTCAGTGTGGATTTCCTGCAAAGGTGGACATTGCCTACATGGCCCAACGCAGTCATCGCCATTGGGAATTAATGCTGAGGCATCACGACCACCCAGGTGTCACCGTGGGGGTCGGGATAGAAGGTCACAGTGAACAAAAGGGGGCAGTGACCAAGAGGGCTAATGGGACTCTTTGTGAAGGGGAAGGGTGAATAAGAGCTCCCCAGGTGGAAGGGGGGCAATCTATGTCGTGTTGCACAGGTGTAGGGGAGCTTGGTGTGTTTGCAAATGGTGAGTTCGCTGAGGCTGGAGCCCCGATCTGAGACTGGAGACGTAGGTTGGGGCCAGAGACTTAGCACCCTGAACTTCTAGACTAAGGATTTTGAACTTCATTTTGGAAGCCATGGGGTAAGGCATGCCAGACTCACTTTTGACAAGAGCCTCCCAGGCCACAGCACAGAGGGATGAGGAGGAGCAGGAGGGAGGCTGTCCCCTGGTCCAGAAGGAGCCAACTGGCTGGGCTTGGCAGGGATGGAGGGGTGACTCCCTGAAGAGCTGGGTCGTGCTGACTTCTCTTCCCACCCTCGACTATGAGGATGAAGCCCAGCCCCCTGCTTTGTCCAATCACAACAGAAGACACTCCCCACACGTTCACTTCATGATCTCAAAGCAGACCCATCCAAGTGCAAATCTGAGAACCTGCCGGAAATAGCCTCGAGGAGGTCAGCCCTCAGGACAGGGCATGACATCTCAGGGTAATTCTGGAAGCTCTGACGTCAGATGGCTTGCGTTATGTTTCCAGGCTCCATCATGCTCTCCCCTCCTCACAGAACAAGAAGATACTAAGAATCACTCTATGGGTTGTCATGGAGATTAATGAAGACACCTGTACGGGGTTCTCAGCCAGGATCTGGCACAGAGTAAGGGTACAATACATGTTAGCCAGGGTCGTCACACTTCTTCGAAGATCGGTGTCTAATGCAAGAGCCACTTGCATCGTAGACCAAGAGTTTGTTTAATCCGTACGTTTTGAAGAAATAGGTTGTGGGTGCAGGTGAGGGCTGGGCTCTAGGAACTCAGGATGGAGATGAGGAGGGGGCCAAGTGGGCCTCCAGGCTGCAGAATGGGGAGTTAAGGGGGAGGAAGACCCCAGAAAGGAGGCTGGTGTCCGGAACCCAGCAGAGTGGTCAACAGGTGCTTTGACTGGAGGGGCTGGGCCGGGAGGCAGAGACTAAGGAGAGGCCATGGGTGGACCAGGGGGCCCCAGACAGGACGGAGGGTGTGGGTGGAGTCTGAGAGGTTGGTGGACAGACATGCTGTGGGACAAGAAAGGGACAGCATTGAGCATCCGAGCACAGAAAACCCCTCCCATGGATTCCTAGTGTCCTCAAAGGGGTTAGAGAGAGGCCTGGGGCTCAGGCTCAGGGTGTTTACCATTGGGGAGCCTGGGGAGAGGAGGAGACACCGTCCAGTCTGACCCGAGCCCAGCTCCAGGGAGTCTGCTGGTGTGTCCTGATGCAGAGAGGAAGCCGTGATAGAAAGGGAAGGCTTCCCCACGGCCCTTCCCTGCTGCCATCCTCAGCACACATTCTTTATGAGAGGAGACGTCCTTTGGGAAAGCAGTCCGAAGATGAATAAAATTAGTTTCTTTAAAAGAAGCACCCAAAGTCCACCGCAGTTGAAACACATTTACCTGAACAAACAGAAATTTTTTTAGAAAAAGAAAAAGCTGCAACAGACACACACACACACACACACACACACACACACAGGCACGTACACTCCAAATGCCAAGCTTCCAAAGGCAGAGCAGGTGTGTCCCACTGGGAGGACGCTGCAATCAGGAGGCTGATAATTAAGCTGCAAACCTGTCCAGAGACACTTCTTTGGCCAGAGAACATGGCAGATTGCTCTGAAATCCCACCATCTCTCGCCAAGAAGAAAAAAAACTGTGGAGAACCTAGCAATTACCTCCAAAAGCTTTCACCGCTGACGGACTCTGGGAATGGGGAAGAAGGCAGGGAAGGGCCAAGACAGAGGGGGAGGCAGAGGAAGGGCAGCCCCAGGCGCCAGGGTTTGAGCCCAGGAGTCTGAGGCAGTAGGACAGGAAGCTGGGAATGGGGGTGAGTATCGCAGGCTTCCCCATGCTGCCGCTCCCAACCTTGAATCTGGGAATGCGCTGCCCACTTGCTGCCGTCTTTCTGTCTCCGGGAACGAATCTCTCAGCCGCAGAGACCCAGCTCTATGAATCTACCCAAAACCATAACTTTAAAATAAGTTTCTTGCCTTAATAGAGGCACATCCGTAATTACACTGGGGGGCCATTTAGGGAAGCAAGAGCTCCTCATCCAGGCCCAGCTGGTTGGCACGGAAACACCCAGTGCGCAGACGCAGGCTCCGGCAGGATCTGGCGTGTTCCAGGGCAGAGCATGTCAGCCCTGCTGCTCTGAATCAGCAGTCCTCTTGCTGCTGCAGATACTCTGCCTGTGGCCAAAAACCAAACCGCTTCGACTTTCAGATAACTTGTCTGCTAACAAGTTATAAGTCAACAAATAATGGGAAAGCTAGACACTGGGGAAGTAAATGCAAGTTGCAACAGCAGAGCCTGGGCGGGGGGCGGGATGGCTGACCCAGTGGGGTGTGTGATCAGGGAGGGCTTCCTGGGGGAGGTGGCAGTTAAACCCAGCCCTGATGAATGAGTGAGAGTTCCCCAGGGAAAGGCCTGAGGCGGATGTTTTCAGACTGAGAGACCAGCATGTGGAAAGGCTCTGAGGTGAGTTTGAGTCTGAGAAACCCAAGACAGCAAGCAGGAGGTTGGAGGAGCATAAGGGATGGAGGTTAGGGTTGGGATGAGGGTCCAGATTATGATGGTGTGTATCAGTGGGTATTTTGGGAGGGGTGGGGAGAAGCATTTTACAGAATCATTTTCCATGAAAACAGAAAGTCAAGTCAAACCTGCCCAGGAGAGGGGGAGGAAACCACTCAGATTTGTGCATTTCTCACCACGTGCCCGGTGCCAGATCAGCCACTTGACGTAAATTATCTCCCACTTAGTCCTCAGAATGACCCAACGAACATGACCCGTTCTCCCCACTGCACACATGGGAAGGTGGAATCTTGGAGAATCCAAAGTACGTGCCCAAAACCACCCACCAACAGGCGAGGAGCCTGACATGTCATCCTCCACGGTCATCTGCCACCTTTGACTAAGTTCCACGGGAGGGTCACTCACTCAGCCCTTGAACCATGTATGCTGAGTACCTACTGCACGCCAGGGGCTGTGCTATCCTGAGCCCTTGCCCTCGAGGAATTTACCTTCCGGTGGGCAGGTCCCGGGAGGGAACACAGCAAAACCACCTCAGCACACACCTGACTCCGGTTGAAGCACAATGTCAGTGATAACACAGGCCCTGGTGGAAGGGATCGGGGAGGGCTCTCTGAGGAGGGGACATGTGCTTGAGGCCTGAATGGTAGGGTACATTTGTGGACTAAAGGGTTGGATTAAGTTCAGAAAATGGTGGCCTTTCAGAGCAAGAAACTATTGATTTGTGTGGCCTGACACAGAGGGAGAAGCCCCATCTAGTGGCCAGATCCAGCAACTGAAGGGATTGAGCCAGAGAAACACCCAGAACTCAAGTGACTTGGACATTCACAGGTGCCATAGACATGATATTTTTAAATCTCCCCTGCAATTCAGAGACAGTACAATGGGTATACTTAACCCCTAAGTAATGAAACAAATAAATAATAATAAACAAAAAAATAAATAATAATCTCCTAAATATGGAAACAAAAATCTCCCAAACCTCACATATATCTGTGTTTGTGTGCCCATGACCAATTTTTTTTGCCACATTTGGGTTCCACCTGCAGCACTAATATTAACATTTTTTTTCTATAAACCAACTTACTTGTTCGCTTAAATACATTTCACTTAAAAGAAAAATCTTTGCCAACCTCAGAGTAAATGGAAATCCAATATTGTGCACAAAAGAAGGAGAAAATGATCATCAAGATGACCCAAGGAGGTGGCACCTGGGTGGCTCAGTCAAGGTGTGATGAGCCTAAAGTAGGCTAGGTCTCCTGACTGGCGCGCCAGCGTGCTTTCTCTGCACCTGGGGAGGCGGGTGGCATCCACGGGGTGCGACAAAATCCTTCTTGGATACAACTCTGTTTCATTCACTGGAAGCCGCTTTAAGGCAAATTTGACTGATACCTACGATTCTTTCCGTACCACTACGTTCGTGCATTAGGACTTAGCAGCCGAGGGGAAAATAAAAGAGATTATTCTCTCAATGCCATTTGTTTTTTGCATTTTTAAAATTTTCGTTTTTTAACTAATAGGCTCTATTTTTTAGAGCAATTCTAGGTTTACAAATAAATATACATTTTCCAAAGTAAAGTTTGCAAAAATGTTGTTTGTTGCAACGGTTCCTCAAAATCCACTTCACAGCCTCGTTCCTGATTCGTTGACAGAAATAGGTATTTTTCTGCTCCGTGGGTTCGGACACGTTGCCCACATCAGATGCCCCTTGCCAGTCACTTGCCAGTCCCCATTCCTGGCCCAGACGCTGCCTTTCCAGAAGCAAAGGATCTGCTTATAGAAATCTGACTGGGAATAAGAGCAGGAGGAGTAGAGCCAGCTGAAGCTGAGATTCTAAAGGCTGAAGGAAGCGGGTTGTACACCCACTGCGTGGCTTTTCTGAGCATGGGGACACCGCAAGACCGAGAGGGACTCTCTCCCATCTTTCCCGCGTCCTCTGCATGGGAGACAGTGGAACTCGGCATTTTCTGGCCTGGATGGCGAGATTTCCACATCTCCCTGTCTCCATCTGCTCTCCGGGCCAACAAACTCCGTTCTGAAAATTCAGAATCTAAAAAGGGCCAAGGGCTTTGACTTTTTGTTGGGAGAGGAGAGCAGAGGAGGCCTGGGGAGAACTCACTTTTCGGCAGCTTTGGGGCTTCCTAGATTTGGAAGGTGCCAGCCCTGTTAGCCCAGAGCAGTTTCCTGGTTAGAATATGCTGCCTGAGAAGGTACAAACCCCACGGAAAGTTACAGTGAACTCCACAAGGCTTTGGGATAAATCTATGGCTGATTCATCATGACAGTATCTATATCTACACAAATTCAAAAAACAGCAATGTGTCTACGCACGAGACACGGCGTTTACTCTGCAGGGAGAGCTGCTTTTCCACGTGGACTTTGAGACCCTGACAGTCAGTCACCATCCCGTCGGGATCTGCAGTCAGGCACTTGGGAACCTCTGCTTTATGCCAGGGTGAAAAGAGCACCTGCACTCGAGGGGGCCTGGGAAGAGAGACTCTGTACCCCATTTTCAGTACTGGGTAATATTTTAGTTTGATAGTCTCTTTTCTAAACTTGGGGCTTGTGGCTCCAGAATTCCAGATGAAGCAATAGCTTTGGATTCATGGGACTTAAAGAATTTCCATCCAGTGACCTGGGGCCCAGTGTCCATCTCCACGCCCCCACCTCTCCCCTGATTGAGCCAATAGTTGAGGGGAGTGGGCCCTGTCCCCGCTGCTAGGGAGGGGTACGTACCTCATGCCAAAAGGTGACCCGAGGCCGGGGACCAAAAATTGGTGACTTTGGCAGGACAGGTGAGAATTTTGCCTTGTAAATATGCTGATTTAAGTATTTAAGTGAACTCTGACTTTTCGTCCTTTTATTCTATCAAAAACACTGTAAATGCTTTTTGCATAAAAAGTTGTCATGGTGTATGACACATTACCAAGCATGGCGCACATGCATGTCAGGACTGAGGTTTGTGTGAGCAAAACAGGAATTTTACACTTATTAGGCACTTCAATCGTTTCCATGGGTAATTTTTTATTAAACTGTCTTTTCTCCTTGCCAAAGATGGTAACTTTGGGACCTGACCCGGAAGAAAGTGTTAACTCTGCAGAACAAGAGAGAAGAGGGAAAGCCGTCTCTCACACCCTGGGGCAAAAATGAACGATGTCATTAATTGTGAGGACTTTCAGTGACGTCAAGAGACACAGCTAGATGGCACTGGAGCTGATGTTGTAAATATTGCTCACTTACATAGTGAGATTCAGACAAATTCTTAATTCCTTCGAGCAGGGATTCCACCTAAAACTTCACGTTCAAAACTGCTACAGAGACAACAGATTGAAAATCCTTGGCGTACACTGAAAAGGTTAAGGCCAGAAATGAGTGCGTTTATTATTCATTCAACAAATACCACTTACATAATTGCAGAGCCACTGTGGGTCAGGCTGTCTGTGGGAGATGGCACAGCCCACAGCATCCCTTGGCTACGTGCCAAGGCTCCGGAATTCGAGATGTTTGCGCCAGGCATGGCCCAAGCCAGAGGGCACAGGAGAGACCCAAACTGTTGTGTGTGTGTGTGTGTGTGTGTGTCACGTCCCTCCCTGGACACTCGTGAGTGTAGGATGGGGTGTACTGTGCCAAACCACAGAGAGGCAGCTTAACCTGGTCCCCCACAAATCCCAGATGTGGGAGCAGGGAGCCCTGCTTTCTCAGCTCTGCCCCGATGCTCGCCTGGTCTGTGCCCGGACCCCCTCCCCTTGGGCCACACTCGGCTTCCTTGTCACCCCCTCCCTTCAGCGCTCACCTGGCGGAACTCCAACCCTGGGGAACCGATCCACTTCACACTCATAGCCAGGACCCTCCACTGGGGTCCTGGGGCCCACCTCTGCTGGAAGAAATTCCTGAGTCTTCTGTCTCTATCCACCTGGGTGACAATTTCAGGCTTTTCTTTTCTTGTCCTGAAGCCTAACACTTCCCCGCCTTCACCCTCAGTGCCCAGCCGCGTGCTGTCCTTTCCCGCCTGTTACATCTGTGCCCTCTCACACACTGCTGTCCCTGGCGTCACTGTGGGTGGCCTGTCCATGCCCCCCTTCCTGCGCCCCGCATCCTGGTCCCCACTCACCGCCACGGTTCCAGCCACTCTCCGTCTCTCCCTCTCTCTCTTGCTAACCCCAATGCTCCACCCCCAGGACGGCTGGTGGGGGCCCCATCGGCATCAGATGAGTTGATTAATTCTTCCTCCTCAAGGCATGACTTCATCTGGCCTCCTGGACACCACCCTTTTCCAGCCACTCAGTCTCCAGCTCCTTTGCTGATTCCTTCTCATCTCCAGAACTCCAAACACCAAAGTGTCCCAGGGCTCAGGTCTCGGAACTCTCCTCTTTTGTACTTGCTCCTCTGGACCCCCCACCCTAAATCTCATGGATTTATACACCATAGCCATGTACACGCTGGCATCTCTGAGCATGGTGCCCCCCAGGGAAGGACCTCCCTCCTGAGCGCCAGGCCCTGACTGCCCACGGACACCTCCCCCCAGGGGAGCTAGTGGACATCCCGCATTTAACCATCCCGACTTGAACTTCCCGCCTCCCCCAAAGCGACTCCCTTTTGGTCTCTCCCATCTTGGTCATGTCAAGGCCATCCTTCCATCACTCAGACCAAAATTTTGGTCATTTTCAGCTCTTCTCTTTCTCCTCATCCTCTCTCAGTCCAATCTGCCAGCCCTACAAAATGCATCACAATCTGTGTCCATCGATAGAGGGATGGATGAACAAGGTGTGGTCGATCCCTGCAATGGAGTGTGAGTCAGCCTTGACAAGGAAGGACATCTGACGCCTGCCACCACACGGATGGGCCTTGAGGACATTGTGCGAAGTTTCGGTTTTGCAAGATGACAAGAGTTCTGTGAATGGATGGTGGTGATGGTTGCCCAACGAATGTACCAAATGCCACTGAATTGTACACTTGAAAATGGGTAGGATGCTGAATTTCATATTATGTATGTTTTACCACAGTTAACAATTAAAAAAAGAAAGAAAGAAACACCCAGAATCTGACGATTTCTAGCCCATTTGACTGCCGCCACCCTGGTCCAAGCCCCCATCTTCTCTTGCCTGAATTATTGCTGGGTCCTCCTGCTTCAGCCTGGTCCCCTTTCAGGCTGGTCTCCACCCTGCAGCCAGAGGATCTCAGTGGCCCTGGATCATGCTGCCCCTCTGCTCTGAGCCCTCCACGGCTCCGACCTCACTCTGGGTCATGGTGGCCTTATGACATCAGGGCTCCACTGCCCAGGCGGCCCCCAGGCATACAAATCCGGCATCTGAGTGGGACACGAGGCAAAGAGAAGGTAAAAGCCAGTCCTAAGTCTGCACCTGCACCTCCATGACCTCCTTCCTGTTATGCCTCCCAGCCATGCTAGCTCTCAACCTTCCTGCCCCAGGGCCTTTGCTCTAGCTGCTTCTTTCCTCTGACACTCTCTTCCCACCAACACTTGCCCAGCATGCTCCCTCTTCTCACTTCCTCGAGTCTTTACTTACTGGCCCACTGAGGATCGCAGGCCCAGCCTAGACACTTGATATCTCCCCTCTTTAGTCTAGTTCTCGCCATCTTTTTGCACACTATGCACTTTGCTCTCTAAGTTTCTATACATTAAGCTCTTCAATAATAAGCCCACAGGGTGGGGATTTTTGTCTACTGATGTATCCCCAGTGCCTAGACCAGTGCCTGGCAGGTACTAGGCACTCAAGGTCATCTTTAGGGAACGAATGAGTGTGTGAGTGAAATCATGGGCGATTTCCCTCATGCCACGGTGCTTCTGTTATGCAATCTAGAACAGTGCTTTGCAAACCTTAGCCTGCTCCAGAATCACCCAGAAAGCTGATTGAACAGACTGCTGGACCCTCGCGGCCTCCAGAAGTACTGATTCAGGAGGTCCGGGGCAGAGGTGAGATTCCGAATTTCTAAGAAGCTCGCAGGTGTTGCTGACCCAGGTTGCGGGGGCCCCGGCCCCCGAAGTTTCACGACCTCTCCTGGCTGGCTGGGGTGAGGGGTCAAAGGGCAGCTGGAGAGGGGAGCGCTTGGAAGAGTGTTCCGCAAGGCATTGTAACCTCAGGCTCCGCTGGGCACACGCACCCCCAGGGGCTGGAGGGGACCTTGGGGCAGGGAGAGGAAGGCCCAGGAGCAGAGGTTGGGACAGGGCTGGGGTGAGAGCTCCCTGCTCCCCACACCCCTGCCGCTGCCTCTGCTCCCATTGGCCCAAGGGCCCACGAGGGGGAGCCTGCGCCCCGCGGAATGCCGCTTGCTCGCTGCGCCAGGGACGGGAGGGGGCATCGGCCCTCCTGCTACCTGCTCTCCCTGCGGAGGCCCCTGCTCCTGGGCCAGGAGGGGGCAGGGCAAGGGCCCTCTGTACACAGTCTGACAGCAGTAAGAGCCTGGACCCTGCCTCCAAGATGGGCAACCCATTCTCTGCCAGCCACACATCACCCCCAAAACCAAACTGTTTTCCCTTTAAGAAAAGTCACCTGCGTTCTCTCCAGCCCCTGAGTCACCCCGGGAACCTCAGACTCTGAATCTCACGTGCATTCTCTCTCCTCCTTTCTAATCTCTCCTGCTCTCCCCATGCTGCTGCTTCCGTGCCCCCCACCTCACACACACACACACACACACACACACACCCCTCCCCGTCACACAACTGAAGGGCATACACACCTCACCCCTCCTCACAGACGCCTGTGCACCAGCATGGACCGTGGCACCTCACACACCTGACCCCTCCCCCGCAGCACATAGGCACCCCTGTCCTCAGCCTGGGGGGTGGGGGGGTGGGGGATGAGGCTCTGCCAATCCCCTCACCCCACCAGCCCCCTCAGACCTGCCCCTCTCCAGAAAGACACAGGTGCACACACATACCACATCCACACCCCGCCAAGGCTCTACTTTGCTCTCAGGTTTTGAAGACACACCTTGTGGAACCGACTTCCTCACACCCGGAAACCCAGCATGCTCCCCACCCCGCTCCGAAGGCCTGCTCTCAGTCCTGCCTTGCCCGCCTGGGGCAGCATCACCCCCCAGCCTTCAGGCCCAGCCCTGGGAGGAAGATTCAGGACACGCTCCGGGAGCAGTGAGGAGGCTGTGCTCCAGGATTTAACATAAATCACCTCTGCCAGCGAAAGCACCTACCGTGTGTCAGGCCCCGTCCCGGACCCTGGGCAGCCGGAAAGAAGAGGCTGCAGGCCCGGCCTCGGTGAGCTCACAGTCCAATGAGGGGGAGCAGCTCTGGGTGTTAGGTGCCCCCACACGGTGACTGGGCACCTGGGGGACCCAAAACGGGGTCGTCAGAGCTCCGTGGGTGGGCACAGGGGAGGAGATGCTCAGGCTGGACCTTCGAGAATGAGCGGGCATTGGGCCAGGCAGGCAAGGAGACTAAGAAGCCACGCAGCAGAGAAAGGACAGAGAAGCCTAAGCTCCTCCAGCCCGCCGGAAAAGATCTTCCTGTTCCTAGTATCTCTCCCATAGGTTCTCTTCAAGGGCATTTGCCAGAGTAAGTTTTGTTGCTCTGGTCTCCCCTCAAAGTACCTTCCTCTTAACTTTGCTGTGAACTTCAAAGTCCTTAGAAATGAGACCAAACATCTATTGAGCAGGGCATCCAGTAGCAAACAAGCTAACCTGCAGTGCCCAGCCCGTAATGGCACAACTGAATTGGATTCTACAGGCTCCAAAGTGTGTGGAGAGAGAATGTCGTCTGAGGGAGAAAGGGGAGTGTGTCCATGAGGCTGCCTTTGGTCAAGGTGACAGAGCGCAGAAAAGCCACTCCCAGCTGAAGCCAGGCCTGTTCTTCGTCCCTTCTTCCATAGCCCCAGAACCCTTGATGTTTGCCCGGACACACGACGGCCTTGAATCAAGCCTCCATTTCCTAACCTCTTTTTGCAGCAAGGTGCAACCCAGGTGACTAAATCCAGGTGACTAAATTCCACCCGAAAGGATGTAAGCAGGAGGGGTATATGTAAAGTTCAGGAACTGTCCTTCAAAGGAGAGCGTATAATCTCCTTTTCCCTCTCCTTCCTCATCCTAACTGGAACGTGTATGTGATGCCGGGAACTCCAGCAGCCATGTTGGACGCCAGAAAACTATGGGAATGGAAGCCATTTGTGGAGAAACACCAAGAAAAAGGAACGTGAGGCCCTGATACCATGAGGGCCACACAAGACGCACAAGCCACTCCAGACTGCTTGGACGCGAGAGGGGAAATAGAATTCCCTTTTGTTAAACTACTCTTATTTTGGCTTTTTTATTTGTTTCTTTATAGCTTAATCTAATCCTACGATCTACCCATGGGCCTTTCTATCTGTAGTGATATTCCCAATTTAGTCCCTCCTTTCTGTCCCTACTCGTGTGAGCCCCTTGCCACGCTAATCTAATGGTTTCCACTGGCTCTCCTGTTGGTGTTGGTGTTGGCTTGGAGGACACCAGTTGAATTCCTCCACCAGGAAGGTGCCCTGCTGTGAAGAAAGAGATATTGATGAAGATGGCAGGCCCGGGCACAGAGGCTGGGGGCGAGGGCCCCTCACAGGTCCTAGGGAGTGACGAGGAAACACAAGCCCCAGCGTGGTCAGGGAGAAAGGGAGGCCATGTGGGCGACCCACGCAGCCCCCAGACCAACGGGTAACACGGTTCTCAACGAAGAGCCGGTCGTTGGGGAATTGGCTGGGACCTGCTGCATACTTGGGTTTCAAGAAATAATGGTTCCTTAATTGGGATGAAACTAATAGCTTGTTAGACTACTAAGAAAGGAAATCACATGACTCGTTCGGTCCCCATATCCTTTACTGTGGCATCTTAATTGGGTATTTGTGTGTCTGGAATCAATACTTAGAAAATTGCAGCCACAACCCCAACGGAATGAATTTTCTGTTCTAATCCCTCGTTCAGGGTATTGGCTCTTGGTTGGCCTAATGAAAGGGGCACCGTGGACCATTGGGCATCCTTTGGTTACCTGGTGGTTGCTGGCATGGCAATGAACCCCATGTTACCGGGGGCACTTGACCAATCATCGTAGGGCAGAGATCCAATTTTGTCTGCTGTCCCAGAAGCCAGCGTGGAACCAGTAAGTGTCTGGTTATTATGTACCATTCTTCACAAGCAAGATGGTATTGTAGAGGGAGAAGAACCTTGTTTCACCAGCTTGTACCAGAGCTGCTCTTAGGGAGGGAGGAGCTACCCTCGATTAGGAAAACCCGGGGATTAACCACTTTGGGGTGGAAGGGGGAACTTCAGGGGATGGACAGATGGAGGCAAAGGCTAAAGACCGGCAGAAACCCACCCACTCGGGTAGTGGGTGTACACGGAAGAGAGGCGGTGGACGATCACGTACACGAAGGTGACCGGGTGATAGAGCCCAAGTTCATGGAAATGGCCAAGGAACTGTTTGAAATAGCAAAGTTAACTTCAAGCTTCCTCTTGCCGCACCCTCAATACGCAGCGAACGTCTATGTCATCCAATGAGTGGCAGTTTATTAAGGATTCCAGGGAAAGGGGGTTCCACAGTGGCGTCAAGCCCAGGGTGGAGCTACAGGAAATCCTGTGAGATGACAAGTGGAGACCAGGAGCCAGAAAGCATTTGCAAGCACCCTGGGGAGAAGGGATGGAGATTCAAGCGGATTTCGTATTGAGACTTTAAGAGTCAGTGTGAGCCCAGTTGATATCTGGTGGTCAGTGGGACGAGGTGTCTCCTGGGAGAAATGGTGCTCATGATGATTTCTGTAAAGCAGGACAAGATGAGCCAGACTGGCATGGGACAAAATGCATCTACGTGGGATGAACTAAGCCACGAAGATTGATCCACCCGGGCCCCTTTGGGGCCCAATATCCAAGTTTGGGAAGATGCTGGATGAGAGGTGCTGCCTATGACTTTGGGGAAGGGGGAGGGAACTGGGCCACTCAAGCCCAGAACTCACGACCTCAACCTGAAATCCGTGCCTAACTCTGTATAAGAGAGAACTCTAAGACAGTCCCTGCCGTCCAACAAAAGTTCATCCCAGGCGGGTTCAGCGCTGAGAACACATTTTCCAGTAGGAATGGCCCGGGACACAAGTCTTAGGTCCCCTGTTCGGCCCACGCACTGGGGTTACCTTTCAGTGAGTCGGACTGATAGGACTTGAGATCCTAACCACCATTTAAAATTATGTTTTTCCATAAAAGAAAACACGGTGCTTGTTTTTATCTAAAAACAAAACAGAACAAACAAACAAGATATACAGCTTCTCCAAGCCTGTTTTGAATGTGGACGTCTCCAGACCCTCATGGCCAGCTCACACGGGAGGAACAGCTGTGGGGAACTCACGGGGAGAAGAAGTTTTGGGAGGGGGGTGTCAGATGAGGACAGAGGAAAGGCAAGTTAAACACGTGAATCCGTTATGAGATTATTACCCAAACACTGAACACTACTTACCTAGTTAGAGATCCAGAGAACCGTAAAGACGACAAGGTAGCATCTATCCACCATCTTGAATCCCCTGTACACATTCTTACCAACGGGGGTCACTCAACCTCTGCTTGAATACCTCCAGGGACAGGACACTCACTACCACCCAAGGGCGTTCCTTTCTGCTCTAGAGAGTTCTGCAGTGCTAAAAGATAATGTAAATATACCACCTTTCCCAATTTCATTCTGCCGCTGGAGCTGGAACTCTCCAGCCTCTGGGGATGAGGGATGAGTGGGGAGTGTGCACGTGTCGGGTAGAGAACCCAAAGCTAAGGTGGTTTTCAGAAATATGGATGTTGAGGTCCCTCTCTACCCCCTAACGCATGCCAACATCCATTGGCACTGGGGCTACTTGTCAAAGTTGGGGTTGCCATAGCAAGAAGACCCCAGACAGGGAGGCTTAAACAACAAACATTTCTTTCTTACAGTTCTGGAAGCTGGGAGGTCTGAGACTGGGATGCCAACAAGGTCAGGTCCTGGGGAGAGTTCTCTTCTTGCTTCTCGCACACAGTGGAGGGAGAGAGAGACTTGGCTTCTCTTCATCCCCCTTTAAGGGCACCAAGCCCATCATGAGAGCCCCACTTCCAAACACCATCACCCTGGGGATTAAGGCTTCAACAGATGAATGGGGTAGGAGGGGACAAAAACATGCAGTTCATAACATCGCTGTTTATTGAGAAATTACCGTGTGCAAAAGAGTTTAGCATGTAATAATTGAGCAATTATTATATGCCAGACAATTATTATATGCTGAATAGGCCTAATTATTACCCCCATTTTACAGATGAGGAAATTCAGGCTGGCGAGGTTTAGTAATTTGCCCAAAGTTTGCCCAGTCGGTAAGTGGCAGAGCTGTGGAGAAGAAAAAAGACCTAAGGTCCAGAGTCCTTGCTGATGAACCCTAACTCGAGGGTTGGGTAGGCCTGCATCCCCTGCCTTCCTCCAGACTAGCTAGCCTCTCCCTCTCTGCCTTGCAGGAAACCCATTGTGTTCTGCATTCACTGGCTACAAGAGAACCAGGCCAGAACAGGGTCTTCCCTGGGCATGTCGCTCTGCATTCTAGGAGCTGCTGCAAGCTGTTCAGAGTGAGGGAGAGTCTGGTTTCTGGATGGCCCAGATTGTGGCCAGCCTTCTGTGGTCCCGCCTCAATGAGTGGCTGTGTCCGAAGGTGCAGGGCAAGGAGGTGCGCACAGACAGCAGATCCAGCAGCAGCTGCTATAAGCCCCTTCTCCCTGGAGGAGAAACCATTGATTTTTTTTTTTTTTTAATAAACAGAAAACCCAAAGCAAACCAACATTTTCAGAGGCATTCTGTGTTCTGTTCTCAGAGATTTGAAGCTCCCCACCTCCTTCCCTCTCTCCCTACCTCTCTGTCTATCTGTCTGTCTGTCTCTCTCTCTCACACACACACACACTTCCCCCAGCCTCCTCCACCACTGGCCCCCTTCCTCTGAAGCTTGTTTGTGAAGCTCAGCCTAGCAAGGCTGTCTACTGGAATGTCTAGACCCAGTAGCAGTGGCAACATCAAAGAAATGTATTCTTTTCATATGCTCGTCTGCTTGTGTCTAAACCAAAAATAATGCTTTTCTCCTAAATGAATAGGTCTTTGCTTTTTTTCTCCCCTCCCCTATAAAGGGGTGCCACCAGCAGTTTGCTTGTACCGCACCAGGCTGCCCCCCAT
Source organism: Callorhinus ursinus (assembly GCF_003265705.2). NCBI lineage: Eukaryota > Metazoa > Chordata > Mammalia > Carnivora > Otariidae > Callorhinus > Callorhinus ursinus. The sequence goes on from NW_027397112.1 coordinate 6,764,774, forward strand.
GACAACTCAGCAGATCGTTTGTTCGTCCCAGAACAAACCCTGCTTTGCTTTCATGGGAATTTGCGTCTGAATGATTTGCTGGAGCCACATGGCATGGGGGGGGGTGGTAGGGATGAGAGTGAAGCTTATCAGTGGGGTCAGGAGGAGGGGCTGAGGCTGTGAGAGCTCCATCCCTCCTCCCACACGTGTTCCCTGAGCATCTACTATGTGCTTGGCCCTCTGAGCAGGTGAGATTGTAATCAGGTGAGATGTACGTGTCTCTCCCCTGAGAGCAAAGGCAGGGTCACGGTGCGTGACACAGAGGAACTATTGTCAAATAAATGGGTCTTCACTCTTACTACATGGTAGATTGCATAAAGCACCACAATACTCTGCAGCTTCGTTCATCAGAAACTGAAGTCATCGGGGGAGGCTGGGTGGCACAGTCGGCTGCTTAAGCATCTGACTCTTGATTTCAGCTCAGGTCATGATCTCAGGGTCGTGAGATCGAGCCCGGCATCGGGCTCCAAGCTCAGCATGGAGTCTGCTTGAGGTTCTCTCTCCCTCTCTCTCTCTCTCTCTCTCCCTCTGCCCCTCCTGCTCGTGCTCTCTCTCA